>NC_057803.1:78226177-78537618 GCF_018294505.1 Triticum aestivum | reverse complement strand
GGGCGGGTGCCTAGAACCCCTTCCAGTGACCCGATACATACCCGGTACCCCCGGAACACTTCCGGTGTCCGAATACTATCGTCCTATATATGAATCTTTACCTCTCGACCATTTGGAGACTCCTCATCGTGTCTGTGATCTCATCCGGGACTCCGAACAACATTTGGTCACCAAATCACATAACTCATATAATACAAAATCGTCATCGAACATTAAGCGTGCGGACCCTACGGGTTCGAGAACTATGTAGAATGACCGAGATACCTCTCCGGTCAATAACCAACAGCAGAACCTGGATGCTCATATTGGTTCCTACATATTCTACGAAGATCTTTATCGGTCATACCGCAATGACAACATACGTAGTTCCCTTTGTCATCGATATGTTACTTGCCCGAGTTTTGATCGTCGGTATCTTCATACCTAGTTCAATCTTGTTACCGGCAAGTCTCTTTCCTCTGTAATGCAGCATCCCGTAACTAACTCATTAGTCACATTTCTTGCAAGGCTTATTATGATGTGCATTATTGAGAGGGCCCAGAGATACCTCTCCGATACTCGGAATGACAAATCCTAATATCGATCTATGTCAACCCAACAAACACCTTCAGAGACACCTGTAGAGCATCTTTATAATCACCCAGTTACGTTGTGACGTTTGATAGCACACAAGGTGTTCCTCCGGTATTCGCGAGTTGCACAATCTCATAGTCAAAGGAATATGTATAAGTCATGAAGAAAGCAATAGCAATAAAAATTTAACGATCATTATGCTAAGCTAATAGATGGGTCTTGTCCATCACATCATTCTCCTAATGATGTGATCTCGTTCATCAAATGACAACACATGTCTATGGTTAGGAAACTTAACCATCTTTGATTAATGAGCTAGTCTAGTAGAGGCTTACTAGGGACACTGTGTTTTGTCTATGTATCCACACATGTATCAAGTTTCCGGTTAATACAATTCTAGCATGAATAATAAACATTTATCATGATATAAGGAAATATAAAATAATAACTTTATTATTGCCTCTAGGGCATATTTCCTTTACCTGTTGGGGCGTGTAGTGAACCATGGCACTCACGCCACTATGCTATGCTTGCTATTTTGATATTATGTCATGATATACATGCTGCTTCTGGGTGTGGTTAGGGTGACTTAGCTCAACGTGCTCGCGGTAGACTTCCATTCTACGAGGGCATGCCCTTTCAGGGGCGTATTCCAGGGGCTTCCTTCTTGAGAACTCGAGGAAAGTTGGGCCTCCGAAGGCATCCTGTGGCTGCATGGTTAGAAAACCTCATGAGTCACCATACCTCGTGCCAGCCCCCGAGCTTAGGTTGGTTGTGGCCAGTACGCCATGTCGCGATGCCCGGAAGCACGGGCTAGAGAGGGCATGCATGCCCGTGAGCTCGTTTGACGCCATCCCGCGAGGATTAAGGTGCCAAAGCTGGGGCAACGAGGTTTTGGCAAGGTGTGGTCGCGGGCGAGCCCAGGAGTGCACACGCCGTACCAAGACCCCACGTGCGGGTCGCGTGAGGAAGAGCGACGGGAAACTGCCACTCTTCCTAAGGAAAGACTGGAAAGGGCGAACACTGTCGGGAGAAAAAAAAGAGAGAACATTTCCAATCCTTATGAACGAAAGACACGAAAGCTCCAAATTTCATTCAAGAAGTCGAAAACCAGCTACAGAAAGCAAGCAAAAGAACAGTCACGTCCGTCACCTAGACTAGTCTTCTTGTCTTCCCACTAGCACGAAGCATGGGGCCTCCACTAGGACATGTGTGGGAGCCCCCATGAGGACCAAGGGCGGTACTCAGGAGACTCCGAGGCATGTGCAACCCCAACACTCATTATTATGTGAGAGTGTCACGAGTGGAGATCTTCACAGGCACGGGGCCTTGGTCATGGGTAGAACTTCCAGAGATGTTGGATGTTCCAGGCGTTCTGGATGGGGATCCCATTCTGCGTCTCCAGGTGCGCGTTGCTAGGCCTAGAGACACGGGCGATCCTGAACGGGCCCTCCCACATGGGTGAGAGCTTATGCAGCCCCTCCCTGGAGAGCACCCGCCTCAGGATGAGATCACCCACCTTGAGCGTCCTAGAGCGGACGTTGTGGCAGTGATACCGCTGTAGTGCCTGCTGGTACCTCGTTGCACGGAACGAGGCTTGGCAACGGCGTTCCTCCCCCAGCATGAGGTCCATCCCCTGTGAGGCATCCTGGCATGCCCCGTCAAACGCCAAGACCCGTGTGGAGCGATGCCTGACCTCGTGAGGGAGGACCACTTCGGCTGCATAGATGAGGAAGAACGGAGTCTCGCCCGTTGGCTTGGTCACGGTGGTGTGGATGGACCACAACACGACTGGAGCTCATCAAGCCAGCCCATACTACAGGCCTCGAGCTTCTTCTTGAAGGTCCTTGCCTTGAGGCCTCTCAGGACCTTGATACGTCTTCAACGTATCTATAATTTTTTATTATTCCATGCCATTATATTATGTGTTTTGGATGTTTATGGGCTTTATTATACACTTTTATATTATTTTTGGGACTAACCTATTAACCCAGAGCCCAGTACCAGTTTCTGGATTTTCCTTGTTTTAGAGTATCGCAGAAAAGGAAAATCAAACAGAGTCCAATTGACCTGAAACTTCACGGAACTTATTTTTGGAAGGAAAGCAACACGGGAGACTTGGAGTCCACGTAAGGGAAGCAACGAGGAAGCCGCGAGGCAGGGGGCGCGCCCACTCCCTGGGCGCGCCCTCCACCCTCGTGGGCCCCTCGTGGCCCCACTAACGTACTTCTTCCGCCTATATATCTCCATATACCCTAAAACGATCAGGGAGCACAATAGATCGGGACTTCCGCCGCCAGAAGCCTCCGTAGCCACCGAAAACCAATCTAGACCCATTCCGGCACCCTGCCGGAGGGGGGAATCCCTCTCCGGTGGCCATCTTCATCACCCGGTGCTCTCCATGACGAGGAGGGAGAAGTTCACCCTCGGGGCTGAGGGTATGTACCAGTAGCTATGTGTTTGATCTCTCTCTCTCTCTCTCTCTCTCGTGTTCTTGATTTGGCACGGTCTTGATGTATCGCGAGCTTTGCTATTATAGTTGGATCTTATGATGTTTCTCCCCCTCTACTCTCTTGTAATGGATTGAGTTTCCCCTCTGAAGTTATCTTATCGGATTGAGTCTTTAAAGATTTGAGAACACTTGATGTATGTCTTGCCGTGCGTATCTGTGGTGACAATGGGATATCACGTGATTCACTTGATGTATGTTTTGGTGATCAACTTGCGGGTTCCGCCCATGAACCTATGCATAGGGGTTGGCACATGTTTTCGTCGTGATTCTCTGGTAGGAACTTTGGGGCACTCTTTGAGGTTCTATGTGTTGGTTGAATAGATGAATCTGAGATTGTGTGATGCATATCGTATAATCATACCCACAGATACTTGAGGTGACATTGGAGTATCTAGGTGACATTAGGGTTTTGGTTGATTTGTGTCTTAATGTGTTATTCTAGTACAAACTCTAGGGCTGTTTGTGACACTTATAGGAATAGCCCAATGGATTGATTGGAAAGAATAACTTTGAGGTGGTTTCGTACGCTACCATAATCTCTTCGTTTGTTCTCCGTTATTAGTGACTTTGGAGTGACTCTTTGTTGCATGTTGAGGGATAGTTACGTGATCCAATTATGTTACTATTGTCGAGAGAACTTGCACTAGTGAAAGTATGAACCCTAGGCCTTGTTTCAACACATTGCAATACCGTTTGTGCTCACTTTTATCATTAGTTACCTTGCTATTTTTATATTTTTTCAGATTACAAAGACTTATATCTACTATCCATATACCACTTGTATCACCATCTCTTCGCCGAACTAGTGCACCTATACAATTTACTATTGTATTGGGTGAGTTGGGGACACAAGAGACTCTTTGTTATTTGGTTGCAGGGTTGCTTGAGAGAGACCATCTTTATCATACCCCTCCTACGGATTGATAAACCTTAGGTCATCCACTTGAGGGAAATTTGCTACTGTCCTACAAACCTCTGCACTTGTAGGCCCAACAACGTCTACAAGAAGAAGGTTGTGTAGTAGACATCAAGCTCTTTTCTGGCGCCGTTGCCGGGGAGGTGGGTGCTTGAAGGTATATCTTTAGATCTTGCGATCGAATCTTTTTGTTTCTTGTTTTAGCACTAGTCTAGTTTATAAAAGAAAACTATAAAAAATGGAATTGAGTTTACCTCATACGCTTCATCTTTTTAATATCTTTTGTGAGTATGATGGAAAGGAAAATTGTGCCAAAGTGTTAGAAGAAGAATGCATTAAAATGTTTGGCATTAAATCTTTGAACGATGAGCATGATTGCAATGTTGTTAGTATGAACTCCTTGAATATCCATGGTACTAATGATGAGCACTAGTTATGATGAAAATGTCTCCTATAAACATGTCAATTTTGTGGAGTGCATTGGGTTTGTAAGTACACACCAAATAGGAAGATAGATATTGCATGAGGCATAAGTACTTAGAAACTAAACTGTTGCAAGAAAGGCTAGATGATTGTGCTGAAAATTTAAATTTCCTTGGCCGTACCTGTGGACTTTGCAATGAACGGGGTCATTTAGCTATCCGATGCAAATTGTTTCATGATATAATCGTGTCCAAAAATTGTGATGACTTGATTTCCCTTGCACATTATAATGAACTTAGTTTGCTTATGGGCTATGAAGAAATGAAACGTATAACTAACTATCTTCCAGAATTTGCCCGTTATAAACTTCTTGGATTTGATCTAGAGGAAATTTATATGTATTGTGTAGTGAATTGCATTGAAAATCCTTATATTGCTAATTAAATAAAGAAAAGAAAACAAATAGAAGATGAAGAGAGTACTAATGAAATGGAAGATACTTCCCAATATCCTTCTATTATTTCTTATGATGAATCAGGTAACGAGGAGGAACCTCCTATTCAACCAATCTCATTAATAAGGAGCTCCGAAAAGAGGATTGAACCCACACATGATGTGATGAAGAGGAAGAAAAGAAAAAGGAAGAGAGGTAAAAAGATATCTCCCCAAATAATGTTGCTCCTATTACTATTGTGCCTCATGAAAGTATAATTGTGGAAGATAATGATACTTCTTATGATCTTGAAAATCTTTTTGGCACTTGCTTGGAAGAATATGATAATTGCTATACTGGTGATATCCATACTATTAATGATGAGAGTGATTATGCTTATGATATGAAAAGGCCCAGGCTTGGGGATGCTATGTTTGATGAATATGATGTTTTTGAGAATATATTTGCTGCAATTAATGTTTGTCCCAAGCTTGGGGATGCTACATTTAATGAAGATGATATTTTTAGTCTCCCATGTTTTGATATGCAAATTTATAATGATGATAGCATGCCTCCTACTTATGATGATTATTGTGATGATACTTATGCTATAAAAAGTAGTGATTATATTTATAAAACTTGTCATGATTATGATTACCCCTTTTCTTAACATTAATCTTTTAATGTTGAAACAATTTATAGTGTTCGAGTCTCTTATGATACTCCCACTATTCCGAATGAGAAGAATCTTGCTTATGTGGAGAGTAGTAAATTTTCTATGCTTGTAGATCATGAAAAGAATGCTTTAGGTGCTGGTTATATTGTTGAATTCATTCATGATGCTACTGAAAATTATTATGAGGGAGGAACTTATGCTTGTAGGAATTGCAATAGTATCAAGTTTCCTCTCTATGTGCTTAAACTTTTGAAGTTATGCTTGTTTTACCTTCCTATGCAAGTTGATTCTTGTTCCCATAAGTTGTTTTCTCACAAAATACCTATGCATAAGAAGTGGGTTAGACTTAAATGTGCTAGTCATATTCTTCATGATGCTCTCTTTATGTTACAATTCTTATCTTTTATATGAGCATCGTTGAAATCATCATGCCTAGCTAGGGGCGTTAAACGATAGCGTTTATTGGGAGGCAACCCAATTTTATTTTAGTTCCTTGCTTTTTGCTCCTGTTTAGTAATAAATAATTCATCTAGCCTCTTTTTATATGTGGTTTTATGTGTTTAATTAGTGTTTTTGCCAAGTAGAACCTTTGGGAAGACTTGGGTGAAGTCTTTATGATCATGCTGTAAAAAACAGAAACTTTAGCGCTCACGAGAATTTCTACGATTTTTATTTGGAGAGTGATATTTAGTTAATTCTTTTTGAAGATGATTAATAGATAAATTACTAAGGTCCAGAAATTTATTTTAGAATTTTTGGGGTTACATAAGTATACGTTTGATCCAGATTACTACAGACTGTTCTGTTCTTGACAGATTCTGTTTTCGATGTGTTGTTTGCATATTTTGATGAATCTATGAGTAGTGTCGGAGGGTATTGAACCATAAATAAGTTGGAATACAGTATATATTACACTAATATGAATTTAGAATGAGTTCACAACAGTACCTAAGTGGTGATTTATTTTCTTATACTAACGGAGCTTACGAGTTTTCTGTTAAGTTTTGTGTTGTGACGTTTTCCAGTTTTGGGTAAAGATTCGATGGACTATGGAATAACGAGTGGCAAGAGCCTAAGCTTGGGGATTACCAAGGCACCCCAATATAATATTCAAGGACAACCAAAAGCCTAAGCTTGGGTATGCCCCGGAAGGCATCCCCTCTTTCGTCTTCGTTCATCGGTAACTTTAGTTGTAGCTATATTTTTATTCGCCACATGATATGTGTTTTGCTTGGAGCGTTATTTTATTTTATTTTGTTTTTCTTGCTATTTGAATAAAATACCAAGATCTTAAATTATTAAATGTTAGAGAGTCTTCACATAGTTGCATAATTATTCGACTACTCATTGATCTTCACATATATCTTTCGGAGTAGTTTGTCATTTGCTCTAGTGCTTCACTTATATCCTTTTAGAGCACGATGGTGGTTTTGTTTTATAGAAATAGATGAACTCTCAGGCTTCACTTATATTATTTTTAGAGTCTTAAATAGCATGGTAATTTTCTTAAATAATCCTAATATGTTGGGCATCCAAGTATAGTAAAAATCTTTCTTATGAGTGTGTTGAATACTAAGAGAAGTTTGATGCTTGATGATTGTTTTGAGATATGGAGGTAATAATATCAATGTCGTGCTAGTTGAGTAGTTGTGAATTTGAGGAATACTTGTGTTGAAGTTTGCAAGTCCCGTAGCATGCACGTATGGTAAATGTAGTGTAACAAATTTGAAACATGAGGTGTTATTTGATTGTTTTCCTTATGAGTGGCGGTCGGGGACGAGCAATGGTCTTTTCCTACCAATCTATCCCCCTAGGAGCATGCGCGTAGTGCTTGGTTTTTGATGACTTGTAGATTTTTGCAATAAGTATGTGAGTTCTTTATGACTAATGTTGAGTCCATGGATTATACGCACTCTCACCCTTCCATCATTGCTAGCCTCTTCGGTACCGTGCATTGCCCTTTCTCATATTGAGAGTTGGTGCAAACTTCGCCGGTGCATCCAAACCCCGTGATATGATATGCTCTTTCACACATAAACCTCCTTATATCTTTGTCAAAACATCCACCATACCTACATATTATGGCATTTCCATAGCCATTCCGAGATATATTGCCATGCAACTTTCCACCGTTCCGTTTATTATGACACGCATCATCATTGTCATATTGCTTTGCATGATCATGTAGTTGACATCGTATTTGTGGCAAAGCCACCGTTCATAATTCTTTCATACATGTCACTCTTGGTTCATTGCACATCCCGGTACACATCCGGAGGCATTCATATAGAGTCATACTTTGTTCTAGTATCGAGTTGTAATCTTTGAGTTGTAAATAAATAGAAGTGTGATGATCATCATTAATAGAGCATTGTCCCAAAAAAAGGCCAAAAAAAAGAAAGACCAAATTAAAAATAAAGGCCAAATAAAAAAAGGGGGTAATGCTACTATCCTTTTTCCACACTTGTGCTTCAAAGTAGCACCATGATCTTTATGATAGAGAGTCTCTTGTTTTGTCACTTTCATATACTAGTGGGAATTTTTCATTATAGAACTTGGCTTGTATATTCCAACAATGGGCCTCCTCAAGTGCCCTAGGTCTTCATGAGCAAGCAAGTTGGATGCACACCCACTTAGTTTCTTTTGTTAAGCTTTCATACATTTATAGCTCTAGTGCATCCGTTGCATGGCAATCCCTACTCCTTGCATTAACATCAATTCGATGGGAATCTCCATAGCCCATTGATTAGCCTCGTTGATGTGAGACTATCTCCTTTTTGTCTTCTCCACATAACCCCCATCATCATATTCTATTCCACCCATAGTGCTATATCCATGGCTCACGCTCATGTATTGCATGAAGGTTTCTAAAGTTTGAGATTACTAAAGTATTAAACAATTGATTGGCTTGTCATCCGGGTTGTGCATGATGAGAGCATTCTGGTGTGACAAAAATGGAGCATGACTAAATTATATGATTTTGTAGGGATGAACTTTCTTTGGGCATGTTATTTTGAGAACACATGATTGCTTAGTTAGTATGCTTGAAGTATTATTGTTTCTATGTCAATATTAAACTTTTGTGTTGAATCTTATGGATCTGAATATTCATACCACAATTAAGAAGAATTACATTGAAATTATGCCAAGTAGCATTCCACATCAAAAATTTTGTTTTATCATTTACCTACTCGAGGACGAGCAGGAATTAAGCTTGGGGATGATGATACGTCTCCAACGTATCTATAATTTTTGATTGTTCCATGCCATTATATTATGTGTTTTGGGTGTTTATGGGCTTTATTATACACTTTTATATTATTATTGGGACTAACCTATTAACCCAGAGCCCAGTGCCAGTTTCTATTTTTTCCTTGTTTTAGAGTATCACAGAAAAGGAAAATCAAACGGAGTCAAATTGACCTGAACCTTCACGGAACTTATTTTTGGAAGGAAAGCAACACGGGAGACTTGGAGTCCACGTAAGGGAAGCAAGGAGGAAGCCACGAGGCAGGGGGGTGCGCCCACCCCCGTGGGCGCGCCCTCCACCCTCGTGGGCCCCTCGTGGCCCCCTGATGTACTTCTTTCGCCTATATATCTCCATATACCCTAAAACAATCAGGGAGCACAATAGATCGGGAGTTCCGCCACCAGAAGCCCCCGTAGCCACCGAAAACCAATCTAGACCCGTTCCGGCACCCTGTCGGAGGGGGGAATCCCTCTCCGGTGGCCATCTTCATCACCCGGTGCTCTGCATGACGAGGAGGAAGTAGTTCTCCCTCGGGGCTGAGGGTATGTACCAGTAGCTATGTGTTTGATCTCTCTCTCTCTCTCTCTCGTGTTCTTGATTTGGCACGGTCTTGATGTATCGCGAGCTTTGCTATTATAGTTGGATCTTATGATGTTTCTCCCCCTCTACACTCTTGTAATGGATTGAGTTTCCCCTCTGAAGTTATCTTATCGGATTGAGTCTTTAAAGATTTGAGAACACTTGATGTATGTTTTGCCGTGCGTATCTGTGGTGACAATGGGATATCACGTGATTCACTTGATGTATGTTTTGGTGATCAACTTGCGGGTTCCGCCCATGAACCTATGCATAGGGGTTGGCACACGTTTTCGTCGTGATTCTCCGGTAGGAACTTTGGGGCACTCTTTGAGGTTCTATGTGTTGGTTGAATAGATGAATCTGAGATTGTGTGATGCATACCGTATAATCATACCCACGGATACTTGAGGTGACATTGGAGTATCTAGGTGACATTAGGGTTTTGGTTGATTTGTGTCTTAAGGTGTTATTCTACTAGGAACTCTAGGGCTGTTTGTGACACTTATAGGAATAGCCCAACAGATTGATTGGAAAGAATAACTTTGAGGTGGTTTCGTACCCTACCATAATCTCTTCGTTTGTTCTCCGCTATTAGTGACTTTGGAGTGACTCTTTGTTGCATGTTGCGGGATAGTTATCTGATCCAATTATGTTATTATTGTTGAGAGAACTTGCACTAGTGAAAGTATGAACCCTAGGCCTTGTTTCAACACATTGCAATACCGTTTGTGCTCACTTTTATCATTAGTTACCTTGCTGTTTTTATATTTTCAGATTACAAAGACTTATATCTGCTATCCATATACCACTTGTATCACCATCTCTTCGCTGAACTAGTGCACCTATACAATTTACCATTGTATTGGGTGTGTTGGGGACACAAGAGACTCTTTGTTATTTGGTTGCAGGGTTGCTTGAGAGAGACCATCTTTATCATACCCCTCCTATGGATTGATAAACCTTAGGTCATCCACTTGACGGAAATTTGCTACTGTCCTACAAACCTCTGCACTTGGAGGCCCAACAACGTCTACAAGAAGAAGGTTGTGTAGTAGACATCAGACCTCTGCGTTGGCGCTCAGCTTGGCCGTTGCTCCTTGGGTGTGCCACCGAAGCGTACCATATCTGTGTTCCAAGGTTAGCACAATATGTTTTGAAAAGGTTGATGGTGAACTACGAGCCATTATCAGTGATGATGCGGTTAGGAACCCTAAAGGGGCTCACGAGGCCCTTTATGAACTTGCCGGCCGAGCCGGCCGGGATGGTGCAAACGGCCTTCACCTCCGCCCACTTGGTGAACTTGTCGATGGCGACGTAGAGGTAGTGGTAGCCCCCGGGCGCTCGAGGGAATGGGCCCAAGATGTCCAACCCCGAGACCGCAAATGGCCATGAGAGCGGAATGGTCTGGAGGCCCTAAGCGGGCTGGTGGATCTGCTTAGCATGGAACTGACAAGCCTCACACGATCTTACCAACTCGGTGGCGTCATTGAGTACCGTGGGCCATTAGAATCCGTTGTGGAACGCCTTGCCCACGAGGGTATGCGACGAGGAGTGATGCCCGCAATCCCCGCCGTGAATGTCGGCCAACAGCTCGCATACCTTCTCCCTGGAGATGCGTCGTCGAGAAACATCATTCGGGCGCTTTCGGTAGAGCTCACCATCTCGGATGCAGTATGCAGTGGCCTGGCGTACCACACACTCTGCATCCTCCTCCTTCTCCGGCAGGATGCCCTGGAGCAGGTTTGCCTTGAACTCCTTGGACCAGCACCCCTCCTGAGGCTCGAGTGCAAGTAGCAGGCGGGCCCCTGAGGTTGGGCCGCAGGCTAGTGCGCCTGAGAGGGGCTCCAGGGGGAGCTCCTCCCGAGGCGATTCGGGCCCCGCATCAGGGGGAGCTGCTGACGGCCTGAAGAGTCGCTCCTTAAAGACGCCAGGCTCCTGAGGCTGGGGCCAGGACGCCCTCTTGGCGACGTCGTTCGCCTCCTTGTTCGTGCCGCGCAGCACATGCTACAATTCCAAGCCTAAAAATCACTTCTCAATTTTGCGTACCTCCTCAAGGTATGCCTCCATGTGCTCGTCCTTTGGTCTGTACGCCTTGTTGGAGAAGTTGACGAGGAACTGGGAGTCACCCCTGATGGTGAGGCGCTTCACCCCCAGAGCCGGCGCAACCTTGAGGCCGGCGATTAGGCCCTCGTACTTTGCGATGTTGTTGGAGACCTTCTCACCGTGCTGGAAATAGAGCTGCATGGCGTAGTAGAGCTTGTCCTGGGTGGGCGAGATGAGCACGGCTCCAGCCCCCGCGCCCTGGCGTGCGAATGCTCCATGGAAGTACATGATCCAGCCATCCGGAGCTTCACTTCCAGGCACGAGGGAACGGCCCTTGCCCACTTCTCGATCAGGGGCATCAGTCCATTCTGCCATAAAGTCAGTGAGGGCCGCACCTTTGATGATCCTGGTGGTGTTGAACTCCAACTGGAATGCCTGCAGTTCAATGTTCCATTCGACGACCCTTCCCGCGGCGTTAGGGCTCCGGAGTACCCTCTCCAAGGGTTAAGCCGAGACAACCTTGATTGGGTAGCCTTGGAAGTAGTGACGCAATTTCCGGGAGGCAACGAGGAGTGCGAGCAAAAGCTTTTGTGGCATGGGGTAGTGTGCCCGTGCATCACGTAGAACCGTGCTGACAAAGTACACCGGGTGTTCGACAAGGGTGGAGGTGTTGGTGGGGTCCTGTATCTCCTGAGACTAGAGGGCCTCATGTAACGCCCCAAGACCAATGCGCCAGGTGTCTTCCAGTTATTCGTTGTTGTTGCCTTGTCTTTTGCTTGCATGTTGCATCTTGCCATGTCATCATGTGCATTGCATCATCATGTTTTCAAAACTTGCTGTAACGCCCTGAGACCGATGTGCCAGGTTCGTGCAGTTATTCGCTGTTGTTTCCTTGTCATTGCTTGTGTGTCATACATTGCATATCATGTCATCATGTGCATTTCATTTGCATACGTGTTCGTCTCATGCATTCGAGCATTTTTCCCGTTGTCCGTTTTGCAATCCGGCGCTCCGTTCTCCTCCGGTGGCCTTTTCTACCTTTCTTTCAAGTGTGGGGATTAAACATTTCCGGATTGGACCGAGACTTGCCAAGCGGCCTTGGTTTACTACCGGTAGACCGCCTGTCAAGTTTCGTATCATTTGGACTTCGTTTGATACTCCAACGGTTAACCGAGGGACTGAAAAGGCCTCGTGTGTGTTGCAGCCCAACACCCCTCCAATTTGGCCCAAAACCCACCTAACTCTGCTCCATCATCTAGAGCGTTCGATCACGATCGCGTGGCCAAAAACCGCACCTCATTTGGACTCTCCTAGCTCCCTCTACCTATAAATATGTGCAACCCTTCCAAATTCGCGGACGAAACCCTAAAAATTCGTTCCCTCGCGCCGCCGGACGCGTCCTCACCGCGCCGGACAATGTCCGCTCCGCCGGCCACGTCCTCCTGCCCAATGGCGCTATGCCACGTCACCCACTGCCGCCTCCCGCGCCAATCGGCGAGCGCCACCTCGACCGGCCGCCTCCCGCTCCACCGCGCGGCCCAGATCCGGCCCGCGCGGGCCCGGTCGTCGCCGCCACCGCTCGCAGGCGTGTGCCCGCACCCGCCGCCTCGCCTCTCGCCGGCATGCACCTCCGCCGCCGCGCCATTGCAGCTCCGCCCCGTCGCCGCTCTTCGCCACCGGCGCTGCCGCCCGGTCGCCGCCACCTCTGCCGCCTCCCGCCGCCCGTCTCGTCATGCGCCACCGCCACGCGTCGCCTGCCCCGCCGTGTGCATCGCCGGCGCCGCCGTCATCGCCTCGCCGCCCCGCCGTCCTCGCCGGATTCGACGATTCCGGCCATCTCCCCCAACTCCGGCGAGCTCCACGGCCGTCCTCGTCATCCGCGCCAACCGGGACCAGATCCACCACTCCCTCCATCCAGACACAGCCCCGCGCCGCCCGGATCTCCTCGTCCCGGATATCCTCATCCGCCCGTTGACTTTCCGGAGGTATAAATTCGTCTAAGTCCCGAAAATCCCAGATCCATGTGCCCTTGTTCGTAGCATCATAACTTCGCATCCGTAGCTCCGATTCATGCATATAGCATATTAAAATGTTAACCTCAGAGAGTACATCATTTCATTCCATTGCATCATTTTCATTTGAGCTCATCTTGATGCCCGAAATGCTGTTACAAGAGGGCTACTTGAGTTAATTGCCAGATCTGCTACTCCATTTAGGTTTTTGTCATTTTTGCCATGATTAATGTGTGCATGCTATGCCCCGATGCTCTACATGTGTTTTGTTAAGGGTTTTGTCATCTTTCCAGAGGTGCAACCCATGTATTTTTGTGATGTGTGTGGTGACTAGTGCAAGCTTGCAAAGTGGTGCACTTGCTAATTCTGTATTCAGGGACTTAGCAATTCCACTGAGTCCTTGAGCTGTTTATCTCATGATGCCATATGTTCTTGTTGTTTCCTAGTGATCCGTGCCTATTTTGAGGATGACCAATAAGGATGTTTTGTTAATCTTGTAGTGCTCTATCCATCCATGTCTTTGTTTGAAATTATGGAGCACCCTAGCTTGAGTCAATGGAGCTCTACTTTTGCTACTTTGTGAATCTGGGCAGATTGTCAACTTGTTTGCAATTTTTCCGATGATGTTGTGGTTGATCCGTGTATGCTATGCTATTGTTCTTGCCATGTCTAGATTGCATTTTGTGCCTTCTTGATGGGTGTATGCTTGTCTTGCCATGACTTGCACCGTAGTGAGTGCATCGAGCTCGTAAACATGCCTACTTGAGTTATATTTCAGCATGTGCCAGTTTTTCACTAAGTCTGAAAACTGATTATGTTTTTGCTATGTTCACATGCTTGCAATTGGATTTTCCGATCCCTTTTGGCTCAAGGTCACTAAGGGACTTTTGTTAAGCTCTTTGAGTAGCTCCATGCCATGCTTTACTTTGCCATGTTCAGCTTCTGTAGCATGTAGTTTTGTTGCTCCGAAGAGTGCTACCTGATCTGAAATTCCAGACAAGTGTTAATTTCACTAAGTCTGAGATCTGCTTGTCATATGCATTTTTTCCATGCTTGTTAGAACCTGTTAATGGATGAATTGGCCGTAGCTTAGTGTTCATCTTTTGTTAAGCATCTTGAGTGGATCCCTGCCATGTATTTTGTTGTCATGTTTGGGTGCTGTAGCATGTTCATCTCATTGCATTTAGATGACTACTTGCTGTAAATCGCAGACCGGTGTCATATTTGAATTGCTTGCCATTTCCAAACCGTAACTCCGATTCCGGCGATCTTTATATCGTTTTCAAGCGATTTCATCTCATCTTTCCAGTGGCACACTTGGATTTCCAAGTTGAGGCCAGATCTTATCTTTCCTTGTTAAATCATGCATATGCATCGCATACCGCATCTCGCATATCATACCATGTTCTTGTGTTGGTTGTTTACTATGTTGTGTGCTTCTTTTCTGGTGTTTGCTTCTTCGGGTTGGTTCTGGTAACGTCGTGTTTGTGAGGACCCGTTCGTCTACGTCCGTTTGTCTTCTTCATGAACTTGTTCTTCTTCCTTGCGGGATTTCATGCAAGATGATCATACCCTCGAAATCACTACTATCTTTGCTTTGCTGGATGCTCGCTCTTTTGCTATGCCTATGCTGCGATACCTACCACTGCTTTTCATGCCTCCCATATTGTTGAACCAAGCCTCTAACCCACCTTGTCCTAGCAAACCGTTGATTGGCTATGTTACCGCTTTTCTCAGCCCCTCTTATAGCGTTGTTAGTTGCAGGTGAAGAATGAAGTTTTGTTCCTTATTGGAACACGGAGATGTTGTTCCTTGTTGGAACATGTTTACTTGTTGGGATATCACTATATATCTTATTTAATTAATGCATCTATATACTTGGTAAAGGGTGGAAGGCTTGGCCTTATGCCTGGTGTTTTGTTCCACTCTTGCCACCCTAGTTTCCGTCATATCGGTGTTATGTTCCCGGATTTTGCGTTCCTTACGCGGTTGGGTTATAATGGGAACCCCTTGACAGTTCGCTTTGAATAAAACTCCTCCAGCAAGGCCCAACATTGGTTTTACCATTTGCCACCTAGCCTCTTTTCCCTTTGGGTTAGGCCAGCCCAAGGGTCATCTTTATTTTAAACCCCCGGGCCAGTGCTCCTCTGAGTGTTGGTCCAACCCAGAGCACTGTGCAGGGCCATCCCTTGGCAACTTGGGTTACGTCGGCTCCTGTACGCTTAGCTTATCCGGTGTGCCCTGATAACGAGATATGTGCAGCTCCTATCGGGATTTGTCGGCACAGCTGGTGGTCTTGCTAGACTTGTTTTACCATTGTTGAAGATGTCTTGTAGTACCGGGATACTGAGTCTGATCAGAATGTCTCAGAAGGATGTCTATTCCTTCGTTGACCGTGAGAGCTTGTGATGGGCTAAGTTGGGACACCCCTGCAGGGATTTGAACTTTCGAAAGCCGTGCCCACGGTTATGGGCAGATGGGAATTTGTTAATGTCCGGTTGTAGAAAACCTGAACTTGACCTTAATTAAAATGAATCAACTGCATGTGTAACCGTGATGGTCTCTTTCCAGCGGAGTCCGGGAAGTGACCACGGTGTTGGAGTTATGTTTGACGTAGGTTGTTCTAGGATCACTTCTTGATCTTAGTTTATCGATCGTGCTTTGCCTTCTCTTCTCGCTCTCTTTTGCGTATGTTTGCCACCATATATGCTAGTCGCTTGCTGCAGCTCCACCTCATACCTTTACCTTACCCATAAGCTTAAATAGTCTTGATCGCGAGGGTGTGAGATTGCTGAGTCCCCGTGGCTCACAGATACTTCCAAAACCAGCTTGCAGGTGCCGATGAGTCCGTGCAAATGGCGCAACCAAGCTCAAGGAGGAGCTCGATGAAGATCTTGTCCTTTAATGCTGTTTCGTTCTAGTTGATCAGTAGTGGAGCCCAGTTGGGGCCGATCGGGGACCTTTGTCGCATTTGGGGTTCTTCTTTTATTTTGGTTCCGTAGTCGGACCTTGAGTGTATTTGGATGATGTAATGCTTTATTCATGTAATGGTGTGAAGTGGCGATTGTAAGCCAACTATGTATCTCTTTCCCTTATTATATTACATGGGTTGTGTGAAGATTACCTCACTTGCGACATATGCCTTCAATGCGATTATGCCTCTAAGTCATGCCTCGACACGTGGGAGATATAGTCGCATCGAGGGTGTTACAAGTTGGTATCAGAGCCTTCCCCGACCTTAGGAGCCCCATTGCTTGATCGTTTTTAGCGGCCGAGTTGTGTCTAGAAAAATGTTTTGAGTCATTTAGGAATTATATATCGGAGAGTTTAGGAATTATTTTTACTTCCCAGTCTCCTCATCGCTCTGGTAAGGCATCCTGACATAGAGTGTTGACTCTTCTCTCCTCAAATTTCACTAATTTTTTTTAGGATCACGCGGGTATCTTAGAATCGTTCCGATGATTTTATGACGAGTACATTGTCTTGGTGCCTCCTGTCAGGGGTTTTGTGGAAGTGTCTCGGGGAGTTGAGCTCTGAGGTGTTGTCGTCATGATTTTATCGTTGCAGTTTTGGAATACCTGAGTTTAGTACGCCGACATCGAAAATCTCTTTTATGCAGTTCGTTGGTGAGATAACCTCGACGCCACCCAGTACTGGGGCGGGAGTTCGGGAGTATTGCCATAACTTGTATAACAGATGCTTTTCGAAGGTTGAGGTAGATGATTTCCGAAGGTTTCTTGGTTATGTGTTGAAGGATGGATATAGCTGGATGTAGGATTTGTTAGTTTGGGTGAGATATTATGCTTCCCCTGTATCCCCAACACCTGATTGCATAACCGGAAAGGTTTGGGAGTTTCATAGGTGGGAATTCAAGTAGTTCTTAGGATATCTTTCCAACAGATGTATGATATGAAATTGGGGTTCGACGTCTAGTGGTCCGCCTATTCACGGTCGGTTTTACAGTGGTCTCATTGTGTCTTAAAGAGTCCTTGGCTATGCCGACTCGGGGACGCTTCGTATGTCATGTGCACTGCCTTGTACATGATGGTGCTGTACGATCGAGCCCGTGTAGGCCCCACCACGAAAACTTCGGACGAAATCTCTATCATATGTTTGTTCTGGCTTATTCTGCAAGCCAATCCTTTGTTTTGTTTTGAGTTGTGGTATTCGAGTTGCTTCGAAGTCAAATGTTGATTCCATCCCTTTCCTAAGTGGTGTTCTCATACTCCGATGTGGATACCAATCCTTCATGATAATCGAGTTTGTCATGTCAATCCTTTTTGACCGGCTTGTTTCTCTTCAAGTGGATCCGATCATTTCAACATCCGCAAGATCCAATCTCAGCTTTCTCAACGGTGTCGTTTTCTTCCATCCCAAGTTGCCTTTGTTTTCCCACCCACCCACCCTTTTTCTTCGAGGACTCGGATTTCTTTATCAAGTATCCATTTTATTATGGAAGTCTCTCCATTCTTCTTCCTTCATATTCTTATCCGGTCATTCACATGAAGATGCTAATGGAGCTTCTAGTTCATCATTCTTTTTTTTCTTTATCTTCTCCGGTGGTTTCAATTCAAGCTTTGTTGATCATATCCTTTCCTCGTTCCTAATACCATCTCATACCGGTGCACCTCTTAATCATTCACATCCTGCTACACATTTGTTTCGGAGTGCTCAAGACATCTCGAAGATTCGTGTTTCCACTCTGCTTTCATTCAAACTCTTTCGAGGTTGTTATCTCATTCAAGTCATTTAATTCAACCGGTGCAACCTCTCTTTCAAATCTTTTCAACGGTGTTTTATTTTGAGTGGGCCCTAACCCACAGGTCTTTTTCCAGGATCTTACCTGACTCTTCTATTTTCCCGGAGTTACCATCAAATTCTTTTCGAAATTTGACGTAAGAATGCATTGTCATCAGTCAAATGTCTTTCTCCAAGATCTTTCATTAATTTTCATCCTTGGTTCAACCTTTAAAAATCGTCATTCTGGTGCCTCAACAATTCTTGGTGGTGTTTCTCATTGTCATTTGCATCTTTTGAAGACCGAAGAAGTTTTTCTCTTAATCTTGCTCCATTCTCTTCAAGTTTCGTGATTCTAGTTTGTTGCCATCCTCTCGTATTTGTTTTGATTGTGAGAATTCTTTTCAACCATCCGGAGTAATTCAGGAGCCTTTTCAGTTTGTTCATCCGGAGCCCATCATTTCAGAAGATTTATTAATTCTCGGCTTTCAGTTATCATTCTCCAATTTTACCGGTGCTTCGTTCAAATGATCTTTAATCGGCTCGTGATCTCTTCACCCTCATGTATCTAAATCCTCTCAAGCATCTTCGTGTATTTGATAATTCTTCCCGGTGTTTCTTTATCTTTACTTCATTCGTTTTCAATTCTTACGATGGTTTGCTCAAGATTCTCTTCCATGGTTATCATATTAAATTCTTTTGTTCTTTCAAATCCTACCGGTGGATCATCGAAGACCTCTTCAAGTTGGCGCGATATCTATCTTAATCCTTTATTCGGGAATAAGTAGTATGCCAAATCCGTTGTTTGTCATCGATTTAAATTGGTGAAGGATACGCATAACGTAGTTCTTATTCTTGTGCATTCAAGTGATTAATTCCTTATTCCGGAGGCTCACAAAATTCTTGATCTCAATTGTTTCATCTTCTATTTTCCCGGAGTTCCTACCTATCGCAATTATATCACCACGGAGATCCATCTAAATCGGTACAAGGATTCACTTTGTGTTTTCAACTTCTCTTTACTTCCGTTGGATCATTCTTTTGTTTAACGGAGTTCTTCATGGAGGTTCTACATCATGGTTCATCAAGGATTTATTTCCTTCTCGAAGTTTTCAGTGAGATTCTTTTAAGGAGCTCAAGCAGTCTTCTTCTTGTAATCTGGGGTGCAATTCTTCCTTCTGTATCAATAGAGGTGGTATTATGTCATTCTTGATAATTTGAGTTCATGTTCCATGTTTCACATGTTGTTAAGAATGAGATATTTTAAATCCATCAATTTCGTCATTTGGAGTTATCTGGAGTTATATTTCACCTAAAGCTTTTCCTAAGGATTAATGCTATTAATGGTGATAATATATGATCCAAGTTCTTCATCCATCCTTCCCGGTGAAATTAGTTTCTCGTCTCCTTTGTTGATATCAATCCAATCCATTATTTTTTGTCAGTGGCAAAATTCCACCTCATAATTTTGAGATGTGTTCCATAAGACCATATCAATGTTATTCTTTTCGTTTTGATTTTCCAACAACTCCGTTCGACCCTTCTCCTAAGGATGCCTTCTCAAGCTCTTTTGTGGCAGAAGTTGGCATTTTCTTCTCAATTCTTCTATTTCAATTATCTATCTTCTATTCTTTTGTTCCGGAGGCATTGTGATGTTGCTCTCTTCAACCCATCTTCTTGTTTTATTAGGATCGTGTTCTTTTCATGCTTATTCCTCTTCTAACCGGAGTCGCATCCAAGTGCTTTCATTTTGCCAAGTTCATATTCTATGCCTTCCATTTCCAACCGGAGTGTTATCGTAGTTGATCCTTATCGTCCCTTGTACATCTCATTTCAACTGGAGTACTTGCATGTACTTCTTGTTCATTGCAACCTTTTTCTTATGTCTTCAACCTACAAAGTTCTAGTAATGTTCCTTGTTCCTCTTGTCTAACGGAGTGTTTTCAACTTTGTGCATCTTTGTTGTTTTCTTCCGTTCAATTTGTCAACCTCTCGAGGTTCTTTGGTTTCACTCGTTTGTCAAGGAAGCCACTTAGTATTACCTCTTCTCTTTCTCTTCCGTTGTCCCTCCGGTGCCATTCTAGATCTGGGGACGAGATCCTCTCGTAGTGGTGGAGTGTTGTAAAGCCCCGAGACCGATGTGCCAGGTGTCGTGCAGTTATTCGCTGTTGTTGCCTTGTCATTGCTTGCGTGTCATACATTGCATATCATGTCATCATGTGCATTTCATTTGCATACGTGTTTGTCTCATGCATTCGAGCATTTTTCCCGTTGTCCGTTTTGCAATCCGGCGCTCCGTTCTCCTCTGGTGGCCTTTTCTACCTTTCTTTCATGTGTGGGGATTAAACATTTCCGGATTGGATCGAGACTTGCCAAGCGGCCTTGGTTTACTACCGGTAGACCGCCTGTCAAGTTTCGTATCATTTGGACTTCGTTTGATACTCCAACGGTTAACCGAGGGACCGAAAAGGCCTCGTGTGTGTTGCAGCCCAACACCCCTCCAATTTGGCCCAAAACCCACCTAACTCTGCTCCATCATCTAGAGCGTTCGATCACGATCGCGTGGCCGAAAACCGCACCTCATTTGGACTCTCCTAGCTCCCTCTACCTATAAATATGTGCAACCCTTCCAAATTCACGGACGAAACCCTAAAAATCCCTTCCCTCGCGCCCCAGGACGCGTCCTCACCGCGCCGGACAATGTCCGCTCCGCCGACCATGTCCTCCTGCCCAATGGCGTTGTGCCACGTCACCCACCGCCGCCTCCCATGCCAATCAGCGAGCGCCACCTCGACCGGCCGCCTCCCTCTCCACCACGCGGCCCGCGGGGCCCAGATCCGGCCCGCGCGGGCCCGATCATCGCCGCCGCCGCTCGCAGGCGTGTGCCCGCACCCGCCGCCTCGCCGCTCGCCGGCGCGCACCTCCGCCGCCGTGCCATTGCAGCTCCGCCCCGCCGCCGCTCTTCGCCACCGGCGCTGCCGCCCGGTCGCTGCCACCTCTGCCGCCTCCCGCCGCCCGTCTCGTCATGCGCCGCCGCCGCGCATCGCCGGCGCCGCCCGCATCGCCTCGCCGCCCTGCCGTCCTCGCCGGATTCGACGATTCCGGCCATCTCCCCCAACTCCGGCGAGCTCCACGGCCGTCCTCGTCATCCGCGCCAACCGGGACCAGATCCACCACTCCCTCCATCCAGACACAGCCCCGTGCCGCCCGGATCTCCTCGTTCCGGATATCCTCATCCCCCCGTTGACTTTCCGGAGGTATAAATTCGTCCAAGTCCCGAAAATCCCAGATCCATGTGCCCTTGTTCGTAGCATCGTAACTTTGCATCCGTAGCTCCGATTCATGCATATAGCATATCAAAATGTTCATCTCAGAGAGTACATCATTTCATTCCATTGCATCATTTTAATTTGAGCTCATCTTGATGCCCGAAATGCTGTTAGAAGAGGGATACTTGAGTTAATTGCCAAATCTGCTACTCCGTTTAGGTTTTTGTCATTTTTGCCATGATTAATGTGTGCATGCTATGCCCTGATGCTCTACATGTGTTTTGTTAAGGGTTATGTCATCTTTCCAGAGGTGCAACCCATGTATTTTTGTGATGTGTGTGGTGACTAGTGCAAGCTTGCAAAGTGGTACACTTGCTAATTCTGTTTTCAGGGACTTAGCAATTCCACCGAGTCCTTGAGCTGTTTATCTCATGATGCCATATGTTCTTGTTGTTTCCTAGTGATCCGTGCCTCTTTTGAGGATGATCAGTAAGGATGTTTTGTTAATCTTGTAGTGCTCTATCCATCCATGTCTTTGTTTGCAATTATGGAGCACCCTAGCTTGAGTCAATCGAGCTCTACTTTTGCTACTTTGTGAATCTGGGCAGATTGTCAACTTGTTTGCAATTTTTCCGATGATGTTGTGGTTGATCCGTGCATGCTATGCTATTGTTCTTGCCATGTCTAGATTGAATTTTGTGCCTTCTTGATGGGTGTATGCTTGTCTTGCCATGACTTGCACCGTAGTGAGTGCATCGAGCTCGTAAACATGCCTACTTGAGTTATATTTCAGCATATGCCAGTTTTTCACTAAGTCTGAAAACTGATTATGTTTTTGCTATGTTCACACGCTTGCAATTGTATTTTCCGATCCCTTTTGGCTCAAGGTCACTAAGGGACTTTTGTTAAGCTCTTTGAGTAGCTCCATGCCATGCTTTATTTTGCCATGTTTAGCTCCTGTAGCATGTAGTTTTGTTGCTACGAAGAGTGCTACCTGATCTGAAATTCCAGACAAGTGTTAATTTCACTAAGTCTGAGATCTGCTTGTCATATGCATTTTTGCCATGCTTCTTTGAACCTGTTAATGGATGAATTGGCCGTAGCTCAGTGTTCATCTTTTGTTAAGCATCTTGAGTGGATCCCTGCCATGTATTTTGTTGTCATGTTTGGGTGCTGTAGCATGTTCATCTCATTGCATTTAGATGACTACTTGCTGTAAATCGCAGACCGATGTCATATTTGAATTGCTTGCCATTTCCAAACCGTAACTCCGATTCCGGCGATCTTTATATCGTTTTCAAGCGATTTCATCTCATCTTTCCAGTGGCACACTTGGATTTCCAAGTTGAGGCCAGATCTTATCTTTCCTTGTTAAATCATGCATATGCATCGCATACCGCATCTCGCATATCATACCATGTTCATGTGTCGGTTGTTTACTATGTTGTGTGCTTCTTTTCCGGTGTTTACTTCTTCGGGTTGGTTCCGGTAACGTCGTGTTTGTGAGGACCCGTTTGTCTATGTCCGTTTGTCTTCTTCATGGACTCGTTCTTCTTCCTTGCGGGATTTCATGCAAGATAATCATACCCTCGAAATCACTACTATCTTTGCTTTGCTAGATGCTCGCTCTTTTGCTATGCCTATGCTGCGATACCTACCACTGCTTTTCATGCCTCCCATATTGTTGAACCAAGCCTCTAACCCACCTTGTCCTAGCAAACCGTTGATTGGCTATGTTACCGCTTTGCTCAGCCCCTCTTATAGCGTTGTTAGTTGCAGGTGAAGATTGAAGTTTTGTTCCTTGTTGGAACACGGAGATGTTGTTCCTTGTTGGAACATGTTTACTTTTTGGGATATCACTATATATCTTATTTAATTAATGCATCTATATACTTGGTAAAGGGTGGAAGGCTCGGCCTTATGCCTGGTGTTTTGTTCCACTCTTGCCGCCCTAGTTTCCGTCATATCGGTGTTATGTTCCCGGATTTTGCGTTCCTTACGCGGTTGGGTTATAATGGGAACCCCTTGACAGTTCGCTTTGAATAAAACTCCTCCAGCAAGACCCAACATTGGTTTTACCATTTGCCACCTAGCCTCTTTTTCCCTTGGGTTAGGCCAGCCCAAGGGTCATCTTTATTTTAAACCCCCGGGCTAGTGCTCCTCTGAGTGTTGGTCCAACCCAGAGCACCATGCAGGGCCATCCCTTGGCAACTTGGGTTACGTCGGCTCCTGTACGCTTAGCTTATCCGGTGTGCCCTGAGAACGAGATATGTGCAGCTCCTATCGGGATTTGTCGGCACAGCGGGTGGTCTTGCTGGACTTGTTTTACCATTGTCGATGATGTCTTGTAGTACCGGGATACCGAGTCTGATCGGAATGTCTCGGGAGGAGGTCTATTCCTTCGTTGACCGTGAGAGCTTGTGATGGGCTAAGTTGGGACACCCCTGCAGGGATTTGAACTTTAGAAAGCCGTGCCCGCGGTTATGGGCAGATGGGAATTTGTTAATGTCCGGTTGTAGAAAACCTGAACTTGACCTTAATTAAAATGAATCAACTGCGTGTGTAACCGTGATGGTCTCTTTCCGGCGGAGTCCGGGAAGTGAACACGGTGTTGGAGTTATGTTTGACGTAGGTTGTTCTAGGATCACTTCTTGATCTTAGTTTATCGATCGTGCTTTGCCTTCTCTTCTCGCTCTCTTTTGCATATGTTAGCCACCATATATGCTAGTCGCTTGCTGCAGCTCCACCTCATACCTTTACCTTACCCATAAGCTTAAATAGTCTTGATCGCGAGGGTGTGAGATTGCTGAGTCCCCGTGGCTCACAGATACTTCGAAAACCAGCTTGCAGGTGCCGATGAGTCCGTGCAAATGGCGCAACCAAGCTCAAGGAGGAGCTCGATGAAGATCTTGTCCTTTAATGTTGTTTCGTTCTAGTTGATCGGTAGTGGAGCCCAGTTGGGGCCGATCGGGGACCTTTGTCGCATTTGGGGTTCTTCTTTTATTTTGGTTCCATAGTCGGACCTTGAGTGTATTTGGATGATGTAATGCTTTATTCATGTAATGGTGTGAAGTGGCAATTGTAAGCCAACTATGTATCTCTTTCCCTTATTATATTACATGGGTTGTGTGAAGATTACCTCACTTGCGACATATGCCTTCAATGCGATTATGCCTCTAAGTCGTGCCTCGACACGTGGGAGATATAGTCGCATCGAGGGTGTTACACTTGCATCCGTCTGGGTTCCTCCAGTTCCGTCCGTTGTCCGTTCTGAGCCCCGACACACTTGCACGTGCCCGCGGCACCTCCGAAATATTATTTTATAAGTGGCTGGAAAATGTTCTCGGAATGGGATGAAAGTTGGCATGCGGTGTTTTCATGTTGTCAGTAGGCCGCCTGCCAAATTTCATCGCATTCGGAGTCCGTTTGACGCCCCAACGGTTAACTGTAGCGGCATTATAGCCGGCCAATCGTCGGACGTTTTTGGTCTCCGAAAACTGTTGCGAGGCTTTCCCTCTCTTTCCTCCGTAGACTGTCTAAACAGTGCATGACCTACCGCCAGGACCAACCTAATCTCTCTCGTCAGCCCGCGGCCCTCCTCACGCGCGAGTCCGAAAGCTGTCCTGGACCCGACCTGGGCAGTTGTTGTAACACCCACAATGCGGCTATATCTCCCACGTGTCGGGGCACGACTTAGAGGCATAGCCGCATGGTAGGTTTGTCGCAAGAGGGGTAATCTTCACACAATCCCATGTACTGAATAAGAAAGGGATAAAGAGTTGGCTTACAATCGCCACTTCACACAATACATAAATAAATCATACATCATCCAGAATACAAACAAGGTCCGACTACAGAACCAAAATAACGAAAGACAACCCCAAATGCTAGATCCCCGATCATCCCAACTGGGCTCCACTACTGATCAACGGGAAATGAAACAACACAATGAACACGATCTTCATCGAGCTCCCACTTGAACTCAGTTGCGTCATCTGCACTGGTATCATCGGCACCTGCATCTGTTTGGAAGTAACTGTGAGTCACGGGGACTCAGCAATCTCACACCCTCGCGATCAAGACTATTTAAGCTTAAGGGTCGGAAAAGGTAGTGAGGTGGAGCTGCAGCAAGCACTAAGCATATATGGTGGCTAACATACGCAAATAAGAGCGAGAAGAGAAGCAACGCAACAGTCGTGAAGCTAATAGTGATGAAGAAGTGATCCTGAAACTACTTACGTCCAAGCATAACATGAGACCGTGTTCACTTCCCGGACTCCGCCGAGAAGAGACCATCACGGCTACACACGCGGTTGATGCATTTTAATTAATTTAAGTGTCAAGTTATCTACAACCAGATATTAACAAATTTCCATCCGCCCATAACCGCGGGCATGGCTTTCGAAAGTTCTAACCCTGCAGGGGTGTCCCAACTTAGCCCATCACAAGATCTCACGATCAACGGAGGATATTCCTTCTCCTAGGAAGACCCGATCAGTCTCGAAACCCCGGTTACAAGACATTTCGACAATGGTAAAACAAGACCAGCAAGACCGTCCGATGCGCCGACATCCCGATAGGAGCTGCACATATCTCGTTCTCAGGCCAACACCAGATTGTCCAAACTTCCGGTAGGCCAGCCCAGAGTTGCCCCTGGTGGCCACCGGCGGCTGATAGGTTCGGACCAACACTTAGACAAGCACTGGCCGGGGGGGTTAAAATAAAAATGACCCTTGAGTCTGCAGAACCCAAGGGAAGGTGATAGGTTGTTAAGAAAATGTAAAACCAAGGTTGGGCCTTGCTGGAGGAGTTTTATTCATAGCGAACTTTCAAGGGGTTCCCATAACACCCAACCGCGTAAGGAATGCAAAATCAAGGAACATAACACCGATATGACGGAAACTAGGGCGGCGAGAGTGGAACAAAACACCAGGCATAAGGCCGAGCCTTCCACTCTTTACAAAGTATATAGATGCATTAAAGTAAATAAGAGATAATAATGATATTCCAACAAAAATCCATGTTCCAACATGGAACAAACTTCATCTTCACCTGCAACTAGCAACGCTATAAGAGGGGCTGAGCAAAGCTGTAACATAGCCAAACAACGGTTTGCTAGGAAAGGTGGGTTAGCGGATTGACATGGCAATATGGGAGGAATGATAAAGTAAGTGGTAGGTATCGCGGTATAGCAAAAGAGCGAACAACTAGCAAGCAAAGATAGAAGTGATTTCGAGGGTATGGTCATCTTGCCTGCAAAGTTCTTAGAGTTGACGAAAGCTTGATCTTTGTTAGCATACTCAACAGGTTCCTCGATCACTTACTCGTCTCCCGGCTCTACCCAAAGCAAGAACACAAGCAAAGGAAACAACAATCAACCACGGTGCAATGTGCAAGCAACATGATACAAAACATGACATGATATGCGAGATGTGATGTGCAATGCATATGCGTGCTCGGGAAGGAAAAGAATGATCAAGGCATCAACTTGGCAAACCAAGTGTGACGCTGGAAAGATGAGTTGATATCGGTCGAAATCGATATAAAGATCACCGGAATTGGATGCACGGTTTGCAAATGGCACGCAAAACAAGAAAGACACAATTCTGCGATTAACAACACGATGCCATCTAGAGTGCAACAAGAAACTAAGCTACTGCACTCCAACATAGCAACAAAGCACATGGAAGTGATATAATCAAGATGCTTGACAAAAGATGAACACTGAGCTACGGCTAAATCACACAAGAGCAGGTTCACACAAGCATGGCAAAAGTGCAAAAGATACCAGCTTCACAGACTTAGTGAAAATACTAACATGCCAGAAATAACATCAGGAAGCCATGTTTAGAGCAAGCAAACAACATGCTATAGGAACATATCATAGCAAATAAAGGCATGGCATGAATCTACTAAATGCATGGAACAAAAGTACCTTACTGATCATGAGCCAAAAAGGCATAGAAGATATGATGGCACCGATGTAAACATAGCAAGTTTTATTAACAGTTTCAGACTTAGCAGAAAACAGAGGATGGCATAAACAGCAATATGAAGGCATCTTTGCGAGCTCAAATCACTCATCACAAGGCATTGCATGACAAGATAAACATACTAACATCAAGAAGACATGTTCATTAAGCTAACCATGGCAAGATAAAATGCATAGCATGCATGGATCAACTACAACAACCATGGCAAAATTTGATTAACATGTAAACAATCTGCCAGGAACATTTTATAGCAAAAGCAGAGCAAGGTTAAGACATGCTAGGGCACTCCATTATTGCAAACAGTGCCATGGATGGATAGAGCATAACCATATGTCCAAATAATCCATACTGAAGATACTCAAAACAAGCATGGATCTCACTGTAGCATCATGGTTACATGGCATAAAAATAACAGCAGACCAAGGACTTGGCAAAATCCTAAGTCCCTGAATTCAGCAATAACACGAAGGCTACTTTGCATGCTTGTGCTAGTCACCACGTTGATCACAAAAATACATGGCAAGCACCCCTGTAAAATGGCATGGCATAGATCAAAACACATGTAGAGCTCATGCCCATATGATGCACACAAAAATTGTGACAAAAATGACAAAACAACATAATCTGCTGAGTAACAGGAGCAAACATTTTATAGCACTCCTGCATCAATGGTTTGGGCATCAAGATGAAGTCTAACAAGCGTGCCACAATGTAATGAAATGAAGAGCATCTCCCAATGAACATTTCTATATCTCATATGCATGAACCGGAGCGACGGTCATGGAGTTACGGCATGATGAACAGGGCATCAAAACATGAGGGGGAAAAGGACTTAGAAGAATTTATACCCGCGAAAAACTGGACGGATAAGACCCTGGACGGAGAGATTCGGGCACGGGGCCGGCGTTTGGATGGAGGAGTGGTGGATCTCATCCGGGTGGGGTTCAACGCCGGCTCCGGCGACCCTAGGGTTCTAGTGATCGCCGGAGAGGACGAAGGGGTCGAAGGAGGGCGCGGGTGGCCGGATCCGGTCCGGCCCGACCGGATCCGCGGCGAGGTGGAGCGAGGCGCGACTCCGACAGAGGAGTGGGCGAAGGAGGCGGTGCCCGGCATTCGGCGGCGCAAACGGCGGCGAGGTGCGGGCATGCGGCGGCGCACGTCGGCGGTGGAGCAAGGCAACGGGCGTGAAGGCGCGGTGCGGCAGCGGCAGTAGGCACGGGCGGGCGGCGGCTGGCGCGGGACACGAGGCGCCGGCGAGCGGGGCGGCGAGGTGTGCAAGGCGGTGCGGTGGAGGTCGCCGGCGGTGGTCGGCGGTGATCGCCAGCGGAGGAGGCGGTAGGCGAGCGGGCGACGGGGCAGGCGCGGGCCGGCGACGCGGGCTAGATGGGCTCGGGCGGGCCCCGGATGGGCTTCACTGGGCCGCGATGGCTGGAGGCGGGCGGATGCCAGGTGTTGCGCCGGGATTGGACAGGGCGGCGGCGCTGGACGTGTATGGCGGCAACGGACATGTCCGGCACGGCGCGGTGGGAAATTTTAGGGTTTGATCCGCGAAAAATGGAGGGGGAGGTGTTTATATAGGTAGAAGGAGGTGGGAGTGTCCAAATGGAGTGTAGTTTTTGCCCACGCGATCGTGATCCGATGACGGAGGACATGGGAGTGGTTTGGAAGGGTTGTTGGGCCGTTTTGGAGGGGTGTTGGGCTGCAACACACACGAGGCCTTTACGGTTCCCCGGTTAACCGTTGGAGCATCTAACGGACTCCAAATGGCACGAAATTTGATAGGCGGTCTACCGGTGGTGTACCAAGGCCGCTTGGCAAATCTCGGTCCATTCCGAGAATGTTTAACACCCGCTCAAGAAAAGAGACAAGAGGGGTGCTCTGGGTGCAAGAGGGAGAGTCGGATTGCAAAACGGACAATGGGGAAAATGCTCGGATGCATGAGACGAACACGAATGCAAATACGATGCACATGATGACATGATATGAAATGCATGACATGAACAAAATGCAAAACGAAGACAAAACCCAACCACGAAGGGAAAATCAAAACGCATCTCCGGAAAAGGCAAGAGTCGGAGTTACAAATATGGAAAGTTGTATCCGGGGCGTTACAGTCATCACCGTTGGATTCGGATCATCCCAAACATCCCTAAAATATCTCTGTTTTCTTATTTGGGCTCTCTACCTATTTTTTTCTTGACCGTCCGATTGCGATTGGAGGGACGAGGTGGCCCCTAACCTAACCCGTGATGTATATATTCGTCCACCCCTAGTCCATTTTGGCAAACCCTAGATTCTAGCCCTCTTTGTCCCATCGCGCCGCCGCTGGCCAACCACTCCCTCTGCTTCCTCGGGATCCATCCAGCTCGACCTCGTCTTCAGCGCCCGACCAACTAGCGTAGCCACCGCGCATCCACCCAGATCCAGCCGTCCAAAGCAAACATGGCCGTGGGATTCAGATCCGGCGACCAGGAGGCTTCCACACGCATGGCCCCGAGCCTCCCGCAGTGCTCGATCCGATCTGGATCGAGGCAGCCATCTTCATATGTGCGCCTCTCCTATGCCATCACCGGCCTCCCCCGCGCGGGAGCGCCACCGTCGGCCACCTGCTGCATCGCTAGGCCACCCTCCTATCTCCTCCTTCCCCTTCCGTTCCCTCCTCCCTCCTTCCATGCCATAACTCCCTCCACCTCACTCTGTTTTCTCTAAGAGGGAGAACAAGATGCGCCGGCCTCCATGGATTTCGCACCAGAGCTCCATCCGCGCCGGATCCCCCTCTTCGACCTTCGCTGACTTTGTTCCGCGCCTCCCTATGCTCGTCGGGGTCGCAAGTACCATGCTGCTGCTGCTCTGCTTCTTGTCGAGCGAAGGTCCACGCTCGCAACCTTCCAGCCTCGCCTCACCCGGATTCCGCGTCCCTGCTAGACCTCCCCGGATTCGTATGGTCTAGCGCTGCCACCCCGTGTCGTCCGGCTCGTCCCGCCTCTCGCAGGTCTCCCCGTCGCTTGCCGGAGCCCCAGTGTCCCCGCCATGTATCGCGTCGGCCTCGACCCCTGTCTTCTACCTCGTCCTCGTTCGAGCTAAACGAGCGCACCACGTTGACCGCTTCGTCAACCGGCCTCCCGTGCCAGATTGTGAGGCCCAGAGGGCCTCCTCAATTAGCCGGCCTGCCCGGCCTCCTCCCACCGAACTGGGCTAGGCCCATGGTGAGGCCACCCCAGCGCCCGTCCTTTTTTCCTCTGTTGGGCTTCCTGTCTAGATTTGGCCCGTGTTACGTTTTTTTCCTCTAGGCGATTTTAGCTAATTTCCAGAGATGCAGTTTTACAGGAAAGTCCCCCTAGTTCATGCATTTAATAACTCACAAATGGTGCATCTGTTTAAAATACTTTATATATGTAAAATGCTTAGAATTTCGTCTAGTTTCATAATATGCCACTTTCATGCATGTTTAAAATGTTTAAAATATTGTTTGATTAAATTTGCTCATATGCCATGTTAAAATGATTTATTTCATAACTAAATAACCGTAGCTCCAAATTTAATAAACTTCATAAGTAAATCGGGTGGAAAGATGTCTAGTTTAACTTGGTGGCATTACCTTGCATGTTTAACAACTATAAAATATGCTTTAGGACAGAACAGTACCAAATCTAAAATAGGAACATGAGGATTTTCCGGACTTGTTGCTTGTTGTTCCAGCCTCATTTAAACTTGCCTAGATAGGTAGTTTTATTATGCTTCACCTTTTGCCATGTTTGACAACATTTAATATTGTTGGGTACTTAAACGAGAGAGAACTAAATATTTGATGTGGTGTTCCATCAATATGCAACTCGTTGCATATTGAGCTCCACTTAACTTGTAGAGTTGTTTGTGCACTTTGCCATGTCATGCCTCATTAAACCGGACATGCATTGTCGGTGTCAAAACCGGCGGATCTCGGGTAGGGGGTCCCGAACTATGCGTCTAAGGTGGATGGTAACAGGAGGCAGGGGACACAATGTTTTACCCAGGTTCGGGCCCTCTTGATGGAGGTAAAACCCTACGTCCTGCTCGATTTATTCTTGATGATATGGGTATTACAAGAGTTGATCTACCATGAGATCGGAGAGGCTAAACCCTAGAAGCTAGCCTATGGTATGATTGTATGTTGTCCTATGGACTAAAACCTTCTGGTTTATATAGACACCGGAGGGGGCTATTGTTACACAAGGTCGGTTACAAAGGAGGAGATATACATATCCGTATTGCCTAGCTTGCCTTCCACGCCAAGTAGAGTCCCATCGGGACACGAGACGAAGTCTTAAATCTTGTATCTTCATAATCCAACAGTCTGGCCAAAGGATATAATCCGGTTGTCCGGATACCCCCTAATCCAGGACTCCCTCAGTAGCCCCCGAACCAGGCTTCAATGACGATGAGTCCGGCGCGCAGTGTTGTCTTCGGCATTGCAAGGCGTGTTCTTCTCCATATTTTGAATGTTTGTGAAGCAGTGTCCGGTCCCATAAATGTTTGGACCTCTTGGCTTCTGTGCCCAATAAGGGCTATCTCCCACGCGTCGAATGAATACGAGGCGCTAGTGCATTTTTACATTTGCCCCCTAGCCAGATAAATAAATTGTCTATTAAAAGGATGGGGATTTTCAGATCCGATCCATACCATCCTCCCCCAGCGAGAATCCATCAGAGCACGCTTCGGAAAGATCCATTCCAGCATGGCCGACCTCCGCAGCTCCTCCTCCCGCCCCCGTAGCCCTAAGCCCGGTGATTGGGGGAGGTGTTCAGTCCCACATAGTCGATTAATCGAATTGCAGACTAAGGGATTTCTCCCTCCGGCATACATGGTGCCCGTTCGAGCCGGGCTTGCCACCTACAATGGCAGGGAGCAAGCGGAGAGCTTTCCCAGTCCCTCTATGGGGGAGTGGGTCTGCCTTGTTCCTTATTTATGAAGGGGACTCAGATTTCCAATTCATCTGTTCCTCCGCGGGCTCCTGGAGTTCTATGGCCTCCAATTACACAATTTCACCCCTGCCTCCATTCTACACATCGCCGGCTATGTTGCTCTTTGCGAGTTGTTCCTGGGTTGCGACGCTCATTTTGAGCTGTGGAAAAGGCTATTTTGCCTCGTCCCTCGCACACAGAGGGGGTCACTTTATCAAGTGGGCAGAGCCGAAATATGGCACATCGCCGGAACCGGATACATGTCCGGTACCCCGAAGAAGTCGTCCGAAGACTGGCCTTCGGAATGGTTTTATATGGAGGACGTTCCCCTTCCGGACCCTGTTCGGCGGGGTCTTCCTGAATTCAGCAATGCTCCTCTGAAGAAACGCCAAAGTTGGCGCCCACGGAGCCCCTAGGAGGAAGACAATGGAGAAGTCCTTTACCTGATGAACCGGATTAAAGCACTGGCTCAATCAGGATTGACAGTAATCGAAGTTATGTCGATTTGCATAATGCGGGGAGTGCAACCACTTCAATATCGTGGGCATCCCTTGTGGTGTTTTAACAGGGCGGATGATGCCACCCGCTACGGGCGTAAGGGTTTGGACAATGCCGCCGCTTTAGCAAAAAATTTCTCCGAATTGTTCAAGGGAGAGGAAGAGGAGTTCATCCGCATCAAGCCACGGGATGGATTCTCCATGTACAATCCTCCAAGCTGGGTAAGTTATATCCCCTTACTCCCATTCTTCCCGTATTCTTGGTCGTAAGTATTCACCTTGCCATTTTGCGGCAGGAACTGCGAAAAGCCGTAAAGGAGGTCAGCAGCCCCTCTCCACAACCGGAGGACCCTGACCGGGCCCTCGACTCCGGACTCAAAGAAGATCCGGTCATATTCGTGGAGCTAATAGACCGGCAGTTCTATCAGCTAAGCTGTGATGATGCCATGGTGGCCACTACAGCCGACTATCCCGGATTGCTTCATGCATCGCACATAAGAAAAACCAAAAATCCCAACTCCAAAAACTAGGATCCCCTTTTAGACACTTCACCTACCATATACATATGGAACTTTTACAGTGAAGGCATTTGGGATGCCCTGCCGAACCCACAGTAACTCGCCAACAAGAGGCGTCGAGGCTGGGCAGGCCAAAAAGGAAGGCGGTCGGGACGGAGACGCCGGCGCAAAGGTATAATAGAAACCCCGCTCCGTGGTTGTCGTCTTTCTCGAAATGTAATAACGCTCGTGTTCCTTTAACAGAAAAAACGCTCTCCGGAATATGGCCGGCGATGTTGCTAATCATGCTTGAAAGTAGTGTCACAATTTCTTGGATGCCATGAATACCGCATAGGCTATCTTTTGATAATGTGGGTACCGTGATTTGCATGGAGTGAGGACAGTGGAGACATAATATACCGGCTTTTGAAGAGGGAATTTATGTCCGTCCGCTTCTCGTTCCACGACGAGCACTGCGCTTACAACTTGATGAGTTGCCGCGATGTATAATAGCATTGGTTCGCCGATGTTTGGCGCGGCTAGGATTGGGTTGGTTGCCATTATGGCTTTTATTTCTTCCAATCCTGCTATGGCAGCGTCCGTCCACTCAAAGTGTTCGGTGCGTCGAAGGAGGCGATAAAGGGGTAATGCCTTTTCTCCTATGCGGGAGATAAAGCGGCTTAGAGCCGCCACACATCCAGTTAACTTCTGGATTTGTTTGAGGTCTGTTGGGGTAGCCAAGTGTGACAAAGCTCGGATTTTGGCCGGATTAGCTTCAATACCTCTACTGGAGATAATGAAACCCAGGAGCTTTCCGGCTGGTACGCCGAAAATGCATTTTTCCGGATTGAGCTTGATGTCGTATGTTTGGAGGTTGTCGAATGTGAGCCTCAAGTCGTCTATCAGAGAGTCGACGTGTTTAGTTTTGACGACCACATCATCTACGTATGCCTCTACTGTTTTGCCGATTTGTTTCCCCAGAGATGTCTGAATCATGCACTGATATGTTGCTCTTTCGTTTTTGAGCCCAAAAGGCATTGTGTTGAAACAGAAGGGACCGTATGGTGTGATGAATGTCGTTGCGGCTTGGTCGGACTCCGCCATCTTGATTTGGTGGTAACCGGAGTATGCTTAGGTTTGGAGAAACACTGAAGAGCCTGCTGACCGGCTTGAATCCCTTTAGGATATTGAGGCTATGCTCGGCTAGCCTGCGTGGGATTCCTGGCATGTCTGAGGGATGCCAGGCGAATATGTCCCAATTCTCGCGCAGAAACTCTCGTAGTGCGGCGTCCACAACGGGGTTTAACTATGCCCCGATGGAGGCTGTTTTTGTAGGGTCCGTTGGGTGGACTTGGAATTTGACTATTTCATCCACTGGTTTAAAAGAGGTGGACTTGGATCTCTTGTCGAGTATCACGTCGTCCCTGTCCACCGTGGAGCATAGCGTGGTTAATGCCTCGGCCGAGAGGGCTTCGGATAATGCCTTGAGGGCCAGTGCGGCTGTTTTGTTTTCGGCGCGCAGTGCTGTGTCCGGATCGCTGGCGAGAGGGATGATTCCATTGGGCCCGGGCATTTTGAGCTTCATGTACCCATAATGGGGTACAACTTGGAAGATCGTGAACGCCTCACGTCCTAAAAGGGCGTGGTATCCACTGCTGAACGGGGCCACTTGAAATGTGATTTCTTTGGATCTATAGTTCTCTGGCGTACCGAATACCACATCTAGTGTGATTTTCCTGCTCGCATCGTGCTTCCCGACTGGGTATGATTCCTCTGAAGTTTGTGCTACTTTGCTCAATGCGGTTCCAGTCTATTTCCATTTTTTGAAGAGTTTCCTCATAGATGAGGTTTAATCCACGGCCGCCGTCCATGAGTACTTTGGTGAGTCGAAAGCCGTCCACGATTGGACTGAGGACCGGTGTGGCTGGTGCTCTGGCTGTTCGGAATTTAGGTTCGTCATTGGCGTTGAAGGTAATAGCCGTGTCACTCCATGGATTTATTGCTGCTATGTGGCAAATTTCGGCAATGCTGCGGAGTGTTCGCTTGCGCCTATTATTTGATGTGAAGGTCTTAAAGACAGCTAAAACCGTATTGTTATCCATGGGATGGTGCTCTGTGGTATTTGGGATAAGAAGATCCTCACCACTTTTGGCCACCTGCCGGAGTATCCAACATGCTCTAAGGCTGTGGGTTGGTATTGTATCCGCTGTGCTATGAATTTTGCAGGGTCCGTTAAGCCATCCCTCCAACACAGTTTCGTGCCCTGTATAGGGTTTTTGTTTCTTTGTAATAAACTCGGGCGTCTTATGATAGTGCACCCTTTTACCTCGGACTGGGTGCATATTCGGAGCCGGATTATCCCAAAATTTCATTTCAGTTTTCCAGGCACTTTCCATCGCACAGTACTCTCGTACTATGGACGCCAAGTCGGCGAAGCGTGATATGTCATGGCGACTTATGGCGTTAAGGATTCCCTTGTCCATGCAGTTATTGCAGAAAAGTGAGACTGCATCTTCCTCGCGGCAGTCCTTAACCTTGTTCATCACAAGGAGAAATCTGGCCCAATAATGATGTACTGTTTCATGGGGCTCTTGCCTGATGTGGGAAAGATCGTTTATGTTTGGGTGGGTGGGTGGATTTGAGTCCGGACCCCTACCCGATCTGAGACCCAGGGGCCGAGGGGTTTCCGATCTTGGAAGTTCGGATTCCGGTATGTTGCCCGATGAGTCTGGCCCGCTGCCTGACTCTAGGTTCAGGGTTTGGGTGATGTCCTCCCATAAACGGGTATCCGGCTCGGAGAGCTCTGGAATTCGGACGTAGTTAGTCCTCAAGATAGAGGAAGAATCGCCGAATTGTTCCTCCACCACCACAACATGATGGGTGACCGGTGGAGAGCTAATCTCCCTTCGATCGGGTTTAAGCCCAATCCGATCATAGTCCATAGCGACTCCCAAGGCGGCGATGCGATCCAAGAGTTCATTTAGGGAAGAGAGCTCCATTGGATCCATCTGCTCGGCGAATTCCGAGCCGACGCGGAGGCTGTATTTGATGACCCGAGAAGTCATCGTTGGTGCAGCTGCCGAACAGGCGGTCATGACGAAACTACCTAGCCGGAGAGTTTGGCCGACAGCCAGAGCACCCCCGGCGGTAATGTTGTTTTTAACAACGAGATGAGGCATCCTTCCTTACAGCAGCGTCACAGAGGAACTCTCAATGAAAGCACCAATGTCGGTGTCAAAACCGGCGGATCTCGGGTAGGGGGTCCCGAACTATGCGTCTAAGGCGGATGGTAACAGGAGGCAGGGGACACAATGTTTTACCCAGGTTCAGGTCCTCTTGATGGAGGTAAAACCCTACGTCCTGCTCGATTTATTCTTGATGATATGGGTATTACAAGAGTTGATCTACCACGAGATCGGAGAGGCTAAACCCTAGAAGCTAGCCTATGGTATGATTGTATGTTGTCCTACGGACTAAAACCCTCCGGTTTATATAAACACCGGAGGGGGCTAGGGTTACCCAAGGTCGGTTACAAAGGAGGAGATATACATATCCGTATTGCCTAGCTTGCCTTCCACGCCAAGTAGAGTCCCATCCGGACACGAGACAAAGTCTTCAATCTTGTATCTTCATAATCCAACAATCCGACCAAAGGATATAATCCGGCTGTCCGGATACCCCCTAATCCAGGACTCCCTCATGCATCATACTTGTTTGTGCATCATGCCATGTTCATGTGATGGTTGTTTACTATGTTGCTTGCTTCTTCCCGGGTTGCTTCTCTCGTTAGCTTCGGTTTCGTTCCGGAGTTGTGAGGATTCGTTTGACTACGTCCGTTTGTCTTCTTCATGGACTCGTTCTTCTTCCTTGCGGGATCTCAGGCAAGATGACCATACCCTCGAAATCACTTCTATCTTTGATCACTACAGGAATCAGCTACTTTGCCATCTGCCACGGTAGACGGCAAAGGCATGGATGGCGGACGGCAAAGGTCTTTGCCGTCCACCGCGGATGGCAAAAGGGGACGGCAAAGTAAGGTACGGCAAAGAGCTACTTTGCCATCTGCTTTCTGCGGCTGACGGCAAAGGGGCCTTTGCCATCAGCAGCTGACGGCAAAGAAAGCAGATGGCAATAATTACGCTGTTAGTCCGTTAGGTGGCTAACGGCAGCCTTTGCCGTCCGCCGCTGACGGCAAAATTTGTCCGGCCTTTGCCGTCTACCAGCAGATGGCAAAGAGCGTATATTGCCCCATTTAATTCTGTTTTTTTCTTATATCAATTCATTTTAATAAAAAATCATACACACATACGCACGCACGTGCGCGCGCACACACACACATGAACGAAAACTAAATATCTATACATATACATAGTTTCATCAATATTACACAGTTTCATCCATAGGTAGCAAGTTTCACAAAGTCAAAACAAAACTAAAGACAAGCACTCCATATCTGAAATTACAAGAAATGACCTAAAACTAAATATCTATTTTCCTAAAAACTATCTTATTACTAAGATCTTCTCTGGATCTTCTTCTTTTCTTCCAACCTGCATAACAAAAACACTAAGAAATAGAGAATGGGTTAGGAGTAGAAATGTAGCATTTCACTTGTTGAAATGCAATGTTCAGTTTTTATGTAAGTTTAACACATGGAAAGCTGGAGAGCATGCTGAGAGTTTTCTTGCCTGAGGACCACCAATGGGCCAGCCAACGGGCCAGTTCACATCCTTCTGGAGGAGAGTGTACTCCTGCTCAGTTCCATACCTGTTTGGGTTCAGAGATAAGCCTAATCAATGCTCTAACCGTAAGCAGATAAGGATACAAATGTGGAAACCGCCAAATTTTGTGGTCCTTTAACCCATTTTTGGCACCGTTTTCTGTCTGTATCTGCTAAATAAATCTGTAATTCCAGGGACATCAATTTTACTCTTATCTTCCTAACTCATTTCCATCTGATGCAAAGTGAGTGCGGTGTGGTACTAATCTATATTGTACAACTTATTATGTTCTCACATGTGTATGTGTGTTAAGACACAAGAGCACTATTACCACTTTCATATGAAACACCGCAACAACAAAAAACTTGAAATATCGACGGAGGTATTCGTACCATGTCTCCTCAGCTGCAACCTTCGGGGTGTTGAAGATCTTGGCAGCATTGTGCTTCTTGTTGGTGGGGATTGGAACACCTTGTGGTGTGTAACAGTCGCACATAACCTACAAGGGAGTAATAAATAGGAAAAGATCAACAAACCAACGACTTTGCGCCAAATACAGTAGAAACTTGGCCTCTGATTTAGCTGAAGCTTTTTTTTCTCAGTTCAAGTATTTAAGATTTGTGTTAGTCAAACAGTTGTCTGACAGGCCAAGTTGTTTCTCTGAAGAGACAGTCTCATAAGCAATTAATTTAGGGTGTTTACACAACAGGGCGCAAACATCTGGTTATTTTGTCCACCAGATCATACATATGTCCAAGCACATCAAACAGCTACAAAATTCAGTTTTCATTTTTAAATTTAAGCCACAAAATTCAGTTTTCATTTTTAAATTTAAGCCACAAAATTCAGTTTTTATTTTTAAAATTTAGTAGTGCCCAGAAACAATGTTTTCCTGTGATTTTTTTTTCAAAGACCCATCTGCATCTTACTTCTCCTACTTTATGGCATCCAGCATCTTTGGTGCATAAAAAGTTTGAAAGAAGCATGGAAGATAAAAAGTAGCGAGGAGTTACAAGGAGGTTGTCACCCCTCCTGAGCGGGTCCTTGAAAATGGCCTGGGGATTCATCAGAGTCAAAAAGAAAAAACAGCTTGTAAGCAAACAAGTAAAGTAGAAATACTGTAAGTAAAATAAATAAAAGCATTAGAGAAGGCGACATAATCGTTTTATTAGTCTTGCTAAGTCTCGGTCGACTAAAACTTGGTCATGTCTCAGTTGATGCTATATACGTGAGACCAAGGCTGAGCTAGTGATCAAGAAATTAGGAAACATGTTACTCTTCCAGTGTGCTGGTGGTTAGCATGCATGAATCGAGACATGTGATAGGTAGTTTTGACTAGTAGATGTATTTCACTATATATACCATCAGTTCTGTTGGTCCTGGAGTTGCCTTACAAAATTTCTTACCGAGAACCCAAAGCTCGTATCTTACATTCTTACCTCAGGTCGAATCGATTGTGTTTCTCATGAGTATATTGAGGAGTTTTGTATTTCCATCTCTTGGGATTGCCAGAAAATTAACATGAATGTGATAGAATATGAGGTTTGTCGGCATTCATGCAATATACACAGGGCCACTAACGCACAAATTTTGCTCCCACACACAAATTAAAAAACAATATATATCCTTCGCTGGGGAATTGCCGGGACCATACCTCCTTATCCAGCATGGAGTCTTTGGATCGGGCTTGACCGCCGACTCACCGGACTATGCAGGCCCGCTGTCTCTGCTTCCTCGCTCCCGTGGCCATCGCAGTTGTCATGTGCGGCCACCTATGAATTTCTCGCACTACCACCCATCCTTCACGCCACCTCGATCCTATTGTCATGACGGTGGCGCGCGACGACCGGAATATCGGCAAGCTGGGCGAAGATTTGAGATTACAGAGGTTATTGCCAGAGGGGAATCGAGGGGGCAAGGGCAGGGGCAGGGGAGGGGGGCACTTGCAGACTGGATCCAGTGGGAAATCGACGACGCCACCCCCGGCCGCCGCCGACTCCGCTCCAACCGCCTCGGTCTCCATCCGCCTCTCGTGTCCCATCCGAGCAGCATCCCGGCGTAGCTTCTCCCTAGCACGTCGCTGTGCCCGCAGCAACAGCAGCTCAATGCCGTTGGGGCCTCCTCACGGTGCACCACCACCAGTGCCTGGGCGAGGAGAGAAACCGGTCGGTGGAGATGGTGAGCGGGGAGAGGTGACCTCGGGGAGGAGAGCTGGGCGGTGGGGAACGGCGGGGATCGCCGAAATCTGGCGGCGGCGTGGGGTGGAGAAAGGGGAACGAGGAAGACGAGAGAGATGGGATCCAACGTGGGTGTGTGTGCACGTGGGTTGGGCGTGTGTGCATCGTGGGTGGGGCCCGAGGCTGTGTGGGTCGTGGGTGGGTGTGTGCCGGGGGCGGTCGTTAGATACGTTAGGTTATTTTCTTTGTCGTCTGCTTTTGGGCTCTTTGCCGTCCGCTAGCAGACGGCAAAGAAAGTGGCCATTAGTTTTTTCGTTAGTGGGTGCCACCTCCCTCTTTGCTGTCAGCCAGCGGATGGCAAAGATTATTTGCCGTCAGCCAGCGGACGGCAAAGAAATGGAAGATGGCAAAGACCTTCTTTGCCGTCTGCCATTTGTTTGCCGTCAGCTTCTTGGTAGCTGATGGAAAAGACCTTCTTTGCCGCCCACTAGCTGACGGCAAAGAATTGGCAGACGGCAAATTCCCTGATTCTAGTAGTGGCTTGCTAGTTGTTCGTTCTATCGCTATGTCGCGTTACCTACCACTTGTTTATCATGCCTTCCATATTGCCATGTCAAGCCTCTAATCCACCTTCCTAGCAAACCGTTGTTTGGCTAAGTTACCGCTTTTGCTCAGCCCCTCTTATAGCATTGATAGTTGCAGGGGAAGTTGAAGTTTGTATCACCATCACACTTCTATCCTTACCATTTTTCTTAGTTTGATCCTTTTGGTTATATCTTGATCTAGTAAAATTAAGTTTAGTATGATCTAGCTTTGAGTTTTCTGTTGATCTTTATCTATGTAATCGAGTCTGTGAGCTATATATATAATAAAGATTAGTCTTGAGTCAAGGGCTTCGTTATCTTGCTACAATCTTGAGGGAATAAAAGAAAAGAAAGAACAAAAAGAAATAAAGAGATCAAATTCATCTTATGGAGAGTAATGACTTCACATATAAAGAGTATGATGACTCAAAGTTGTTGAGAGCTAACAAACATAGTTTTGGTCATCGTTGCAATTAATAGGAAGTAATAAAGAAAGAGAGGTTTTCACATATAAATATACTATCTTGGACATCTTTATGATTGTGAGCACTCATTGAAATATGACGTGCTAAAAAGTTGATGTTGGAAAAGGAAGAAAACATAATGGATTATGTTTTCTTATATCTGAAATAAATTATATTGTCATGGATCATCCAACATGTTGAGCTTGCCTTTTCCCCTCATGCTAGCCAAATTCTTTGCACCAAGTAGAGATACTACTTGTGCTTCCAAATATCCTTAAATCCAGTTTTGCCATGAGAGTCCACCATATCTACCTACGGATTGAGTAAGATCCTTCAAGTAAGTTGTCATTGTTGCAAGCAATAAAAATTGCTCTCTAAGTATGTATGATCTATTAGTGTGGAGAAAATAAGCTTTATACGAGCTTGTGATATGGAAGAAATAAAAGCGATGGACTGCATAATAAAGGTCCCTATCACAAGTGGCAATATAAAGTGACGTTCTTTTGCATTAAGATTTTGTGCATCCAACCATAAAAGCACATGACAACCTCTGCTTCCCTCTAAGAAGGTCCTATCTTTTATTTTTGCCTTATACCTTATACAAGAGTCATAGTGATCTTCACCTTTCGTTTTTACATTTTATCCTTTGGCAAGCACTATATGTTGGAAAGATCCTGATATATATATAGCTAATTGGATATGGGTTTTCATAAAGCATTATTGTTGACATTACCCTTGATGTAAAAGGTTGGGAGGCAAAACTATAAGCCCCTATCTTTCTTTGTATCCGATTAAAACTTCATACCCTTAAGTATTGCATGAGTGTTAGCAATTGTTGAAGACTAAATGATAGTTGAGTATGTGGACTTGCTGAAAAGCTCTTATATTGACTCTTTCCGATGTTATGATAAAGTGCAATTGCTTCAATGACTAAGATTATAGTTTGCGAGTTTTCAATGAAGTTTCTGACTCATACTTTAGATTGTGAATAAGATTGTTACTTCAGCATAAGAAATCATATGACTATATATATATATGTTGCTATTTCTAAGAATGATTATGATGCCCTCATGTCTGTATTCTATTTATCGACACCTCTATCTCTAAACATGTGGACATATTTTTCGATATCGGCTTCCGCTTGAGGACAAGAGGTCTAAGCTTGGGGGAGTTGATACGTCCATTTTGCATCATGCTTTTATATCAATAATTATTGCATTATGGGATGTTATTACACATTATGTCACAATACTTATGCTTTTTCTCTCTTATTTTATAAGGTTTACATGAAGAGGGAGAATGCTGGCAGCTGGAATTCTGGGCTAGAAAAGGAGAAAATATTAGGGACCCATTCTGCACAACTCCAAAAGTCCTGAAACTCCCCGAAAGTCAGTTTTGGAATATATTAAAAATATTGGGAGAAGAAAGCACCAGAGGGGAGCCAACCACTGTCTTTCGGGACGAAGTGCCGCCGTCTCGAGGCGGAACCAATCTAGGGCACCAGCGGAGCTATTCTGCCGAGAAAACATCCCTCCGGGAGGGGGAAATCATCACCATCGATCCTCTCATCGGGAGGGGATCAATCTCCATCAACATCTTCACCAGCACCATCTCCTCTCAAACCCTAGTTCATCTCTTGTATCCGATGTTTGTCTCAATACCTCAGATTGGTACCTGTGGGTTCTAGTAGTCTTGATTACTCCTTGTGGTTGATGCTAGTTGGTTTATTCGGTGGAAGATTATATGTTCAGATACTTTAAGCATATTAATACCCCTCTGATTATGAACATGGGTATTATTTGTGAGTAGTTACGTTTGTTCCTGGGGACATGGGAGAAGTCTTGTTATAAGTAGTCTTGTGAATTTGGTATTCGTTCGATATTTTGATGAGATGTATGTTGTCTTTCCTCTAGTGGTGTTATATGAATGTCGACTACATGACAGTTCACCATGGTTTCGGCCTAGGGGAAGGCATTGGGAAGTAATAAGTAGATGATGGGTTGCTAGAGCGACAGAAGGTTAAACCCTAGTTTATGCGTTGCTTCGTAAGGGGCTGATTTGGATCCATATGTTTCATGCTATGGTTAGGTTTACCTTAATTCTTCTTTCATAGTGCCCAAGCACCGGTCCACCCACATATCAAATTATCAAAGTAACAAACGTGAATCATATGAGCATGATGAAAACTAGCTTGACAATAATTCCCATGTGTCTTCGGGAGCGCTTTCCTTTATATAAGAGTTTGTCTAGGCTTGTCCTTTGCTACAAAAAGGATTGGGCCACCTTCCTGCACCTTGTTTACTTTTATTAATTGTTACCCGTTGAGGGAGTCCTGAATTAGGGGGTGTCCGGATGGCCGGACTATACCTTCAGCCGGACTCCTGGACTATGAAGATACAAGATCGAAGACTCCGTCCCGTGTCCGGAAGGGACTTTCCTTGGCGTGGAAGGCAAGCTTGGCGATACGGATGTTCAGATCTCCTACCATTGTAACCGACTTTATGTAACCCTAACCCTCTCCGGTGTCTATATAAACCGGAGGGTTTTAGTCCATAGGACAACATACACATCAACAATCATACCATAGGCTAGCTTCTAGGGTTTAGCCTCTCTAATCTCGTGGTAGATCAACTCTTGTAATACCCATATCATCAATATTAATCAAGCAGGACGTAGGGTTTTACCTCCATCGAGAGGCCCCGAACCTGGGTAAAACTTCGTGTTCCTTCCCTCCTGTTACCATCCGGCCTAGACGCAGAGTTCGGGACCCCCTACCCGAGATCCGCCGGTTTTGACACCGACATTGGTGCTTTCATTGAGAGTTCCTCTGTGCCGTCGCTGTCAGGCCCGATGGCTCCTACGATCATCAATGGCGATGCAGTCCAGGGTGAGACCTTCCTCCCGGGACGGATCTTCGTCTTTGGCGGCTTCGCACTGCAGGCCAATTCACTTGGCCATCTAGAGAAGATCGAAAGCTACGCCCCTGGCCGTCAGGTCAGATTCGGAAGTTTAAACTACATGGCTGACATCCGCGGGGACTTGATCTTCGACGGATTCGAACCACTGCTGAGCGTGCCGCACTGTCACTTAGAGCATGATCTAGCTCTGCGCCGAACAGTGCCCTAGAGGCCGCACCCGCATCAGGTTCGACCCTTAAGTCGGAGCCAACTACTCCGATCTTGGATGGGCGGTTGGACACCACCTCGGGGGCGGCGATCCCAACAGCGATTGAGCCAAACACCAGCCCCATACTCCGCGAGATTCGTGACTCCAAGGAGCCGGACTCCTCCCCGGACTCCGAACCCTCCACGCCCCTGCCAATCGAATCCGATTGGGCGCCAATCATGGAGTTCACTGCCACAGACATCTTTCAGCACTCGCCTTTCGGCGATATCCTGAAGTCACTAAAACCTCTCTCTTTATCCGGAGAGCCCTGGCCGGACTACGGTCAGCAAGGTTGGGGTACGGACGATGAAGAAATTCAAAGCCCACCCACCACCCACTTGGTAGCCACTTTCGACGATTTAACCGACATGCTCGACTTCGACTCCGAAGACATCGACGGTATGGACGCTGATGAAGGAGACAATGAAGAACCAGCGCCTATCGAGCCATGGAACGCCACCTCGTCATATGACGTATACATGGTGGACGCACCAAAAGATGACGATGAGGATGCACCGAAGGACTTTTCCCTTGAAAAGTAGTCAAAGCGGCGACGCAAGCGCCGCCCCAAATCCCGCCTCGACAGAAGTAGCGATCACACTGACCCAGCGTTGGAGCAGGGCGAACCACTGCCGGACAACGACAATCTGGATAATCAAGCCGAACAAACAAATCCTATCAATGATAATGGTCCGGACGACATAACGCCGAACAGGCACTCGGAGCAGCAGAATGCCCGTAAAAGGCTCATTGCCACCGCAAGGAGCCTCAAAAAGCAGAAGCGGAGGCTCAAGGCCATGCAAAACACACTCCAATTCAGATGGAGCAAAATACTCAACACTGTAGCAAGGTATGGCGACAATCGCCCCTCCAAGAGCTACCCAAAGCGGAAGCTGCTACCCGAATTTGATGAGGAGGCCTCAGACCCCCCACAACCAAATATCAAAGCAGCCACCTGGTCGGACAAACGACCCCTCTACCAAACGGCATTCAACGCCATTCACAATACAACACGCGACCCATGCGAGGTCTCGCATCCAAAGGACGGTGCAACAAGATCCATCTATGGACCACGCAAGCGCGCCCCAGCATACAATGCAACACAACAAACATCCGAACAACGCGGCACACCCAGCTACAGGGGTGCCGCACACCCCCTATGTTTCACCAATGAGGTGCTGGACCATGAATCTCCAGAGGGATTCAAGCCTGTAAACATAGAGGCATACGACGGAACAACAGACCCTGGGGCCTGGATTGAGGACTATATCCTTCATATCCATATGGCTCGAGGGGATGACCTCCACGCCATCAAGTACTTACCTCTGAAACTCAAAGTGCCAGCTCGTCACTGGCTCAAAGGCCTCCCCGAAAGCTCCATCGGAAGATGGGAAGAGCTCGAAGACGCCTTTCGGGCAAATTTTCAAGGGACTTATGTCCGACCTCCGGATGCGGACGACCTGAGTCATATAACTCAACAGCCCGGAGAGTCAGCCCGAAAGCTTTGGAACAGGTTTCTTACTAAAAAGAACCAGATTGTCGACTGTCCGGATGCCGAAGCCTTAGCGGCTTTCAAGCATAGCGTCCGTGACGAATGGCTCGCCAGACACCTCGGCCAGAATAAGCCGAGAACGATGGCCGCATTAACAAACCTCATGACCCGCTTTTGCGCGGGTGAGGACAGCTGGCTAGCCAGATGCAGCACCAGCGACCCCAGTACATCCGAAGTTCGAGAGGTAAACGGGAAATCACGGCGCAACAGCAATAACAAACACCGGAATAAAGAAGACAGCACGAAGGGCATGACAGTAAATGCCGGATTCAAAGTCTCTCGGCCAGGTCAAAAGCCGCCCCCCAAAGGCACCAGGGATGAACTGTCCAGCCTCAACAAAATCCTGGACCAAGTATGTCAGATCCATAGTACCCCTGGCAAACCTGCTAATCATACCCATAGAGAATGTTGGGTCTTCAAGCAGTCCGGCAAGCTCAACGCCGTACACAAGGGGGAGGATACACCAAGTGAAGATGAGGACGAACCTCCGAAGCAAGACAAGGGGGAATAAAAGAAATTTCCACCCGAAGTCAAAACAGTAGACGTGTTACATGTGATCAAGAGAAAAAACAATGCGGCACTCCTAGAAAAATATACCCAAGTGACTGTCACCGTGAAGTCCCGCCACTGGTCGTCTCAACCGATAACCTTCGACCATCGCGATTACGCATCAAGTATCCGGCACGCAGGATGGGCTGCCCTTGTATTAGACCCAGTAATTGGCGGATATCACTTCACACGAGTCTTGATGGATGGCGGTAGTAGCCTAAACCTAATATATTAGGATACAATCCGCGGGATGGGGTTAGACCCAACACAAATTCGCCATAGCAATACTACCTTTAAAGGAGTAACGCCAGGCCCAGTGGCTCGTTGTACGGGCTCCCTCCTACTACAAGTTATATTCGGCTCCCCCGATAACTTCAGTCGCGAGCATTTAACTTTCCACATCGCTCCGTTTAAAAGTGGCTATCAAGCACTGCTCGGACACGAAACTTTCGCTCGCTTTAATGCAATACCACACTACACCTCCCTAACACTCAAGATGCCCAGTCCACGTGGCATCATTTTAGTGCACAGAAATATGAAGCAATCTCTGCGCGGCGAAGAGAGTGAGGCTGCCTTGGCAGCCGCACACTAAAGGCGCCCGGACCAGCAAAAGCATCCAATAGGTCGTCAAGACCTCAAACACAACTAATCAAGTTCGGCGCCACTACTTATACCGAATAAACGGTCACACCCTTATTTTTCAATACAAGGGGCTCAACGCGCGCAAACAAGTGGAAATTTCTTCTTATCTTGAACTATACATGGTTTCTTTAGAAAACTATCCTTTTGCACGACAACTTTTTTACCTAAATTCCTCTCTTTTACAGATGATCATCGTGCTACACCCGTCCAGGATACGGCACAACGGAGACACAGGCGCAGACGTGCAGCAGGGACCCGCCCCAAGGATTCTTTTTAGATTAAGACCCTGCGTAAACCTTTTTTACTGTCTCTTGTTAATACATATCCACCATTGAGAAGGATGTTGACGTCTTGGCATGTGGCCATGCCAGAACAATGCACGTACCTGGACACAAGGGGCTTCTTACAAAGGCCATTCTTTAGGCCCGGTTTATACCACAAAGACCGAATACCTTAGGGAGTGTTCGGCGTCGCGAGTTTGGCCCTATATGCATCAGCTCTGAATCATTGTCTTTGGTCAAATGTTGGGTTTGCCCGGATCCTGTGTTTTGGTGCCTTACGTTCCGCTTTACCGGCTAAGGTAGCACCAGGAGAACTACTGCGATTGTGCCCTGGTTCATCCGGACGAGCACCTCAGTAGAGAAAGCCGAAAACCGACTGTCATGATCTAGCTTGAGACTGGTCAACCACTCGATGACCCATGGGAATGTTAGAATTCCTCTGCCTTAACGAAGGGCCACTTTCCGGCCAGGCACATACGCACCCCGGGATTGGGAGAGTGCGGAGCCACCAGGGGCTATCTAGTAGCCCCACTGTCAAACTCCTATGGCTAAGTGAAAGTGTTAAAGCATTATAGTCCGGTTGCCTCGCTCGCTCCGCTATCACCTCCTTAATAGGACCAAGACGTTGGGTTAAGTGTGAACGCGTGTTTCTGCGAACACATCTGCATTATATGCGTGGGGGTTGAAGCCGACGACTACAATCTTTCAGGTTATACACATGTATACATAAACGGCCGCCCAGGGGGCATCACATTACTTTCAGGCAAAAGTATAAAAGTAGCATTACAAAAATTTATAAATGCATTTCGCTTACAATGAGATTACATGTCACTCAAACATAATATTTTTTGAGCACTAGGTCTCTATCAAACGAGCACCCTCAAGAACTTCCTCAAAGTAGTGCTCAGCAGCCCTTCGACCTATGGCCGAATCCTGCGCTGCAACAGTGGTAGCATCCATCTCTGCCCAGTATGCTTTAGCACGGGCACAGGCCATCCGTGCGCCTTCTATGCACGCCGACCTCTTCATCACATTTATGCGCGGCACCACGTCGAGAACCTGCTGCACCAAGCTGAAATAGCTGCTCGGTTTTGACCTTCCCGGCCATAGCTGATCCACAACAGACCTCATGGAGAGTCCGGACAACCTATTTAGTTTGGCCCATTCGGCTAATTGGTCCGTCAATGAAAGCGGACGCTCGGGAGAAAGGAATTGTTTCCAAAACAGCTGGTCTACTTCACGGTCCGTCTGACTCTAGAAGTACTTGGCCGCATCGGCAGTGCTCGCCGCCAAATCCATATACGCATCCTCCGAACTCCACAGCCGATCCAGAGGGGCATACCGTGGATCTCCGTACTTCCTCTACAGCATAAAGGATTTCCCGGCTACAATATACCTGGCTTCCTGCAGCTCCTCCTTCTTTGCCCTCATAGCAGAGCGGAGGTCTTTTCCCGTTGCGGCAGCCTTCTCAAGGTCCGATGCCTTCGCCTGGTTTTCCTTTTCAAGAGCCCGGCAACGGTCTACGACGGCTTTTAATTCTACGGCCATATTGGCCATCTTATCCCGGCTCTCGCCATGTGCGGCCTTCTCGGCTCGCAACTCTTCGGCCACCTTCAAAGCAGCCACATTACCCAATCTTGCTTGTTCCTTGGCTCGGGCAAGTTCCGCCCACAAGGCTTCAACAGTGGCAACTCCATCTGCAGTCATAACATGTTAAAAACAGTGGCATCATACTCTTCCTATGTGGCATTTACCAGACAAGGATACTTACCCTACGCCTCGTCAAGCCTTTTGTTAACAAGCTCGATATCGGCATCTGCCGCATCCAACTGCCATTCTAAAAGGGCAAACTGGCTAGTCCGGCTGGCCACTGGAGCTTCCATCTCCTGCACATAGAGGCAGTATGGTTATTACCTGGGAATATGATCCTCCGTTTGTCATCGTTTCCGATGACAACCAGAGTCTCAGGGGCTACTATCTACACAGGGCACACCTAGCATGTGCAGGACTATTACACATTCCTTTTACGTACCTCAAAGCCTGTCAGTAGACTCATAAAGGCTTCATGCAATCCGCTTTCGGCGGACGATATCCTCTCCATCACCATATTCATCAGCACACGGTGATCATCTGAGATGGCCGCTCGCCCCACCAACTCCCTCAGAACGTTTGATCGCACACTAGACGGTGCCAGACTCTTTTGTCTGCTCTCTTTGGGAGCCGGACACTGGGAGCCTCGGGGATCAATAGGATTACCTTCTGGCCTCACCGGACTTGGAGAGGCCCTTCGCGACGACACTTCAGGGTCGCCCGCTTCCGGAGCGGAGGAGTCCAAAGGAGGCGTCTCGCTCTCCATCATCTCTGGAAGAAGATCCCCCGAAGACGAGCTCATTTGAGAGGGGCTAAGGCCCGAACTGCACAAATATATGCGATGGTTATTTTCTTAGAAGAAAAGGATGGCATATCTATACTATTAAAGTTTTCGGGTCACTTACGACTCCCGAGAAAATTGATCCCCCCGCGGACTTTGTGCGGCAGCAGCGCACCCCAAGGTAGGGCCCCCGGTGGAAGATTTCTTCTCCCGTTTGGAAGCTTCGGCTTCCAAATTCCCGGGCATAGTACTTTTCCTCTTCCGGTCATTTTCCTTCACGGAGACGCTCGCTCCCTCGGTTAGAATAGGCAACATTGGGGGCCCGTGCCCGCCCGCATTATCCTCCACAGTATCTTCCTTCAAGGGATCCGAGCAAGGAGCGGTCTGGAGCATCTTTTCCAGTACCGGATTCTCTAAACCCTCAGGGAGGGGGCCAAACACCGAATCAACTTCGCCTTTGTTAGCCAATCCTGGTCAAAAAAGCAAACTCTCAGAAATAACTTCGTAACGAAGGAAAGATAATATGTTCGGCCGGAAGATTCCTTACCTATTCGGCAGAGCAGTTATTACTTAGGCCCACGTCCTCGGTGATTTCCGGACACTCTACTTGAGGTTCGAAGAATAACTTATACATATCCTTGTGCGTCAGGCCGAGAAAATTTTGAATGGCACGTGGACCCTCGGGATTGAACTCCCACAAGCGAAGGGGCCGACGTTTGCAAGGCTGGACTTGACGAACCAGCATAACTTGTATTACCGCAACCAAACTGAGATCTTCGTTGAAGAGATCTCGAATGCGGCTTTTTAGTAAAGGCACGTCCTTGGCTGGACCCCAGCTCAGTCCTCTGCTGATCCATGACATCAGTCGTGGTGGAGGGCCCGAGCGAAAAACGGGGGCGGCCGCCCACTTGGCACTTCTAGGAGTCATGATGTAGAACCACTCCTGTTGCCACAATGCAGACACCTCTAGGATGGAACCTTTGGGCCACGGAGCTCCCGTCATATTGTGTATTGAGGCGCCTCCACACTCTGCATGTTGCCCTTCGATCATCTTCGGCTTTACTTCAAAGGTCTTGAGCCATAAGCCAAAGTGGGGGGTAACCCGGAGGAAGGCCTCGCATACGACAACAAAAGTCGTGATATGCAGGAAGGAGTCCGGAGCTAGATCATGGAAATCTAGCCCGTAATAAAACATCAAGCCCCTGACAAAAGGATCCAGTGCAAAACCTAGACCTCAGAGGAAGTGGGAGACGAACACGACGCTCTCGTTGGGTTTGGGAGAGGGGACGTGCTGCCCCCGGGGAGGCAGCCGATGCAACATTTCGGTGGTCAGATACCTGGCCTCCCTCAACTTTTTGATGTCTTCTTCCGTGACAGAGGAGGGCATCCAACGGCCTTGAAGGCTGGATCCGGACATGACTGAAGGTTCGGAGCACCTGACCTGAGCTTTGGGCGTTTGAGCTTGAGGCGGGGGAAGGATTCGATTGAGCACGGGAGGGAAATGTAAAAGCTTTGTCCCTTTATAAAGAGGGTGGATATCAAGCGTCCTCCCCATGTCCGTTTGGACTTGCCTATGATCTAGGAGTCCTAGAAGCGGTTGGGTTACCCACGCCCGTATTGATGAGAATCCCGTAATAAGGGAACACAATCTCTGCTTTAACAAGACGTGCCAAGGAAACCACCTCGCATAACACGCTGAGGTGGGTAATTAAACGACTCGGATAAAAGCTTGGCCGTGGTGTGTCGCACCACGGAATACGTCAGCAGATTATATTTGTGTAAATATTATTCTCTCTATGACAGTATGTGGAAACTTATTTTGCAGAGCCGGACACTATCTTTGCGTTTAAGATCTTCTATGAAGTACTTGGAGGAGGAACCCGCCTTGCAATGCCGAAGACAATTTGCGCGCTGGACCCATCATCATTGAAGCCTGGTTCAGGGGCTACTCAGGGAGTCCTGGATTAGGGGGTGTCCGGATGGCTGGACTATACCTTCAGCCGGACTCCTGGACTATGAAGATACAAGATTGAAGACTCCGTCCCGTGTCTGGAAGGTACTTTCCTTGGCGTGGAAGGCAAGCTTGGCGATACGGATGTTCAGATCTCCTACCATTGTAACCGACTTTATGTAACCCTAACCCTCTCCGGTGTCTATATAAACTGGAGTGTTTTAGTCCGTAGGACAACATACACATCAACAATCATACCATAGGCTAGCTTCTTGGGTTTAGCCTCTCTGATCTCGTGTTAGATCAACTCTTGTAATACCCATATCATCAATATTAATCAAGCAGGACGTAGGGTTTTACCTCCATCGAGAGGGCCTGAACCTGGGTAAAACTTCGTGTTCCTTGCCTCCTGTTACCATCCGGCCTAGACGCACAGTTCGGGACCCCCTACCCGAGATCTGCCGGTTTTGACACCGACACCCCTTATGAATTATCTTATCACAAAACTATCTATTACCGATAATTTCAGTGCTTGTAGAGAATACCTTACTGAAAACCGCTTGTCATTTCCTTCTGCTCCTCGGTGGGTTCGACACTCTTACTTATCGAAAGGACTACGATAGATCCCCTATTCTTGTGGGTCATCAGCCACCAACAATACAGCTCAGTATGAAGGTCTCCTTGCCGAGCTTAGAATTGCAGCAAAATTGGGAATCCAGAAGCTGATCATACAAGGAGATTCACAGCTTGTGGTGAGAGAAGTCAACAAGGATTATCAAATCCATATATGGAAGCATACGTCGAGGAAGTGAGGAGACTGTAGGATCAGTTTGATGGGTTGCAAACATAGCACATACCCCGTGTGGAAAACGGCATAGTTGATCACCTATCAAAGTGTGTTGCGCAGAAGCTTCCTGTCGAACCAGGAACTTTTGTTCTCCGTCTCTCTCAACCCTCCATATCACCAGACACAATGGCCCGGAAAAGGAGAAAGTTGGACTACGGTAAGCCTCTCCCGGTCGAGCCGTCCGCTCCCAGAAAAAACCCTGCCGAAAAAAACTCCTCACAGCCTGCCAGACCACCCCCTCCAGCCGGGCCTATGGACCCCGCGAATGAGGCTGGTGCTCCCGCAGCAGAGGAGGTGCCACTAGTCCTCGTTGCCGAGCCCCGGGCTCCAACATGGGCAAGGCACATCGTTCACTTCCTCCAAACTAGAGAGCTTCCAGGTGACCAAGATGAAGCCGAGAAAGTAGCCCGAAGGGCCAGTATGTATCAGTTTGTCGATGACACTATACAAAAGGAGGCCCAATGGTGTGAAATTGAAGTGTGCCTGCCGGGAGGATGGAAAGGAACTGTTGGTTGAGATTGGCAGAGGAATGTGCGGCTCAGACATTGGATCAGGGGCATTAGTTGGGAAAGCATTCCGGCAAGGATTCTATTGGCCCACAGCCCTCCAAGATGCGGTCGAGCTCGTCATGACAAGTGAAGCCTACCAATTCCATTCCAAGAGAACACACCTGCCTGCCCAAGCCCTTCAGAAAATCCCTTTATCATGGCCATTTTGGGTCTAGGGGCTCGATATCCTCGGCCCCTTCCCCCGAGCAATCGGGGGCTTCGAATTCTTGTTCATCGCTATCGACAAGTTTACAAAGTGGCTGGAAGTGACTGCCATGAGGAAGGTGACTACTCAGTCAGCTATCAAGTTCTTGAAAGAATTAGTGTGTCGTTTTGGAGTTCCGGCAAGGATCATCACCGACAACGGCATCCAATTCACGAGCCATGCCTTCATGCAATATGTCTGTACCCTCGGATGCAAGATCTCATTCGCTTGTGTGGCACACCCCTGGAGCAATGGACAAGCTGAGAGGGTGAACACTGAAGTGCTACGTGGACTCAAGACAAGAACTTTCGATACCTTGCATAAGCACCGCATGTGGTGGATCGAGGAGCTGCTAGTAGTTCTCTGGCCCCTTAGAACGACACCTAACCGAGCTACCGAGAAGACTCCCTTCTCACTGGTCTATGGGGCAGAAGCAGTTATCCCCATGGAAATCATTTACGGGTCCCCTCGAGTGCTTGCCTACGATGAAGTAGCGCAAGATCAGCACTGGTATGACGATGCTGTGCTACTCGAGGAGAACCGTCTCCAGGCTGCTACGTGTGCTGCATGGTACCAGCAAGCCCTGCGCTGCTATCACAACCACAGGGTTCATGCCCGGTGTTTTGAGGAAGGTGACCTTGTCCTTAGGCGCGTTCAGTCCGCCAAGGGTACAAACAAGCTGTCATCGAAGTGGGAAGGCCCTTACTGGGTGATATTTGTCACCAGACCCGGCGCAGTCCGTATGGAGACCGGAGATGGCACTCGGTTGCAAAACTCATGGAATATTGATTATCTCCGCAAGTACTACCCGTATGGCGCGAGGCTGTCGGGCACTGCCCGGCAGCCACCCTTTTGTACAGGCCTTGCCTCAGCTGCATGTAACCCCTTGTATTAAGGAAGGGCGATGACCCCGTGCAAGAGAAAATAAAGAAGCGCTATAGGGGGCCCCCAACTAAGATTGCATGCATGCACGAGCACACCAAGATCACTGCATAAGCATTTCATGGGCATTTGCATATGCATATAGATAGGATCGCATCCTGCATTCATTCTCATCTACATGAAGCTGCAAGTTCCTGTCATGAACTTGGCTTCGGCAAGAGACGAGAAGATTGCATGGCACAACGATCCCCAGCAAGCCAAACAGATAAGTTTACCTATTGTCCATTAGTGTTCTGTAAAGCTATAAATTTGCATGAGAAAACCTCGCCTCTCTTTTGAAACTTAGGTGTTCCCATCCATGACTCGAACATTGCTTCATTCAGGATGGTCGCAGTGGCCTTTAGTAAAAAGGAGTTGGCGGGGGGCTGGCCCCTCTGTCTGTCCCCCGACAGATGTAGCTCTCCGGCAGACAAAGAGGGTGCCGGCAGGATATCCTGTCGGGGAGAACTCGTTTATTTTGATTAAAGAGGCACTCCACCTCTGCATGTACATACACATTCACGGGTTCCCGGCAAGGTTCATCTTTTTCATTTATATGCTAATGCAAGTACAAGCATTACAGAACACAAAGATGGACTCGATGATTGCATTATTCGAATTAAAATTTGGCTATTTCCTACAAGTTTGAGATCGAAAAAAGATAAGTGCCCCGTGATCCCCTCTTTTCGTTTTCCCTCCTTCAGGCACTACGGAGGAAGGAGGAAAAGACGAGAAAAGGAGCACCCAAGCAAGAAGCCCCGGCTTGAGTGCTGGTGGAGTCGTCCACCAAAGCTCAGTCGGAAGACTGCTGGAGGCGAGGAGAAGGCACTAAGAGAACATCCCTCCTGGGCTATCACCTGAAGAGGCTGGTGATGACGGTGTCGTGGAGGGAGGGGAAGAGCAGAAAGACGAGGCGGCAGGTCCCCGGTCGGAGGCGATGGCATCCACACCATCGTACTCCGACCTGAACCCCTGCCACCCGCCTTCTCCATCTTCCCTCGCTTTCTCCTCACCACCACTGCTCCTGGGAAGCGCCAACACTCCAGTCCGGTGCCTCCAGCAGGTAGTCGGTCCGGCGCCTCCTCGCCTTTGGGTGCACTCTTCGCCGCAACATCAATGGCCTTCATCTTCCCCCAGAATGTTTTGACTCGGGCAAAAGCCATCCTTGCACCCTCAATGCACGTTGACCACTTCACAGCATCGATACGCGGCACCGCATCAATAAGCCTCTGTACCAAACCAAAATAGCTATTCGGAACAGGCTCGGTTGGCCACAATCGGAGTATGACATCCTTCATGGCAGCCGCAGATATCCTATGAAGTTCGGCCCATTGGGACATCTGTTCATTGAGCAACAGAGGGCGCTTTGATGCGCCAAACTGCGACCAAAAAAGCTTCTCCGTTGCATATCCATCTCACGCTTAGTAATACTGTGCCGCATCGGAAGAACTCTTCGGCAAGTCCAAGAACTCGTCTGGAGAACTCCACACTTGGTTAAGCTGAGCATAGTTCATGTTGCCGAACTTAGCCTGCAGCAGAAAGGGCTTTCCAGCCATAATCTCCTTCGCTTGCCGAACTTCCTCACGGATTGCTCTGGATTCTGATCGCGCTTCTCTCGTCTCCTGCCGGGTCTTGTCCAGTTCAGCCGTTAAGGCTTTACTCTCCTTCTCTAGAAATTCACAGCGACCGGTAGCATTCTCCAGTTCGAGCATCATCGTGGATATCTTTTCCTCATCTTGGTGCCATGCAGCTTGTTCGTTTTTTAATTCAGCCGATGCCTTTTCGGCAGCAGCATTGCTCCGCCAGGACTGCTCCTTGGCCCGGGCCAGCTCCGCTCGAAGAACTTCAACGGCAGCAGCACCATCTGCAGCCATGCATATTCCAGCATCTAAATTTCAGCATCATGCTTATACCACAAAAATGTATGAGGATTGATTAATGCGAGATCATCCCCTGCCACGTCAAGCTTCCGCTGTAGCTCGGCAATTTCAATAACCCAGGAAGTGGTCGAGGGGGAAGCAGCTTGTGTTCAAACTCATCGGGTTAGTCCTCACAACGATCATTTTTTATCCTCTCTTTGCTTCCTAATGGAAGACAACCTTGGCGGGCAGGAAGATGCGCCTCTCGTCGACATCCGCCCCAAGACCTCCGGGAGGGGCAATGCTGGGATTACCAATGATCTCCAGCCCTGCCTCCCGGCCGAGCCTCGAAGAGACCAAGAGATTCTCCACGCCAAGGACCAGGCTCACTTCCCGAGCGTTAGGACCAGCATGGGGCAACAATATTCCCAAGCAGGAGACCGGGGGCGAGCCCCAGGCTCTTCTCTTCGGCATCGCCGGTAGAAGTAGAGAGCAAAAAAAGAAGAGAGGGAATGCAAAAATGGATGACTTAGCCCTCCTCCGCCCTTTCCTTTTATAGGCTGGGCAGGGAAGGGCGGCCGCTCCATCAATGGGTGACCAGCGCCCTCCTCCACCAATTCAAGGCGGGCGGACCCTCTCCAAGATGCTCTCCCGCGCCACGCGCCACCGTTACCTACCCCGCGCGATGCATGCAGCATACGTGGCCAAGGGCAAGGGCGCGTTGTGGGAAGAGTAAATTGGCAGTTTCTACCCCTTGCGTTAAAGTCATTCACGGGCCATCACTAGAGCGGCCCCACCACTATTGGCTTTACACCATGTGCGAGGAAACCGGAAACTGGCCCAAAATCAAGGCTAGCAAAGCAGCAATGGAAACCTCAAGGGGCCAACCTTTTCAGCAACCCTTACCTATGCACTTATTAGACCCTACCCCGACGATGCTCAGCAGCGCGTTCGGGGTAGGCCCGGGGGCTTCTGTCGGTGCAACAGACCCTGGGTCTGTCGCCCAGACTGTGCACAGGAAGGGGAACAGGATTGAAGCACCATCCCAAGTCAGAGATTGAAAAACCAAGAGATTCGAAGAACCAACATGCAGTTCAGAGGGACCAAGGTCAAGCCAGAGGAGCAATATATCAATGAGAGAAAGGCCTCCCTTGCCTGGCAGGCGAGCCCGGCAAGGGGCGAGGCCACCACCAGAAGTAGGCGACCAAAGCACCCCGACAAGGTCTGCCGGGGCTCACGGGGGCAGAACCACCCCACCAACCACTCAAGCATGACCCACGTCATCAATCAGTGTGGTGTCAAGCCGCAAGATGATTAAGTGACAGCCAATCGCCACATGGCAGACATTTCCTATAGAAGAAACCCACAAGTGACACCCGTCATGCCACGTGTCAAGAGAACAAGCGCGGAGCTGGCAAGATAGCCCGGCAAGCCTTGTCGGGCACCCAGTGATGTGACACTAAGCGGTGCATTTAATGCACCCTGTTAGTCCATTGAGTTAGGTATGATAGCACTGTTTGCTATCATATCAGTGGATAATGACTACTTTGTCATTGTGGTGACCCCTTAATCTATAAAAGGAGGCCCATGACACCTGTAGGAGGGGTTAGAAGGTTAGAAAGTTGACAAACCCATATGCGCGTAGTCACAACTACCCATAGGCAACCCCAGCCGGGCAAGTGTACTACGCCTCACCACCTTCATTCCACCATCAATCCACCAAAGTAGGAGTAGGGTTTTATGCCTCACGGCGGCCCGAACCTGGGTAAATTTCTTGTGTGCTCTCTACCGTGCTGTTGTGCGTTGGTCTGCTCGTTGTGCAACGCGACGTCCCCTTGCTGAACCAGCAAGGGGCCTCCTGGTCCCATATGTGGCCGTGGATATCCCGCGACACAACCCATCAATATAGTCTTTAATAAGCGCAAACTTCTCTGATATAGTGTAGTTGGGAGAATTCAAAAATATAATAGGACTATCATGCATGGGTGCAATACAACAATTTCATTCTTAACATAAGGAACTATAGCAAGTTCATCTCCATAAGCATAATTCATATTGGCATCATGGCCACAAGCATAGCAAGCATCAAGTTCATCAAAAAGGGATATTTCAAACGAATCAAAGGGATCATAGCAATTATCACATCAATCATCCATCGGTAAGCATGAAGGAAAATTAAACAATGTATGAGTTGAACAGTTAATCTCATTAGAAGGTGGGCATGGGTGATCAATCCGCTCTTCCTCCTTTTGTTCTTCGCTCTCCTCGTCATATTTTTCACCTAATGAGCTCACAGTTTCAACAATTTCTTCTTCCATAGATTCCTGCAAAATATTAGTCTCTTCTTGGACAGCGGAGACTTTCTCAATAAATGCATCAATATCGGCATTGTATTCATAATTCTCATAGAAATATTTAAGTATAGCAAAATTTTCAGGCCTATAAACATCATCATCAAAAGCTTCATACTTTTCAAACAAAGATTGAATTTCATAAGCACCCTTAAAAGCAATGAATTCTTCTATTCATTCTACATCATAGTAATCATAAATACTATTAGCATAAGAAGCCAAGGTTTGATTATCATTAAATTTACATGAAAAGGGAAGGTGTGGAGCCTTCATCCTAGAGAAACAAGTATAATCATATCGCAAGCATAGTTGCCGATCATACCAATGCAACATATGAATTTGATCCCATAATAGTTTCCCTTTTTGAGTCAAGCGAGATAATCCCTAAAGTATTCACATTGATCCACCATGTCTCCCATCATATAATTGAATGGGGTTTTCTTAGGATTATTGAAGTAGTGCATAATATCTTTCACATAATGAGCATCGAGGGTTTTAGGAGGTTCCCCATCTCCATGAGTAGCAAGTACACCTAATTGTTTTGGTATTTCATGTTCCATATCCATAACTAAAGATAGAGAACAACTTAGTGCAGAAAATAAAATCTACTTAGTGAATAAAGAAAACAAGCACACAGGAGAATATTGACCCCATGCTATTGCTCCCCGGCAAAGGCGCCAGAAAAAGGTCTTGATAACCCACAAGTATAGGGGATCAGTCGTAGCCTCTTTCGATAAGTAAGAGTGTCAAACTGAACGAGGAGCTAAAGGTAGAACATATATTCCCTCAAGTTCTATCGACCACCGATACAACTCTACCCACACTTTACGTTCGCTTTACCTAGAACAAGTATGAAACTAGAAGTACTTTGAAGGTGTAAAGGGGTAAGTATGCAAGATAATAAAGAGCACGTAAATAAAAGATATGGGCTGTTTTGATAAAGAAATAACTAAGTTAGTTCTAGTAGAGAGGTTTTTGTCACAAGAAAGTTATTTGTCCCTAGGCAATCGATAACTAGACCGGTAAACATTATTGCAATTTTATATGAGGGAGAGGCATAAACTAACATACTTTCTCTCCTTGGATCATATGCACTTATGATTGGAACTGTAGAAAACATTCGTAACTACTCCCTCCGTTCACTTTTGTAACTCATTTCAGACAGCTCAAAATGGGTTGTTTTGCACATCGTCTGAAATTTCTTCAAGGTCTTATAAAAGTGAACATAGGGAGTACTAAAGATCATTAAGGTAAAACCCAACCATAGCATTAAAGTATCAAGTCCTCTTTATTCCCATAAGCCATAATCCACTTATCTATGTTTGTCTTTCTATCACTCACGCAATGCAGCCAATAAGAAAACCATGAACATATGCAAACCCTGCAACAGGGATTCTTCACGCTTGTGCGACACGGAGAGCACCATAGGACATCACCAATCAAACATACAACTCAAACCAATCACGGTCATCAATTAACCCATAGGACAAAATGGATCTACTCAAACATCATAGGATAGCCATACATCAATGGGAAATAATATATAGAGTTGAGCACCATGTTTAAGTAGAGATTACAGCGGGGAGAAGAGGTGTTACACCGCTGCATAGAGGGGGAGAGAGTTGGTGATGACAGCGGCGAAGTTGTTGGTGTAGATCGCCGTCACGATGATGGCCCCAGCAGCGTTCTGGCGCCATCGGGAGAGAGGGGGAGAGGGCCCACCTCCTCCTTCTTATTCTTCCTTGACCTTCCCCTAGATGGGAGAAGGGTTTCCCCTCTGGTCCATGGCCTCCATGGCAGTGGAGGGGTGGGATCCCCTCCAAGATTGGATCTCTCTCTGTGTTTCTGTGCTCCCTGATTATGGCATCTCACCATTTCTTAAACTCCTGGAGATCTGTAACTCCGATTGGGCTGAAATTTTAACATGATTTCTATTCGGATATTAGCTTTCTTGCGCCAGAAGAAGGGCGCCAACCGCCTTATGGGGTGACCACAAGGGCCCAGGGTGCGCCCTACCCCCTGGGCGCGCCCTCACCCTTATGGGCCCCTTGGGCATCATCTCACGTTGATTCCACTTCCCAAAATTCACATATATTCCAAAAAAACTCCATAAGTTTTTATCCCGTTTGGACTCCATTTGATATGCATTTTCCGCGAAACAAAAAACATGCAAAAAACAGGAACTGGCACTGGGCACTGGATCAATATGTTAGTCCAAGAAAATCATGTAAATTGTTGCCAAATGTATGTAAAAGTTTTAGAATATTCGCATGCAATAATCAAAAATTATAGATACGACGGGGACGTATCAGCCCCCCATGACTCCCCTGACCTAGTTCTTCCTCTTGTATATTGACATATATTCCCGAACCTCCAGAAGCATCCACAAAAACACTTTTCCATCGCCGCAACCTTATGTTCCTGTTGGGGGAAACGACACCTATGGGATCATAGAGAATCCCTTCTATGGTTGGCGGGCGCGGGGCTGTGGAAAGAGCGGGTTTAGAAGATCAAGACAGGGGAATTTATCCAGGTTTGGGCCACAAGTGATGCGTAATACCCTACTTGTTCGCACGCGAACACCTTCTTGTTCGCACGCAGGAACCTTACCAGGGCCTTCTCCTGTTCGGGCTCGAGGTTGGCCCCTATGGTGAAGGTGGCGCCAGTGGACCCATCCTTGTCGACTGGTACCTGCTTGGTTTCCGCCTTGTCTTGGGTGAATAGCTGCTTCTTTTTAGCCGGCACAGCCCCCTTGGGTTCAAGGGCGTCGGTGCTAGTGGGCTGCACCACCGCAGCCGCCCTGAAGACAAGCTGGAGCCCCTGCAGCGCATCCCCTGTGTCTCCTGACACGGTGAGGATGCCACTGCTCCCAGGCATCTTCATGGGGTTGTACACCGGGTGAGTTGCTGCCATGAACCAAGCCAAGGCCGGATAGCCGAGGATGGCGTTGTAGGGGAGGCCGATGGGGGCAATGTCGAAGTCGATCAGCTCTGTGCGGAAGTTGTCGTAGGTGCCGAAGGTCACTGGGAGGCGGATCTGTCCCAAGGAGGTGGTGGAAACGGCTCCGACGCTCGAGAAAGGCTTGCTGGGTTGGAGCCGCTCCAGCGGCACGTGGAGGATGCTGAAGGCCTCCACCGAGAGCACGTTAAGGCCGGCACCACTATCGATGAGGGTCCTAGTGACGACCACTTGGCAGATGGTGGGGGTGCACAGCATCGGGAGCACGCCCGAACCGATGGGGTTGAAGGGGTGATCCTCTGAGTCGAAGGTTAGATCGGCCTCGGGCGCCACCCAGCCCTATGGGGCCTCTCGGCGCTTGGAGGCGGTGCTGATCCGGCGGGTGAACGGCTTGACGTGATGGCTTGAGGGTGGTGCTTGGGAGCCACCCAGGAGAGCTGCGATGATAGGCGGCGCTGGTGCGGCAAAACGGGCGAGGAAGAGGTCGCGCAGCTCCTCCCAGGAGGTGACAGAAGCCGTCGGCAAGTGGAGGAGCCACACGCGCGGGACACCGGTGAGGGCCATGGGTAACCAGTTGGCCATCACCCGGTCGTCGCCTCCGGCTCTGAGGACAGCCTCCTCGTATGCCAGCAGGAAAATCATTGGGTCTGTCGCACCATTGTAGCGCAGCGGCATCTCGGGCTTGAACATGTGCGGGCACTGCACCCGTCGCAAGGTGGGGGCCAAGGCCCGGAGCCCCTGGCCCCAGTGCCGCCATCCGTTGCTGGAGCAGGCGGCGCGTTGCCCGCCATGAGGGCGGAATGCGATGTTGGGGGAGAGCGGGTCGTCTGGAGGGAGAACTCCGGCGCACCCCTACCTGGCGTGCCAAATGTCGGATTTCGGGTTCCGGTAGACCCTTGAGGTTCGAACACTGGGGTGCGCGCGGAGATCTCTCCCCTACCGATCTACGTCCAATCTCCTCGCGTGATCTAAGCTGGAAGCAACGAACAACACAAGGGACGCGAGGTTTATACTGGTTCGGGCCACCGTTGTGGTGTAATACCCTACTCCAGTTTGTGGTGTGGTGGATTGCTTTAGGGGCTGATGATGAACAGTACAAGGGAAGAACAGCCTTGCGAGAGGTGTTCTTGAGCTGGTGCGATGAACTACTTTGGTGAGTTCAGTCGCCTCTCTCTCTCTCTCTCTCTCTCTCTCTGCTAGGGCTCTTTCAGATCTCTAGATCTCTGTCCCCCCTCCACTCTGTGGTGGCTAGCTCTATTTATAGAGGACCTGGGCCTCTCCCCAAATAATGAGCTGGAAGGGCGCCAACAATTGGCCATTTTGAAGGGGAACATCTAGTACAAGTTATCCTGACCAAAGGCGGTCTTCGACTGCCAAAAGCACTGGTGACGACGCCGTCTTGGGCTCCACGGTGACCTCCGTCCTGCCACTCTGTCGGTCTTGGTCTCGTTACACCGGAATGGTAACCTTTGCCCGACGCCTTGGCCTGTGCTGGGCCCCTTTGCACCAAAGGGGAAACAAGGACATTGCGCAGGCCGGCGCCCGCCTCGCGCCCGCATGGTCTCTATCGTCATGGCTTGCGTCACGGGCTCCTCGCGAGGTACCCCTTCCTTGATCTCTCCGCCTCCTCGCGAGCCTGCCTGATGAGGCCGCCTCTGAGGAAGCTTCCTGTCATCCGCTGCGCGATGCTTGGCCCCTCGCGAGGGTCTTGAGCTTGAGCTGATGAAGATAGGCCGCGCTGGGCCCCTACTTGAGCCATGCCGCAGGCCGCGGGTAGGCAAGTCTGGGGACCCCCGTACCCCGAACGCCGACAGCGCCGCCCAAGATGCAGGCGATTGCACATGTCGGCGTTCTGGGAACGGGGGTCCCCAGACATGCCTGCCTGCGGCCTGCGGCGTGGCTCAAGTGGGGGCCAGCGCGGCCCATCTTCATCAGCACAAGCTCAAGACCCTCGCGAGGGGCCAAGCCTCGCGGGGCGGACGACCGCAAGCTTCCTCAGAGGCAGCCTCATCATGCAGGCTCGCGAGGAGGCGGAGAGATCGAGGCAGGGGTACCTCACGAGGAGCCCATGATGCAAGCCATGACGATCGAGACCAGGCGGGCGCCAGCCTGCGTAATGTCCTTGTTTCCCCTTTGGTGCAAAGGGGGCAAGCATGGGCCAAGGCATTGGGCAAAGGTTGACATTCCGGTGCAACGAGGCCAAGACCAGCAGAGCGGCAGGACGGAGGTCACCGTGCAGCCCAAGACGGCGTCATCACCAGTACTTTTGGCAGCCGAAGACCACCTTTGGTCAGGATAACTGGTACTAGATGTTCCCTTCAAAATGGCCAATTTTTCGCGCCCTTCCCGCTCATTATTTGGGGAGAGGCCCAGTGCCTCTATAAATAGAGCTAGCCACCACAGAGTAGAGGGAGACCCCGGAGAGATCAACACACCCAGAGGGCAGACAGGAAGGGACCGAAAAAGTGAGATAGAGAGAGAGAGAGAGATAGGCGATTGAACTCACCCAAGCAGTTCATCGCACCAGCTCAAGAACACCTCTCGCGAGGCTGTTCTTCCCTTGTACTGTTCATCATCAGCCCCTGAGGCAATCCACCACACCACACACTGGAGTAGGGTATTACACCGCAACGGTGGCCCGAACCAGTATAAACCTTGTGTCCCTTGTGTGTTCGTTGTTTCCAGCTTAGATCACGTGAGGAGATTGGACGTAGATCGGTAAGGGAGAGATCTCCGTGCGCACCCCAGTGTTCGAACCTCAAGGGTCTGCCGGAACCTGAAATCCAACATTTGGTGCGCCAGGTAGGGGTGCGCCGGAATCTTTCTTCCGCTGTTCACGTGCGATCTTCCGTCGTGTCCACGGCTCGCCGGGCTCGCGCCGAGCGCCGGGCTGCTCTCGCCACCCGCGTTGCCCAGACGGCACCCATTGGCAGACGCCCTCGTTGTTCCCCGTCGCATGCTGCCAACGCCGCCACCGGCCCGGCAGGGAATGAGCAGCAGGCCTCGTCCCAGCATCCTTCGGTGCGGCAGGAGGGCCGCACCGCCACACCGTCGCTGACTCCAGCCGCTTCGTCGTCCCACGCCCGTCGCGCCCCACGGACACGCACGCGGCACTGCTCCTGGCAAGAGAGCTCTTGCACTACCGCCCCGTCGATGACCTCTACGAGGACTGGCTCGCCCGCATCACCGAGCTCGTCAGCGCCGCAGGGGGCTCCCCCTTGCCGTCCCTCTCGCTGCCTCGCGCTCCATTCTGCGCCGGAGGCGGGGATCAGGAGGCGCCTCCACCACCTCCTCCCCAAGAAGGCACCCTGGCTCCAAGGCGAGCAGCCCCCGGGCGAGACCCTCCGCCTCCGGCACCTGCGCAGCAAGAAAGGAGCTGCCAAGAGATCCCTCGTCCCCAAGAAGGTGCTCGCGCGCTCCCAGCGCCGGCGCGCCAAGATCGCGTCCCTGCACCTCCACGCCAAGACCCCGCGCTGCTCCAAGCGGCGGCGCGCGGTAATCCCCAGGAACAATCCCAGCACCTGCAAAAGGCACCGGTGGCCACGGCAGGCTGCCGCGCCCTCACCCCCGAGCTACGCGGCGTCGCATGGCCAGGCAAATTCAAGCCTGACCTGCCCCCTCGCTACGATGGCATGACGGACCCCACGGAGTTCCTACAGCTCTACGACCTATGCATCGAAGCTGCCAACGGACACGAAAGGGTCATGGCGAACTGGTTTCCCATGGCGCTCAAGGACAGGGCCCGCACCTGGCTCCTGAACCTGGCTCCTGGCACAATCTCCTCCTGGGACGAGATATGCACTCGCTTCATCGCCAACTTCCAGGGCACTCGCGACCGGCCCCCGGCCATGAGCGGTCTGCGCCGCATCAAGCAGCAGCAAGGGGAAACCTGGCAGAAATACATCCAGCGCTTCAACAACGCTCGCCTCAAGATGCCCAAGGTGACTGAAGAAGCCATCATCTCGGCCTTCTCCGATGGTGTACACGACATCAAGATGAAGGAGGAGCTAGCAATCCATGAAGGCCTGTGCACATCCCTGGAGCTGTTCAACTTAGCGACCAAGTGCGCCAGGGCTGAGGAAGGGCACCTTTCCCTCCTCGAACTCCCGGCTGCCGACCCAGAAGAGAAGAAACCCCAGGCCAAGGACATGAAGCGCAAGCGGACTGCCGTGCTTGCAGCGGAACCAAACACCAAGCGAGGCAGAGATCAGCCTGAGTCATCCAAGGGCAGCCAGTATTGCGTGTACCACGACCTACACACCCACAACACAAACAAATGTCAAGAGCTCAGGGCCATGAGAGTTGGACGTGTCGGCCGACGCCCCGAGTGCAACAACAGGGGCTATGGCCGAGGAGGAGGAAGAGGTGGCGTACGATGGGAAGACCGTGGCCCTCGCCAAGGGTGGCGTGACCGACCTCGCGAGGATCGCTGGCAGGACCAGCCTCGCGAGGGAGGCTGGAGAGACCAGCCTCGTGAGGATCGCCCGTACGGCAACGGAGGCCTTCTTCCTCTGCCGCCACCGCCAAGGAGGAACGAAGACCAACATCAAGACGAGGGGGCTGGGGGCTTCTAGGAGCCACGCGCAATCACTTGCATCTTGGGTGGCGCACAGGCCCTAGCCTCACAGTGCATCTTCAAGCAGTTTGCTCGCGAGGTGAATGCAGTCCTCCCCAAGCTTGAGGCCACGCGCCCTCTTAGGTGGTCTGTGTGCGCTATCATGTTCAGCTCAGCGGATCAGCTCAAGTGCGCAGCAACGGCCGGAATCCTCCCAATGCTTTGCTCCCCAGTCATCAGCAATGTGTAGGTCACCAGGACCCTCATTGATGGTGGAGCAGGACTCAACGTCCTGTCCGTCGAGACGTTCGACAATCTCCAAGTGCCATACGATCAGCTCCAGCCGACAAAGCCTTTCTCAGGAGTCACTGATGGTTCCACTGTTCCCATAGGGCAGGTTCGCCTTCCAGTCACCTTCGGACAGCGCAACAACTACCGCACGGAGCTCATCGACTTCGACGTCGCCCACATCCGCCTGCCATACAACGCCATCCTCGGGTACCCAGCCCTGGCCAAGTTCATGGCGGTGACTCAGCATGGATATGATGTCCTCAAGATGCCAGGAAGTGGTGGAGTCATCACCGTACCCTGTGAAGAAAGGGACGCAGTGTGTTCACTCGAGCGCGTGTTCCAAGCCGTAGCAATCGAAGACCCGGACCACATGAACGGAAGGCTTCTCGAGGCAACCCTTAAGAAGAAGAAGGTTTCGCCTGGCCCAAGCCACAAGGAGGCAGGCGCCTCCGGAGGTGTTGCGTCAGGGTCCGTGCCCAATTAGGGGGCTCCACCCTCTCTCGCATAGGAAGGCGCGCCCAGCGCCCTCCTCAGGCAAGGCTCGAGGGCTCTTTCTTGGAGAGCCACCGACTTTGCCAAGGTCGCGAGGGAGGCGCTCGGGCACCACTTGGAGGGGTGCTTCCAGGTACGTTTCCCTCAGGAAGATACAAGGCAAGGAAGACCAAACCCTCAGGAGTTCATCGCAAGAAACACCTTGGAGCTACAGGAGTCGAGAGTCATGCACGGCAGCCGCCGCTTGCCCAGCGTAGCCCCACATCCAGGCGAGGATGGTGGGATACGCATCTGCATCAACGTGCCAGGGCTCAACCGAGTCGTGTCTCAGGAGCGCCTCTGGCCTTCGCGCGTGGGGCGTTGCGAGGGTCCACCTCACTGCTACGTTCGCATGCCTCTCGGCCTGCTGAACGCGGTCGCCGCTCATCAGCGCCTGCTGAGGAGCATTCTGGAGTCCTAGAAGGTCAGGCATTGTGCTGTCCTAGCGGATATGGAGATGGCTCTCGGTGACCCGCCTGTGCCCCCGGAGCCTCCCGAGGCTCCTGGGCATGTGGGCTCGTGAGGGTCGACGTCTTCATCACGCATCGCCCGCTTCTTCAACATCACTCCATCTTCAACGGCACCAGGTGACACCTTTCTAAGTTCTGTTCTTAGCTGGGAGCGCCCACAGGGCCGCATCATTCCCAGGTCGCATGGGTCATGATACTTCTCCAACATATCTATAATTTTTGATTGCTCCATGCTACATTATCTACTGTTTTGGACTATATTGGGCTTTATTTTCCACTTTTATATTATTTTTGGGACTAACCTATTAACCGGAGGCCCAACCCAGAATTGTTGTTTTTTGCCTATTTCAGTGTTTCGAAGAAACGGAATATCAAACGGAGTCCAAACGGAATAAAATCTTCGGGAACGTGATTTTCTCACCGAACGTGATCCAGGAGACTTGGACCCTGCTCCAAGGAACAAAAGAGGCGGTCACGATGGTGGGGGCGCCCCCTAGGGTGCGCCCCTGCCTCGTGGGCCCCTCGTTGCTCCTCCGGCGTACTTCTTCCTCCTATATATACACACGTACCCCCAAACGATCATAACAGGAGCCAAAAACATAATTCCACAGCTGCAACTTTTTGTATCCAGGAGATCCCATCTTGGGGCCTGTTCCAGAGCTCCACCGGAAGAGGGCCATCATCACGGAGGGATTCTAGATCATCATAGCCTCTCCGATGAAGTGTGAGTAGTTTACCTCAGACCTTCGGGTCCATAGTTAGTAGCTAGACAGCTTCTTCTCTCTCTTTGAATCCCAATACAAAGTTCCCCCCCTCTCTTGTGGATATCTATTCGATGTAATCTTCTTTTTGCGATGTGTTTGTTGAGACCGATGAATTGTGGGTTTATGATCAAGTCTATCTATGAATAATATTTGAATCTTCTCTGAATTCTTTTATGTATGATTGGTTATCTTTGCAAGTCTCTTCGAATTATCTATTTGGTTTGGCCAACTAGATTGGTAGTTCTTGCCATGGGAGAAGTGTTTAGCTTTGGGTTCGACCTTGCGGTGTCCTTACCCAGTGACAGAAGGGGCAGCAAGGCACGTATTGCATCATTTCCATCGAGGATAACAAGATGGGGTTTATTTCATATTGCATGAATTTATCTCTCTACATCATGTCATCTTGCTTAAGGCGTTACTCTGTTTTTAACTTAATACTCTAGATGCACGCTGGATAGCGGTCGGTGAGTGGAGTAATAGTAGTAGATGCAGAATCGTTTCGATCTACTTGTCATGGACGTGATGCCTATATACATATCATGCCTAGATATTCTCATAACTATGCTCAATTCTATCAATTTCTCAACAGTAATTTGTTCACCCACCGTAGAATACTTATGCTCTTGAGAGAGGCCACTAGTGAAACCTATGGCCCCCGGGTCTATTCTCATCATATCAATCTCGATCACTTTAATCTTGCTTTGCCTTTTACTTTGCTTTTACTTTTTACTTTGCATCTTTATACCAAAAATACCAAAAATATTATATCTATGAGATCTCACTCTCGTAAGTGACCGTGAAGGGATTGACAACCCCTAATCGCGTTGGTTGCGAGTAGCTATCGTTTTATGCAGGTACGAGGGACTTGAGCGTGGGCTCCTACTGGATTGATACCTTGGTTCTCAAAAACTGAGGGAAATACTTATGCTACTCTGCTGCATCATCCCTTCCTCTTCGGGGAAAACCAACGCAAGCTCAAGACATAGCAAGAAGGATTTCTGGCACCGTTGCCGGGGAGTCTACGCAAAAAGTCAACATACCAAGTACCCATCACAATTCCTATCTCTCGCATTACATTATTTGCCATTTGCCTCTCGTTTTCCTCTCCCCCAATCCACCCTTGCCGTTTTATTCGCCCTCTCTCTCTATTTGCCTCTTTTTGCCCGTTTGCTTTTGTTTTCTTGTGTGCTAGTTTGTTTGTTTGTCGCGATGGCTCAAGGTACTACCAAATTGTGTGACTTCATCAATACCAATAATAATGATTTCCTTAGCACTCCGATTGCTCCTCTTACCGATGTTGAATCTTGTGAAATTAATACTGCTTTGTTGAATCTTGTTATGAAAGATCAATTCGCCGGCCTTCCTAGTGAAGATGCCGCTACTCATCTGAATAGCTTCGTTGATTTATGTGATATGCAAAAGAAAAAAGATGTCAACAACGATGTCGTTAAATTGAAGCTATTTCCTTTTTCGCTTAGAGATCATGCTAAAGTTTGGTTTTCGTCTTTGCCTAAGAATAGTATTGATTCATGGAACAAGTGCAAAGATGCTTTTATCTCTAAGTATTTTCCTCCCACTAAGATCATCTCTCTTAGAAACGATATTATGAACTTTAAACAACTTGATCATGAACATGTTGCACAAGCTTGGGAGAGAATGAAATTAATGATACGCAATTGCCCTACTCATGGTTTGAATTTGTGGATGATTATACAAATTTTTTATGCCGGATTGAATTTTGCTTCTAGAAATCTTTTAGATTCGGCCGCGGGAGGCACTTTTATGGAAATCACTTTAGGAGATGCTACTAAACTCCTAGATAATATTATGGTTAATTATTCTCAATGGCATACTGAAAGATCTTCAAATAAAAAGGTGCATGCGATAGAAGAAATTAATGTGTTGAGTGGAAAGATGGATGAACTTATGAAATTATTTGCTACTAAGAGTGTTTCTTCTGATCCTAATGATATGCCTTTGTCTACTTTGATTGAGAATAACAATGAATCTATGGATGTGAATTTTGTTGGTAGGAATAATTTTGGTAAGAACACTTATAGAGGGAATTTTAATCCTAGACCATATCCTAGCAATCCTTCTAATAATTATGGGAATTCCTACAACAAGTCTTATGGAAATTATAATAAGATGCCCTCTGAATTTGAGAATAGTGTTAAAGAGTTTATGAATTCACAGAAGAATTTTAATGCTTTGCTTGAGGAGAAATTGCTTAAAGTTGATGATTTGGCTAGAAACGTTGATAGAATTTCTCTTGAGGCTGATTCTTTAAATCTTAGATCTATTCCTCCTAAGCATGATATCAATGAGTCTCTCAAAGCCATGAGAATTTCCATTGATGAGTGCAAGGAAAGAACCGCTAGAATGCGTGCTTCCAAAGATGCCTTTATTAAAGCGTGTTCTTCCAATACCTATGAAAATCAAGATGAAGATCTAAAAGTTATTGATGTGTCCCCTATTAAATCTTTTCAATATGAATCTTGATGAAACTGAATATGATCTTCCTTTACCTAGAATGCGTTCTAAAAATTCGGAGTATTTAGATCTTAATGATGAAATTGCTAAAAGTGGGATTCAAAGAAATAAAAATCTAAATGTTGCTAAACCCACTATATTGGATCTCAAGGAATTTAATTATGAAAGTTGATCTTTAATTGATTGTATTTCCTTGTTGCAATCCGTGCTAAATTCTCCACATGCTTATAGTCAAAATAAAGCCTTCACCGAACATATTGTTGATGCCTTGATGCAATCTTATGAAGAAAAACTTGATTTGAAAGTTTCTATCCCTAGAAAACTCTATTATGAGTGGTAAGCAACTATTAAAATTAAAATTAAAGATCACGAGTTCTATGCTTTGTGTGATTTGGGTGCTAGTGTCTCTACTATTCCCAAAACTTTGTGTGATTTATTAGATTTCCGTAATTTTGATGATTGCTCTCTAAACTTGCATCTTGCGGATTCCACTATTAAGAAACCTATGAGAAGGATTAATGATGTTCTTATTGTTGCAAATAGGAATTATGTGCCCGTAGATTTCATTGTTCTTGATATAGATTGCAATCCTTCTTGCCCTATTATTCTTGGTAGACCTTTCCTTAGAACGGTTGGTGCGATTATTGATATGAAGGAAGGAAATATTAGATTTCAATTTACATTAAAAAAGGGCATGGAACACTTTCCTAGAAAGAAAATAAAATTACCATATGAAACTATCATGAGAGCCACTTATGGATTGCCTACCAAAGATGGCAATACCTAGATCTATCCTCGCTTTTATGCCTAGCTAGGGGCGTTAAACGATAGCGCTTGTTGGGAGGCAACCCAATTTTATTTTTATTCCTTGCTTTTTGCTACTGCTTAGTAATAAATAAATTATTTAGCCTCTGTTTTGGTTGTGTTTTTTGTGTTTAATTAGTGTTTGTGCCAAGTAGAACCGTTGGGAAGACTTGGGGAAAGTCTTGTTGAACTTGCCGTAAAAAAACAGAAACTTTAGCGTTCACGAGAACTTCTGTCATTTTTGTTTAAAGAGTGATATTTAGTTAATTATTTTTGCAGATGATTAATATATAAATTCCTCACGTCCAGAAATTTGTTTTAGAATTTTTGGGGTTCCAGATCTTGCGCTAGCTACAGATTACTACAGACTGTTCTCTTTTTGACAGATTCTGTTTTTCGTGTGTTGTTTGCTTATTTTGATGAATCTATGGCTAGTAAAATAGTTTATAATCCATAGAGAAGTTGGAATACAGTAGGTTTAACACCAATATAAATAAAGAATTAGTTCATAACAGTACCTTGAAGTGGTCTTTTGTTTTCTTTCGCTAACGGAGCTCATGAGTTTTCTATTTTGAGTTTTGTGTTGTGAAGTTTTCAAGTTTTGGCTGAATTATTTTGATGGATCATGGAATAAGGAGTGGCAAGAGCCTAAGCTTGGGGATGCCCATGGCACCCCCAAGATAATCCAAGGACACCAAGAAGTCAAAGTTTGGGGATGCCCCGGAAGGCATCCCCTCTTTCGTCCACTTCCATCGGTAATTTACTTGGAGCTATATTTTTATTCACCAACATGATATGTGTTTTGCTTGGAGCGTCTTGTATTATTTGTGTCTTTGTGTCTTAGTATGCCACAATCATCCTTGCTGTACACACCTTTTGAGAGAGCCATATATGAATTAAAATTTGATAGAATGCTCTATGTGCTTCACTTATATCTTTTGAGCTAGACAATTTTGCTCTATGTGCTTAACTTATATCTTTTAAGCTAGATAATTTTGCTCTATGTGCTTCACTTATATATTTTGAGCTAGGTAATTTTGCTCTATGTGCTTCACTTATATCTTTTGAGCGTAGTAGTTTTGATGTATGTGCTTCACTTAGATCTTTTAGAGCACGGCGGTGGATTTGTTTTAAAGAAACTATTGATCTCTCATGCTTCACTTAAATTATTTTGAGAGTCTCTTAATAGCATGGTAATTTGCTTAATAATAATATGCTTGGCATTCAAGATTTGTGAAACTTTCTTTTGAGTGTGTTGAATACTAAGAAAAGATTGAAGCATGATAATTGTTTTGAGATATGGAGGTGATAAAATCAAAGTCATGCTAGTTGAGTAGTTGTGAATTTAAAGAATACTTGTGTTAAGGTTTGTGATTCCCGTAGCATGCACGTATGGTGAACCGTTATGTAACGAAGTTGGAGCATGACTTATTTATTGATTGTCTTCCTTATGAGTGGCGGTCGGGGACGAGCGATGGTCTTTTCCTACCAATCTATCCCCCTAGGAGCATGCGTGTAATACTTTGCTTTGATAACTTCTAGATTTTTGCAATAAGTATATGAGTTCTTTATGACTAATGTTGAGTCCATGGATTATACGCACTCTCACCCTTCCACCTGCTAGCCTCTCTAATACCGCGCACCTTTTGCCGGTATCATACACCTACCATATACCTTCCTCAAAACAGCCACCATACCTACCTATTATGGCATTTCCATAGCCATTCCGAGATATATTGCCATGCAACTTTCCACCATCTAGTTCGTCATGACACATTCATCATTGTCATATTTCTTAGCATGATCATGTAGTTGACATAGTATTTGTGGCAAAGCCACCGTTCATAATTTCTTCATACTTGTCACTCTTGATTCATTGCATATCCCAGTACACCGCCGGAGGCATCCATATAGAGTCATACTTTGTTTTAGAATCGAGTTGTAATCATTGAGTTGTAAATAAATAAAAGTGTGATGATCATCATTCAATAGAGCATTGTCCCAATAAAAAAAGAGAAAGGCCAAAGAAAAAAAGAAGGCCCAAAAAAAGAAAATAAATAAAAAGAGGCAATGCTACTATCCTTTTACCACACTTGTGCTTCAAAGTAGCACCATGATATATCGAGTCTCATATATTGTGCTTCAAAGTAGCACCATGTTCTTCATATAGAGAGTCTCATATGTTATCACTTTCATATACTAGTGGGAATTTTTCATTATAGAACTTGGCTTGTATATTCCAATAATGGGCTTCCTCAAAATTGCACTAGGTCTTCGTGAGCAAGCAAGTTGGATGCACACCCACTAGTTTCTTTTGTTGAGCTTTCATACATTTATAGCTCTAGTGCATCCGTTGCATGGCAATCCCTACTCACTCACATTGATATCTATTGATGGGCATCTCCATAGCCCGTTGATACGCCTAGTTGATGTGAGACTATCTTCCCCTCCTTTTTGTCTTCTCCACAACCACCATTCTATTCCACCTATAGTGCTATATCCATGGCTCACGCTCATGTATTGCGTGAAGATTGAAAAAATTAGAGTATGAAAAAATTGCTTGGCTTGTCATCGAGGTTGTGCGTGATTTGAATACTTTGTGTGGTGAAGATGGAGCATAGCCAGACTATATGATTTTGTAGGGATAACTTTCTTTGGCCATGTTATTTTGAGAAGACATAATTGCTTTGTTAGTATGCTTGAAGTATTATTATTTTTATGTCAATATAAATTTTTGTCTTGAATCTTTCTAATCTGAATATTCATACCACAATTAAGAAGATTTGCATTGAAATTACGCCAAGTAGCACTCCGCATCAAAAATTCTCTTTTTATCATTTACCTACTCAAGGACGAGCAGGAATTAAGCTTGGGGATGCCTGATATGTCTCCAACGTATCTATAATTTTTGATTGCTCCATGCTATATTATCTACTGTTTTGGACTATATTGGGCTTTATTTTCCACTTTTATATTATTTTTGGGACTAACCTATAACCGGAGGCCCAGCCCAGAATTGCTGTTTTTTTGCCTATTTCAGTGTTTCAAAGAAACAGAATATCAAATAGAGTCCAAACGGAATAAAATCTTCGGGAACGTGATTTTCTCACCGAACGTGATCCAGGAGACTTGGAACCTGCTCCAAGGAACAAAAGAGGCGGTCACGAGGGTGGGGGGCGCCCCCCCTAGGGCGTGCCCCCTGCCTCGTGGGCCCCTCGTTGCTCCTCCGGCGTACTTCTTCCTCCTATATATACACACGTACCCCCAAACGATCAGAACAGGAGCCAAAAACCTAATTCCACCGCCGCAACTTTCTGTATCCACGAGATCCCATCTTGGGGCCTGTTTCGAAGCTCCGCCGGAAGAGGGCCGTCATCACGGAGGGCTTCTACATCATCATAGCCTCTCCGTTGAAGTGTGACTAGTTTACCTCAGACCTTCAGGTCCAGAGTTAGTAGCTAGATGGCTTCTTCTCTCTCTTTGAATCTCAATACAAAGTTCTCCCCCTCTCTTGCGGAGATCTATTCGATGTAATCTTCTTTTTGCGATGTGTTTGTTGAGACCGATGAATTGTGGGTTTATGATCAAGTCTATCTATGAATAATATTTGAATCTTCTCTAAATTCTTTTATGTATGATTGGTTATCTTTGCAAATCTATTCGAATTATCCGTTTGGTTTGGCCAACTAGATTGGTAGTTCTTGCATTGGAGAAGTGTTTAGCTTTGGGTTCGATCTTGCGGTGTCCTTACCCAGTGACAGAAGGGGCAGCAAGGCACGTATTGTATCGTTGCCATCGAGGATAACAAGATGGGGTTTATTTCATATTGCATGAATTTATCTCTCTACATCATGTCATCTTGCTTAAGGCGTTACTCTGTTTTTAACATAATACTCTAGATGCATGCTGGATAGCGGTCGATGAGTGGAGTAATAGTAGTAGATGCAGAATCGTTTCGATCTACTTGTCATGGACATGATGCCTATATACATGATCATGCCTAGATTTTCTCATAACTATGCTCAATTCTGTCAATTGCTCAACAGTAATTTGTTCACCCATCGTAGAATACTTATGCTCTTGAGAGAAGCCACTAGTGAAACCTATGGCCCCCGGGTCTATTCTCATCATATCAATCTCCATCACTTTAATCTTGCTTTGCTTTTTTACTTTGCTTTTACTTTTTACTTTGTATCTTTATACCAAAAATACCTAAAATATTATATCTATCAGATCTCACTCTAGTAAGTGACCGTGAAGGGATTGACAACCCCTAATCGCATTGGTTGCGAGTAGCTATCGTTTTGTGCAGGTACGAGGGACTTGAGTGTGGGATCCTACTGGATTGATACCTTCATTCTCAAAAACTGAGGGAAATACTTACGCTACTCTGCTGCATCATCCCTTCCTCTTCGGGGAAAACCAACGCAAGCTCAAGACGTAGCAGGTCCATCCCTGCGGCATGTATCTGTTTTGCTTATGCTCTTTACTTACCTTGTTGGGGGCGCCCCTCGGGCTGCATCATCCCTGAGCTGCTCGGGCCTGGCCCGACGGCGTTTGCTTCTCCCGCGTCTATTTAAAATGAATTTGCTCTTTCATGCTTAATTGTCACCTGCTGCTTATCGCGGACTTCTCCGCTTTCATGCAAAGCGCTTGCACATTAAAAGGGGGGTACCTAAGCATCGCGACTCATGGGATCCTACTGGCTCTCCAGCCCTCACCCCCTGGCCTTGACCCACGGCATCACGACCAGTCATACCAACGGCGGCTGAGCTAGCTCGAGGGTCGGGACCTGAGGACGTAGAGCATTTGCATTCTAACCACCCTGCAGGAACACACCATTGATAAAGGCCCAAAGCCAGGCGTAACCCGCCTCGAGGTAGGGCCTCGCGAGTCCCGCGCTGGCTCACGAGTGCCCAGATACACCTGTCCTAGCCCTATCGTGCCGGCCACGTGTTAGGGCGGGGCTGTACACGCCCCGGGGGCTCCTCCCGGAGGGGAGCCCCCTCACACGTACCATTGGAAGCACCATGCTCCACGCTAGCTGACGACACTGCCAAGGAGCGGCTATGCCCGTACACATACGTAAGCGCTATGCTCCGCGCTGGTGATAAACAACTGAGGGTGGCCTACGGTCGTACCAACCTCAGGGAGCCCAGAGCTCAGTGTCCGGCACCATCGCAACGCCTCCCCATGGGAGCGCCGTGCGAGGGGGCTAGACATGGGGGCTACGCCTTGGCCTCGCCCGAGCACACGCCACCCAGCCAGGTCCCTCGGACCTGGTCGTCACGCGCCCCTCCCCGAGCGGAGCCAAGGTATGGAAACCCATTTGAACGTCAAGGGGGACTCCTAAGCATCGCGACTCAGGAGCCTAACTTGCCCCATAGCCCCTCCCTCCTTAGTCCCGTCCTGGTTTCCGGTCGGGGCTAACGCTAGGTGAGGTATGTGCGGGGCCGGGCCCTACCGACGCAGAACGATCAATCCACTCCTCGTTCCCCCCTTTCCTACTTGTTGCTTGTGCGTCAAGGGGGACTCCTGAGCATCACGACTCAGGAGCCTAACTTGCCACTTAGCCCCTCGCTCCTTAGTCCCGTCCTGGTTTCCGGTCGGGACTAACGTTGGGTGAGGTATGCGTGGGGCCGAGCCCTGCCGACGTAGAGCACGAGCAAGTAGGGGAGAAAAATGCAAATTCCAAGAAATTCAAAGCAAATATTACAAGCCATAGATTGTTTCACGACGCCAAACATAAGTTTAAACGCCTCCGTGAGGCATGGTGCATGTTGCAGGAATAAAAAACAAGACAGAAGCCGCGAAGGGATCACTCTCAAGTGGCGCCGCCGCCCGTGGTGGAGTCACGCAGGGCGACTCTGCCTCCCGAGGCCGCGGAGCTGGCGGCACCGCGCCCGGGCAAGACGCTGAAGGCGCGGAACCTCCCCAACAAAGCTTCGGCTCGGCCTTTCACGGCCTCTGCGGCAGCCCCGCAAGGCTCCACCTCACCAGGCCCTCAGTGCCCCAATCACTTCCCCAGAGCGACCAAAGGTTGGCTGGCAACCGTAACAACAAGTCTTGTTTCTCTTCATGATTGGTGTGCAGGATCCACTCCAGGAGCAACGTTAGGGACGTCGCGAGCCGCCTCACCCTCTCTCCGGCACGGACCGCTTGCACGTTAAAAGGGGGGTACCTGAGTATCGCGACTCATGGGCTCCAACTGGCTCTCTAGCCCTCACCCCTGGCCTTGACCCACGGCATCGCAACCTGTCATACCAGCGGCGGCTGAGCTCGCTCGAGGGCCGGGACCTGAGGACGTAGAGCGTTAAGGAAAGTGCGGGGGAGTGGGAAGGAGCTCGCGAGGACCTAACCCAGCAGCGCCTCAGCTGCCACCACTCGGGCCAGGCGCTTCATCGAGGAACTACACCAAACTCGAGAGATAAGTCACGCCCTTACAGGAGTTGGACTAACGCAGCACCAAACCCTCGCCCAGTGCGGCTCTGTCATGGTGATGTTGCCTTCCTTTCTCGCCCAGCGAGGGCTGCTTGAGCACTAAAGGGGACCTCCCGAGCATCGCAACTCGGGGGCTCTTACCGGACCTCGGGCTGCTCACCTCATGGCCTTGACCACGGCATCGTGACCTGGCATACCAGCAACGGCTGAAGCCTGCCTGGGGACTGGGACCTATCAGCGTAGAGCGCCAAGTCATCACGAGGATAGAAAGGGGGAGCCGAGCCAAGACAGGACAAGCACCTCGCTTTGATTCATATTAAGGATATAATGTTCAAAAAAGACATGGCAGGCGCCTTACATATCCCCGCGGGGTGTTGTTTCGATTCCTCGCAGGGAACAAAGGTACTAATCCTAAGGAACGCTGATCACCCGCACCTCCGCAAGGGACGCCATCATCAACAGTGGGCTGCCCAACGCCGGCGCCAACCACATCCAGATCAGTGGCGTCGGCGGCTGGACGCGGCTTCCCCGCTCCGAGCACGGCGCGAGCTCGGGGGCTCATAGCTGTCGTCACTCATCTCCGGAGTCGCAAGGAGCTCGGGGGAGCCGCTGGATTCCCCGGCTCCTCTGCTGCCGCCTGAGGAGCTGCTGGAGGGCCGATGGGCAGGCCAGGTCCTCGCCGGTTCGTTGCCCCTGCCGCTCTCCCTGGGGCAGCACTCCAGCCGGCGTCCTTCAGCATCGAAGACCTTGAAGAACATCAGGGAGGCGTCGTTGTATTCAAGATGAATTATGGGGGCACCTACTGTCCGGCAGACCCGGGCGATTTCGCCCCAGCCCCGGGTCATGAAGACCTTGCCCAGAGCAACGACCGCGACCTCCGCTCCGGTCGCAAGGGTACCGCAGTCAGCATGCTGCAGCCAGAGCTCCAGAGCCCCGCTCGGCGGCATCTCGAAGGTGAAGGAAGGAGGAAGGCGAATCCAAGAACTCGCAGGCATGGCGGCGTGGAGCATGAGCTCGCGAGAGGAGCGCTCGGCGTGGACTCCAGGAGGAACGACACGCACCACTATGACTCACCGGCGTCGACGGCGGCATCGTCGATGTCGCTCGACGTCTTCTCCCCCAGGACCCATGACGCGGGCGTACAAGGGTAGCGGATACCCAGGCGGCGGCCGCTTGTACCAGGGCCTCGGTGCCTCCGGCTGAGCACACACATCTCGGTGGCAGAGAACCAGTCGTTTCTTCGGCGGAAGTGGGTCAGGAGCCTCTCGGGGGGGCTTTCCCTTCTCTTCTACATAAAACCGGCGGATTGGTGCCATTGGCATAAGGAGAAGCAAGGATGAGGCAGAAGAAGGAAAGGAGCAGCAGGAAGGGATGGACTGAAGGGGCTCGCGCAGCCCCATACTTATAGCCGGAGGAGGCCAACCGCCGAGCACCACGATCGTAGGTAATCATGAACGATTTCTCTGCATGCAGGGACTTGTCAAGTCGTGCGGTCGCCGAGGCATCATGGGGAAGCGCAGAGGCCCATGTCCAATCAATCGCCATGCGGCGCCCAAGGCCGCAGGCTGTTGGGGGCCCGCGGCGCTTCGCGCTTGCCCCTTCGCTTCCCTGCTAGGCCAAGCCCGGGCGCGCCTTGGGCCCAGGGGCTACTGTCGGCATTCTGGGAACGGGGGTCCCCAGACTTGCCTGCCTGCGGCGTAGCTCAAGTGGGGGCCCAGCGTGGCCCATCTTCATCAGCACAAGCTCAAGACCCTCGCGAGGGGCCAAGCCTCGCAGGGCAGACGACCGGAAGCTTCCTCAGAGACAACCTCATCAGGCAGGCTCGCGAGGAGGCGGAGAGATCAAGGAAGGGGTACCTCGCGAGGAGCCCGTGATGCAAGCCATGACGATAGAGACCAGGCGGGCGCGAGGCGGGCGCCGGCCTGCGCAATGTCCTTGTTTCCCCTTTGGTGCAAAGGGGCCCAGCACAGGCCAAGGCGTCGGGCAAAGGTTACCATTCCGGTGTAACGAGACCAAGACCGACAGAGTGGCAGGACGGAGGTCACCGTGGAGCCCAAGACGGCGTCGTCACCAGTGCTTTTGGCAGTCGAAGACCGCCTTTGGTCAGGATAACTTGTACTAGATGTTCCCCTTCAAAATGGCCAATTGTTGGTGCCCTTCCCGCTCATTATTTGGGGACAGGCCCAGGGCCTCTATAAATAGAGCTAGCCACCATAGAGTAGAGGGAGACCCCGGAGAGATCAACACACCCAGAGGGCAGACAGGAAGGGACCGAAAAAGTGAGATAGAGAGAGAGAGAGAGAGGCGATTGAACTCACCCAAGCAGTTCATCGCACCAGCTCAAGAACACCTCTCGCGAGGCTGTTCTTCCCTTGTACTATTCATCATCAGCCCCTGAGGCAATCCACCACACCACACACTGGAGTAGGGTATTACACCGCAACGGTGGCCCGAACCAGTATAAACCTTGTGTCCCTTGTGTTGTTCGTTGTTTCCATCTTAGATCACGTGAGGAGATTGGACGTAGATCGGTAGGGGAGAGATCTCCGCGTGCACCCCAGTGTTCGAACCTCAAGGGTCTGCCGAAACCCGAAATCTGACAGCACGCGGCTCCTGGAAGCCCCCAGCCCCCTCGTCCTGAAGATGGCCGTCGTTCCTTCTTAGCGGCAGTGGAGGAAGACCGGCATTGCCCTGGGGGTGATCCTCACGAGGCTGGTCCCTCCAGGGGCCCTCGCGAGGATGGTCCTGCCAGCGGTCCTCACGAGGCCTGCCGCGCCATTCCTGGCGTGGGCCACAGTCGTCCCAGCGTTCGCCTCCTCGTCCTCCTCCAAGGCCGTAGCCTCGGTCGCTGTGCTCGGGGTCTAGACCGTAGCGTCCCTTGCGTAGGGCTCGGAGCTCTTGGCAGTCGTTGGTGTTGTGGGTGTTCAGGTTGTGGAAGGCGCAGAACGGTCGGCTGTTCTTGGATGACTCGGGCTGATCTCTGCCCCGTTTGGTGTCGGGCTCCGCAGCTAGCACTACCGCCTCCTTGCGCTTCATGTCCTTGGCCTTGGCTTTCCTCTCTTATGTGCCTGCGGCTGGCAGTTCAAGGAGGGAAAGGCGCCCCTCCTCAGCTCTCGCGCACTTGGTCGCCAGGTTGAACAGCTCCTGAGACGTGCAGAGCTCCTCGTGGATGGCGAGCTCTTCCTTCATCTTGACGTCACGAACGCCGTCAGAGAATGCGGAGATGATGGCCTCATCCGTGACCTTGGGAATCTTGAGGCGGGTGCTGTTGAAGCGCTGGATGTACTTCTAGAGGGTCTCCCCTAGTTGTTGCTTGATGCAGCGCAGGTCGGTCGCGGCCGGCGGGCGGTCGCGAGTGCCCTGGAACTTGGCGACGAAGCGGTCATGCATCTCATCCCAGGAGGAGATCGAGCCGTGTTGCCGGTTCAGGAGCCAGGTGCGGGCCCCATCCTTGAGAGCCATGGGAAACCAGTCCTCCATGACTTTCTCATCGCCGTTGGCTGCTTCGATTCTCATCTCGTAAAGTTGCAGGAACTCTGCGGGGTCGGCGGTGCCGTCGTAGCAAGGAGGCAGATCCGACTTGAACTTTCCTGGCTAGGCAATGCTGCGCAGCTCGGGGGGTGAAGGCGCGGCAGCCGTCCGTGGTTACTGGGGCCCGCCTTGGAGGTGGAGCTTGGTCTTGTCGAGGTCCGCGCGGCGCCGCCGCAAGCGGCGCACGGTCTTGACGAGGAGGTGCAGGAAGTGCGGGTGCAGCTTCATGCGGCCTTGGGATTTCTTGGCAGCTTCTCTCTTCGCGCGCGGGCACCAGTCGTGGCGGGTCGCACCGCGGGGCCGCACGCCTTGGTGCCAAGGCGCCGTCTTTGGGCTGGGGTGGTGGAGGCGCGCCCTGGGCCTCGTCGCCCGTGGCTGGCTGAGGGTGAGGCCGAGAGAGGGATGGCGCCGGGGAGCCCCCTGCTGCACGGACGAGCTCAGCGATGCGGTCCAGCCACTCCTCGTAGAGGTCGTCGACCGGGCGGTAGCGCAGGAGCTCGTTTGCGGTGATGAGTGCGGCCCGCGCCTCCATGGGAGCGCGGTGTGCATGAGACGAAGAGCCGGCTGGGGCCAGCGATGGAGTGGCGGTGCGGCCGTCCTGCTGCACCGAAGGATGCAGCGAAGACGCTTGCTGCTCGTTCCCCACCGGGCCGGTGGCTGCGTTGGCGGCGGGAGACGGAGAACGACGTGGTGGCCCACCGATGGGAGCCGTCTGCGTGACGCGGGTGGTGAGGGCAGCCCGACGCTCAACTCGAGCACGGTGAGCGTCCGCCATGGAGCGACGAAGCGACGAACGGATGGAAGGAAAGCTACGATGCACCCCTACCTGGTGTGCCAAATGTCGCATGTGTGGTTCTGGCAAACCCTTAAGGTTCGAACACTGGGGTGCGCGCGAAGTCTTTTCCTTCCACCGATCTACACCCTAGCTCGCTAAGATCTCGCGGACCAACTCTACGAACTCGCAACACAGAAAGACACAATATTTATACTGGTTCGGGCCACCATTGTGGTGTAATACCCTACTCCAGTGTGGTGGTGGTGGATTGCCTCTTGGGCTGATGATGAACAATACAATGGGAAGAACAGCCTCCTGAGGTTGAGGTGTTCTTGTGCTTGGCTAACTTGTGTGGGTGAGAGTGATCTAAGATCTCGTCATCGTCGTCGTCCATTGTCTCTTTTCCGTCTGTTGTCCCTGCCTATGGTGCTGGCTAGTCCTACTTATAGAGGCCCTGGTCCTCTTCCCAAATCTTGAGCGGGAAGGGAGCCAACAATGGTAGGCAAATTTGAAGGGGGCAGCTAGTACAAGCTATCCTGACAAAAGTGGTCTTCGCCTGCCAAAGGCTCTGGTGGTGACGCCGTCTTGGGCTCCATGATGACCTCCGTCTTGCCGTCCTTCTGGTCTCAGTCTTGTTGCACCAAAATGGCAAACTTTGCCTGATGCCTCGGTACTCCTCACCTGTGCTGGTTTCCTTAGCACCAAAGAGGAAACAAGGATGTTGTGCGCGCTGGCGCCCGCCTGGTGTCAATCGTCATGGCTCACGTCACGAGAGCCTCGTGAGGTTCGCCTCGAATTGATATCTACGCTCCTCGTGAGCCTGCCAGACTAGGCCGCTCTAGAGGAGGTCTTGTGTCGTCCGCCTCGCGAGGCTTGGCCCCTCGCGAGGGTCTTAGATGCCTTGTTGATGAAGGTGGGCCGTATAGCCTGGTAGCTTAGACACGCCGAGGGCCGCAGGCAGGCAAGTCTGGGGACCCCCGTTCCCAGAACGCTGACAGCCTCCTTTTAATAGAGAACTGGAACAAAGCATTAACACATAGTGAATACATGAACTCCTCAAACTACGGCAATCATTGGAAGAAGTCCCGGTTATTGTCACTCCGGGGTTACCGGATCATAACATGTAGAAGGTGACTATAACTTGCAAGATCGGATCTAGAACATGGATATAATGATGATAACATAAACGGTTCAGATCTGAAATCATGGCACCCGGGCCCAAAGTGACAAGCATTAAGCATGTCAAAGTCATAGCAACATCAATCCAAGAACATAGTGGATACTAGGGATCAAGCCCTAACAAAACTAACTAGATTATATGATGAATCTCATCCAACTCCTCACAGACCAGCGAGCCTACGAAGCAATTACTCACTCCCGTTGGGGAGCATCATGGAATTGGCGATGGAGAAGGGTTGCTGATGACGAACAATGCAGATTGTTGGGGAACGCAGTAATTTCAAAAAATAAATCCTACGCACATGCAAGATCTATCATGGTGATGCACAACAACGAGAGGGGAAGAGTGTTGTCTATGTACCCTCGTAAACCGTAAGCAGAAGCGTTATGACAATGCGGTTGATGTAGTCGTACGTCTTCACGACTCGATCGATCCTAGTACCGAAAGTATGACACCACCGCGATCAGCACACGTTCATCTCAGTGACGTCCCACAAACTCTCGATCCAGCTGAGTGTTGAGGGAGAGCTTCATCAGCACGACGGTGTGATGATGGTGATGATGAAGCTACCGGCGTAGGGCTTCGCCTAAGCACTACGATGATATGACCGAGGTGGATTATGGTGCAAGGGGGCACCACACACGGCTAAGACAATGATCAACTTGTGTGTCTATGGGGTGCCCCCCTCCCCCATATATAAAGGAGTGGAGGAGGGGAAGGGCCGGCCCTCTATGGCGCGCCCTAGGGGAGTCCTACTCCCACCAGGAGTAGGATTCCCCCCCCCCTTCCAAGTAGTAGGAGTAGGAGAGAAGGAAGGGGAGGAGGGGGGAAGGAAAGGGGGGCGGCCCCCACCCAATTCGGATTGGGCTAGGGGGCGCGCCTCCCACCTTTTCCCTTCCTCTCATCTATTCCACTAAGGCCCAATAAGGCCCATAAACTCTCCGGGGGGTTCCGGTAACCTCCCGGTACTCCGAAAAATGCCCGAACTCATCTGGAACCATTCCGATGTCCGAACATAGGCTTCCAATATATCGATCTTTACTTCTCGACCATTTCGAGACTCCTCGTCATGTCCGTGATCATATCTGGGACTCCGAACTACCTTCGGTACATCAAAACACATAAACTCATAATACCGATCGTCACCGAACGTTAAGCGTGCGGACCCTACGGGTTCGAGAACTATGTAGACATGACCGAGACTCATCTTCGGTCAATAACCAATAGCAGAACCTGGAAGCTCATACTGGTTCCTACATATTCTACGAATATCTTCATCGGTCAAACCGCACAACAACATACGTTGTTCCCTTTGTCATCGGTATGTTACTTTCTCGAGATTTGATCGTCGGTATCTCAATACCTAGTTCAATCTCGTTACCGGCAAGTCTCTTTACTCGTTCTGTAATGCATCATCCTGCAACTAACTCATTAGTCACATTGCTTGCAAGGCTTATAGTGATGTGCATTACCGAGAGGGCTAGAGATACCTCTCCGATACTCGGAGTGATAAATCCTAATCTCGATCTATGCCAACTCAACAAACACCATCGGAGACACCTGTAGAGCATCTTTATAGTCACCCAGTTACGTTGTGACGTTTGATAGCACACTAAGTTTTCCTCCTGTATTCAGGAGTTGCATGATCTCATAGTCATAGGAACATGTATATGTTATGGAGAAAGAAATAGCAACAAACTAAATGATCATCAATAGGAACATGTATTCTCTAATGATGTGATCCCGTCAATCAAATGACAACTCATGTCTATGGTCAGGAAACATAACCATCATTGATTCAACGAGCTAGTCAAGTAGAGGCATGCTAGTGACACTCTATTTGTCTATGTATTCACACATGTACTAAGTTTTCAGTTAATACAATTCTAGCATGAATAATAAGCATTTATCATGATATAAGGAAATATAAATAACGACTATATTATTGCCTCTAGGGCATATTTCCTTCAGTCTCCCACTTGCACTAGAGTCAATAATCTATATTACATTGTAATGATTCTAACACCCATGGAGTCTTGGTGCTGATCATGTTTTTCTCGTGATAGAGGCTTAGTCAATGGGTCTACAACATTCAGATCTGTATGTATCTTGCAAATCTCTATGTCTCCCTCCTTGACTTGATTGCGGATGGAATTGAAGCATCTCGTGATGTGCTTGGTTCTCTTGTGAAATCCGGATTCTTTTGGCAAGGTAATTGCACCAGTATTGTCACAAAAGATTTTCATTGGACCCAATGCACTAGGTATTACACCTAGATTGGATATGAATTCCTTCATCCAGACTCCTTCATTTGCTGCTTCCGAGGAAGCTATGTACTCCGCTTCACACGTAGATCCCGCCACGACGCTCTGCTTGGAACTGCACCAACTGACAGCTCCACCATTTAATAAAAACATGTATCTGGTTTGTGACTTAGAGTCATCCGGATCAATGTCAAAGCTTGCATCGACGTAGCCGTTTATGATGAGCTCTTTGTCACCTCTGTATATGAGAAACATATCCTTAGTCTTTTTCAGGTATTTCAGGATGTTCTTGACCGCTATCCAGTGATCCACTCATGGATTACTTTGGCACCTCCCTGCTAAACTAATAGCAAGGCACACATCATGTCTGGTACACAGCATAGCATACATGATAGAACCTATGGCTGAAGCATAGGGAATGACTTTCATTTTCTCTATATCATCTGCAATGGTCGGGCATTCAGTCTGACTCAACTTCACACCTTGTAACACAGGCAATAACCCTTTCTTTGCCTGGTCCATTTTGAACTTATTCAAAACTTTATCAAGGTATGTGCTTTGTGAAAGTCCAATTAAGCGTCTTGATCTATCTCTATAGATCTTGATGCCCAATATATAAGCAGCTTCACCGAGGTCTTTCATATAAAAATTCTTATTCAAGTATCCTTTTATGCTATTCAGAAATTCAGTATCATTTCTGATCAACAATATGTCATCCACATATAATATTAGAAATGCTACAGAGCTCCCACTCACTTTCTTGTAAATACATGCTTCTCCAAAATTCTATATAAAACCATATGCTTTGATCACATTATCAAAGTGTATATTCCAACTCCGAGAGGCTTGCACCAGTCCATAAATGGATCGTTGGAGCTTGCACACTTTGTTAGCACCTTTTGGATCGACAAAACCTTATGGTTGCATCATATACAACTCTTCTTTAAGATGTCCATTAAGGAATGCAGTTTTGACATCCATTTGCCAAATTTCATAATCATAAAATGCGGCAATTGCTAACATCATTCGGACGGACTTCAGCATCGCTACAGGTGAGAAGGTCTCATCATAGTCAACTCCTTGAACTTGTCGAAAACCTTTTGCAACAAGTCGAGCTTTCTAGACAGTAACATTACCGTCTGCGTCAGTCTTCTTCTTGAAGATCCATTTATTCTCTATGGCTTGCCAATCATCGGGCAAGTCAACCAAAGTCCACACTTTGTTCTCATACATGGATCCCATCTCAGATTTCACGGCCTCAAGCCATTTTGCGGAATCTGGGCTCATCATCGCTTCCTCATAGTTCGTAGATTCATCATGGTCAAGTAACATGACTTCTAGAACACGATTACCGTACCACTCTGGTTGACCTATGAGGTTCGGTAGTAACTTGATCAGAAGTTTCATGATCATCATCATTAGCTTCCTCCCTTACTGGTGAAGGAATCACTGGAACTGATTTCAGTGATGAACTATTTTCCAATAAGGGAGCAGGTACAATTACCTCATCAAGTTCTACTTCCTCCCACTCACTTCTTTCGAGAGAAACTCCTTCTCTAGAAAGGATCCATTCTTAGCAATGAATATCTTTCCTTCGGATCTGTGATAGAAGGTGTACCCAACAGTCTCCTTTGGGTATCCTATGAAGACACATTTCTCCGATTTGGGTTCAAGCTTATCAAGTTGAAGCTTTTTCACATAAGCATCGCAGCCCCAAACTTTAAGAAACGACAATTTGGGTTTCTTGCCAAACCACAGTTCATAAGGTGTCGTCTCAACGGATTTAGATGGTGCCCTATTTAATGTGAATGCAGCCGTCTCTAAAGCATAACCCCAAAACGATAGCGGTAAATCAGTAAGAGACATCATAGATCGTACCATATCTGGTAAAGTATGATTACGATGTTCGAACACACCATTACGCTGTGGTGTTCCCGGTGGTGTGAGTTGCAAAACTATTCCATGTTGTTTCAAATGAAGACCAAACTCGTAATTCAAATATTCTCCTCCACGATCAGATTGTAGAAACTTTATTTTCTTATTATGATGATTTTCCACTTCACTCTGGAATTCTTTGAACTTTTCAAATGTTTCAGACTTATGTTTCATTAAGTAGATATACCCATATCTGCTCAAATCATCTGTGAAGGTGAGAAAATAACAATATCCGCCGCGAGCCTCAATGTTCATTGGCCCACATAAATCTGTATGTATGATTTCCAATAACTCTGTTGCTTGCTCCATTGTTTTGAAGAACGGAGTTTTAGTCATCTTGCCCATGATGCATGGTTCGCAAGTACCAAGTGATTCATAATCAAGTGATTCCAGAAGTCCATCAGAATGGAGTTTCTTCATGTGCATTACACCAATGTGACCTAAACGGCGGTGCCACAAATAAGTTGCACTATCATTATCAACTCTTCATCTTTTGGCTTCAATACTATGAACATGTGTATCACTACTATCAAGATTTAGTAAAAATAGACCAATCATCAAGGGTGCATGACCATAAAAGATATTACTCATATAAATAGAACAACCATTATTCTCCTATTTAAATGAATAACCATCTCGCATCAAACAAGATCCAGATATAATGTTCATGCTCAATGTTGGCACCAAAAAACAATTATTTAGGTCTAAAACTAATCCTAAAGGTAGATGTAGAGGTAGCTGATACGTCCATTTTGCATCATGCTTTTATATTGATATTTATTGCATTATGGGTTGTTATTACGCGTTATGTCACAATACTTATACCTATTCTCTCTTATTTTACAAGGTTTACATAAAGAGGGAGAATGTCGGTAGCTGGAATTCTAGGCTGGAAAAGGAGCAAATATTAGAGACATATTCTACATAGCTCCAAAAGTATTGAAACTTCACGGAAGTTATTTCTAGAATATATATAAAATACTGAGTGCAAGAAGTACCATAGAGAGGCCACCCACCAGCCACGAGGGTGGGGGCGCGCCCTACCCCCTGGGCACGCCCCCCTGCCTCGTGGGCCCCCTGGTGGCCCTCCGATGCCCATCTTCTGCTATATGGAGTCTTTCGTCGAGACAAAAATCATAAGCAAGCTTTTGGGACGATACTCCGCCGCCACAAGGTCGAACCTTGGCGGAACCAATCTAGGGCTTCAGTGGAGCTGTTCTACCGGGGAAACTTCCCTCAGGGAGGGGGAAATCATCACCATTGTCATCACCAACGATCCTCTTATCGGGAGGGGGTCAATCTCCATCAACATCTTCACCAGCACCATCTCATCTCAAACCCTAGTTCATCTCTTGTATCCAATCTTTGTATCCAAACCTCAGATTGGTACCTGTGGGTTGCTAGTAGTGTCGATTACTCCTTGTAGTTGATGCTAGTTAGTTTACTTGGTGGAAGAACATATGTTCAGATCCATTATGCATATTAATACCCCTCTAATTATGAACATGAATATGCTTTGTGAGTAGTTACGTTTGTTCCTGAGGACATGGGAGAAGTCTTGCTATAAGTAGTCATGTGAATTTGGTATTCGTTCGATATTTTGATAAGATGTATGTTGTCATCCCTCTAGTGGTGTCATGTGAACGTCGACAACATGACACTTCACCATTGTTTGGGCCTAGAGGGAGGCATTGGGAAGTAATAAGTAGATGATGGGTTGCTAGAGTGACAGAAGCTTAAACCCTAGTTTATGTGTTGCTTCGTAAGGGGCTGATTTGGATCCATATGTTTTATGCTATGGTTAGGTTTACCTTAATACTTCTGTTGTAGTTGCCGATGCTTGCAATGGGGGTTAATCATGTGGGATGCTTGTCCAAGTAAGGACATCACCCAAGCACCGGCCCACCCACATATCAAAATATCAAAGCACCGAAAGCGAATCATATGATCGTGAAGAAAACTAGCTTGACGATAATTCCCATGTGTCCTCAGGAGCTCTTTCCTTTGTATAAGAGTTCGTCTAGGCTTGTACTTTGCTACAAAAAGGATTGGGCCATCTTTCTGCACATTATTCACACTTGTTACTTGTTACTCGTTACCAATTACCTTATCACAAAACTATATGTCACCGATAATTCCAGTGCTTGCAGAGAATACCTTGCTAAAACCGCCTATCATTTCCTTCTGCTCCTCGTCGGGTTCGACACTCTTACTTATGGAAAGGACTATGATGGATCACCTATACTTGTGGGTCATCAAGACTCTTTTCTGGTGCTGTTGCCGGGGAGCAAAGCACCTTTGGTAGGTGGAATTTGGTAAGGAAAATTTTATATAGTGTGCTGAAATTTACTGTCACTTGTTACTATGGAAAGTTATCCTTTGAGGGGCTTGTTCGGGGTATCTTCGCCCCGACCGGTAGAGCAAATAGTTTCTCCTCAACCTACTGGACCTACAGAAAATGAAAATGTTCACTTCGAAATTCCTTCAGGTATGGTAGAGAAACTGCTAGCTAATCCTTTTACATGAGATGGAACATTGCATCCCGACTTACACTTAATCTATGTGGATGAAGTTTGTGGATTATTTAAGCTTGCAGGTATGCCCGGTGATGTTATCAAGAAGAAGGTCTTCCCTTTATCTTTGAAGGGAGATGCATTGACATGGTATAGGCTATGTGATGATATGGGATCATGGGACTATAAGCGATTGAAATTGGAATTTCACCAAAAGTTTTATCCTATGCATCTTGTTCATCGTGATTGTAATTATATATATAATTTTTGGCCTGGCGAAGGAGAAACGATCGCTCAAGCTTGGGGGAGGCTTAAGTCAATGTTATATTCATGCCCCAATCATGATATCTCAAGAGAAATGATTATTCAAAAATTTTATGCTCGGCTTTCTGACAACAATCGCTCCATGCTCGATACTTGTTGTACTGGTTCCTTTATGATGAAGACTATTGAATTCAAATGGGATTTATTGGAGAGAACTAAACGCAACTCTGAAGATTGGGATCTCGACGAAGGTAAGGAGTCAGGTATAACACCTAAGTTTCATTGTGTTAAATCTTTTATGGATACTGATGTTTTCCGTAAATTTAGCACTAAATATGGACTTGACTCTGAGAAAGTAGCTTCTTTCTGTGAATCCTTTTCTACTCACTTTGATCTCCCTAAGGAGAAGTGGTTTAAATATAATCCTCCCATTGAAACAAATGTAGTTGCACCTATTAAAGTTGAAGAAAAAACTATCACTTATAATGATCCTATTGTTCCTACTGCTTATGTTGAGAAACCACCTTTCCCTGTTAGAATAAAGGATCATGCTAAAGCTTCAACTATGGTTCGTAAAATTAATATTAGAACTTATACACCTCCTGAGCAAGTTAAAGTTCAACCTAATATTGCTATTGTTAAATATCTCTTGGCCGATAATATTGATGGGCATGTTGTTTATTTTTGTGATGAGACTACTAGAATTGCTAAACCTAGTGCTAAAGATAAACATAGACCTGTGGTAGGCATGCCTGATTTCTGTTAAAATAGGAGATCATTGTTATCATGGCTTGTGTGATATGGGTGCTAGTGCTAGTGCAATACCTATTTCCTTATACAAAGAAATTATGCATGATATTGCACCAGCTGAGATAGAAGATATTAATGTTACTATTAAGCTTGCTAATAGAGATACTATTTCACCAATTGGGATTGTTTGAGACGTTGAAGTCTTGTATGGGAAGGCTAAATATCCTGCTGATTTCCTTGTTCTTGGTTCCCCTCAAGATAGCTTGTGTCCCATTATATTTGGTAGACCCTTCTTGAATACTGTTAATGCTAAGATAGATTGCAAGAAGGATGTTGTTACCATTGGTTTGGATGATATGTCTCATGAGTTTAATTTTTCTAAATTTCGTAGACAACCCCGTGATGAAGAATTGCCTAGTAAAGATGAAATTATTGGTCTTGCTTCTATTGTTGTGCCCCCTAATGATCCTTTAGAACAATATTTGCTAGACCATGAGAATGATATGTTCATGAATGAAAGAAGGGAAATAGATGAAGTATTCTTTAAACAAGGACCCATTCTGAAACACAATTTGCCTGTTCAAATCCTAGGGGATCCTCCTCCACCCAAGGGTGATCCCGTGTTTGAGCTTAAACCATTACCTTATACCCTTAAATATGCTTATCTTGATGAAAAGAAGATATATCCTGTTATTATTAGTGCTAACCTTTCAGAGCAGGAGGAAGAGAAATTATTGAAATCCCTAAAGAAGCATTGTGCTGCTATTGGATATACTCTTGATGATCTTAAGGGCATTAGTCCCACTCTATGTCAACACAAAATAAATTTGGAGAAAGACGCCAAACCAGTTATTGATCACCAACGACGGCTGAATCCTAAGATGAAAGAAGTGGTAAGAAAGGAAATATTGAAGCTCCTTGAGGCAGGTATAATTTATCCCATTGCTGATAGTTAGTGGGTAAGTCATGTCCATTGTGTCCCTAAGAAGGGAGGTATTACTGTTGTTCCTAATGATAAAGATGAATTGATTCCGCAAAGAATTATTACAGGTTATAGGATGGTAATTGATTTCGGCAAATTAAATAAGGCTACTAAAAAAGATCATTACCCCTTACCTTTTATTTATCAAATGCTAGAAAGATTATCCAAACATACACATTTTTTCTTTCTAGATGGTTACTCTGGTTTCTCTCAAATACCTGTGACAGCTGATGATCAAGCAAAGACCACTTTTACTTGCCCTTTTGGTACTTTTGCTTATAGACGTATGCCTTTTGGTTTATGTAATGCACCTGCTACCTTTCAAAGATGCATGATGGCTATATTTTCTGACTTTTGTGAAAAGATATGTGAGGTTTTCATGGACGATTTCTCCATTTATGGATCCTCTTTTGATGATTGCTTGAGCAACCTTGATCGAGTTTTGCAGAGATGTGAAGAAACTAATCTTGTTCTGAATTGGGAGAAATGCCACTTTATGGTTAAGGAAGGTATTGTATTGGGGCATAAAATTTCTGAAAGAGGCATTGAAGTTGATAAAGCTAAAGTTGATGCTATTGAAAAGATGCCATGTCCCATGGACATTAAAGGTATAAGAAGCTTCCTCGGTCACGCCAGTTTTTATAGGAGGTTCATTAAGGACTTCACAAAAATTTCTCGGCCTCTGACTAACCTATTACAAAAAGATATTCCTTCTGTCCTTGATGATGATTGCGTAGAAGCATTTGAATGAAATACTTAAGAAAGCATTTATTTCTGCACCTATTGTTCAGCCACCTGATTGGAATTTACCCTTTCAAATTATGTGTGATGCTAGTCATTATGCTGTAGGTGTTGTTCTAGGGCAAAGAGTTGATAAGAAATTAAATGTTATTCAATATGCTAGTAAAACCCTAGACAATGCCCAAATAAATTATGCTACTACTGAAAAAGAATTTTTAGCAGTTGTATTTTCTTGTGATAAGTTCAGACCTTATATTGTTGATTCTAAAGTAACTATTCACACTGATCATGCTGTTATTAAATATCTTATGGAAAAGAAAGATGCTAAACCTAGACTTATTAGATGGGTTCTCCTGCTACAAGAATTTGATTTGCATATTATTGATATAAAGGGAGCTGAGAACCCCGTTGCAGACAACTTGTCTAGGTTAGAAAATGTTCGTGATGACCCACTACCTATTGATGATAGCTTTCTTGATGAACAATTAAATGTCATAAATGCTTCTCGAACTGCTTCATGGTATGCTGATTATGCTAATTACATTGTTGCTAAATGTATACCACCTAGTTTCACATACCAGCAAAAGAAAAAGTTCTTCTATGATTTGAGACATTACTTTTGGGATGACCCACATCTTTATAAAGAAGGAGTAGATGGTATTATTAGACGTTGTGTACCTGAGCATGAACAGGAACAGATCCTACGCAAGTGTCACTCCGAGGCTTATGGAGGACACCATGCTGGAGATAGAACTGCACATAAGGTATTGCAATCCGAGTTTTATTGGCCTAGTCTCTTCAAGGATGCCCGTAGGTTTGTCTTGTCTTGTGATGAATGTCAAAGAATTGGTAATAATAGTAGACGTCAAGAAATGCCTATGAATTATTCACTTGTTATTGAACCATTTGATGTTTGGGGCTTTGATTATATGGGACATTTTCCTTCCTCTAACGGGTATACACATATTTTAGTCGCTGCTGATTACGTTACTAAGTGGGTAGAAGCTAGTCCAACTAGTAGTGCTGATCATAACACCTCTATTAAGATGCTTAAAGAAGTTATTTTCCCGAGGTTTGGAGTCCCTAGATATTTAATGACTGATGGTGGTTCACATTTTATTCATGGTGCCTTTCGTAAAATGCTTGCTAAGTATGACGTTAATCATAGAATTGCATCTCCTTATCACCCACGGTCTAGTGGTCAAGTAGAATTGAGTAACAGAGAGCTCAAATTAATTTTGCAAAAAAATATTAATAGATCTAGAAAGAATTGGTCCAAGAAACTTGATGATGCATTATGGGCCTATAGAACTGCATATAAAAATCCTATGGGTATGTCTCCATATAAAATGGTTTATGGTAAAGCATGTCACTTACCTCTTGAATTAGAACATAAGGCATATTGGGCTATTAAAGAGCTCAACTATGACTTCAAACTTGCCGGTGAGAAGAGGTTATTTGACATTAGCTCACTTGATGAATGGAGAACCCAAGCCTATGAAAATGCCAAATTGTTTAAAGAAAAAGTTAAAAGATGGCATGACAAAAGGATACAAAAGCGTGAGTTTAATGTAGGTGATTATGTATTGCTATACAACTCTCACTTAAGATTTTTTGCAGGCAAACTTCTCTCTAAATGGGAAGGTCCTTACGTTATCGAGGAGGTATATCGTTCTGGTGCCATAAAAATCAACAACTTCGAAGGCACAAATCCGAGGGTGGCGAACGGTCAAAGAATCAAACATAATATCTCAGGTAATCCTATAAATGTTGAAACTAATATCATTGAAACCGTAACCCCGGAGGAATACATAAGGGACACTTTCCAGAACGTTTCAGACTCCGAAAAGGAATAGGTATGTGGTACGGTAAGTAAACCGACTCCGAAACAGCCCTAATGGCAATTTTTCTCCGTTTTGGAATATTTAGAAAAATAAGAAGCACACCGGAAAGGACACGAGGCTTCCACGAGGGTGGAGGGCATGCCCTACCCCCCTGGGCGCGCCCCCTATCTCGTGGGCACCTCGTGTGCTCTCCGGACTCCGTTTTCTTGCACGATACTTCTTTTGGTTGGTAAAAATTCATTATGTAATCTCCCGAAGGTTTTGACCACTGTATCACGCAAATATCTCTCGTCTTTGTTTCGAGCTATTTTCTGCCAGGGTTGTCAAGGCCAAGCATCATGTCATCTCCCCCTCCTCCAACAATGAGGGTAACGATGCCTGGCTAATGACGATAGAGCTAAAGAGAGAAGAGCCTGGAGAGATCAACAAGAATGAAGGGATCAAGAAGGCCACGAAGGACCAAGTTCCAGCAGCAGAAGACATCCTTCAACTTGATCACAATCTTCTTACCCCAACTGAGATCGAAGCTTTCAAGATGATTGAGTTAGCTCGTATACAAAACAAGTATCTCACACGTGAAAATATTTTGTTGAAGGAGCATATCATCACACTCAAGGGCATTATCCGCAAGTTGGAAGACCTCCTACGCTTGATGTGCGACTATCCATCATCACCAACACCCTCTTCACCGACAAAGAAGGAGATATAAACACATGGGTATGGGCACTCCCCTCGGCAATTGCCAAGCTTGGGGGAGTGCCCCGGTATCGTATCACCATCACTTTTATGTTTATCGTTTTGCTTAGTTCGATCCTTTTGATAATATATTGATCTAGTATAATAAAGTTTTAGTATGATCTAGTTGTGAGTTTTGCTTTATGATCCTTCTATGTAATCGAGTCCGTGAGCTATATAACAAAGATTAGTGTTGAGTCAAGGGCTTGATTATTTCTCTATGATCTTGAGGGAATTGAATAAAATAAAAGAGAAGAAATAAAAAGAAACAAAGAGATCATATGGATCTTATGGAGAGTAATGAGCTCACATATAAATAGTATGATGAATAAAGGTTGTTGAGAGTTGACAAACATAGTTTTGGTCATCGTTACAATTAATAGGAAGTAATAAAGAAAGAGAGGTTCACATATAAATATACTATCTTGGACATCTTTTATGATTGTGAGCACTCATTAAAGTATGGCATGCTAAGAGTTGACGTTGGACAAGGAAGACAACGTAATGGGTTATGTTTTCTTACATCTGAGAGAAAGTATATTGTCATGGATCATCCAACATGTTGAGCTTGCCTTTCCCTCTCATGCTAGCCAAGTTCTCTGCACCAAGTAGAAATACTACTTGTGCTTCCAAATATCCCTAAACCCAATTTTGCCATGAGAGTCCACCATATCTACCTATGGATTGGGTAAGATCCTTCAAGTAAGTTGTCATTGGTGCAAGCAATAAAAATTGCTCTCTAAATATGTATGACTTATTAGTGCGGAGAAAATAAGCTTTATACGATCTTGTGATATGGAAGAAATAAAAGTGACGGACTGCATAATAAAGGTCCATATCACAAGTGGCAATATAAAGTGACGTTCTTTTGCATTAAGATTTTGTGCATCCAACCATAAAAGCGCATGACAACCTCTGCTTCCCTCTGTGAAGGGCCTATCTTTTACTTTTATCTTCTACCTTACATAAGAGTCATGGTGATCTTCACCTTTCCTTTTTACATTTTATCCTTTGGCAAGCACAATGTGTTGGAAAGATCCTGATATATATAGCTAATTGGATGTGAGTCTTCATGAACTATTATTGTTGACATTACCCTTGAGGTAAAACGTTGGGAGGCAAAACTATAAGCCCTTATCTTTCTCTGTGTCCGATTAAAACTTCATACCCATAAATATTGCGTGAGTGTCAGCAATTGTGAAAGACTAAAAGATGGTTGAGTATGTGGGCTTGCTAAAAAGCTCTTATATTGACTCTTTCCTATGTTATGATAAATTGCAATTGCCTCAATGACTGAGACTAGAGTTTGTTGGTTCTCAATGAAGTTTATGATTCATACTTGAAATTGTGATTGAATTGTTACTTTAGCATAAGAGATCATATGACAATATATATATATATATATATGTATATATATATATACATCTGGGCTATTCTGTTACTAGTAACAGAATATTATTCTGTTACCCTTTTTGAACTGACGGTTTCAGGTGGTTGAATTGATGTTTTCGAAGCGGGTTGAACTGACGCTTTCAGTTGTTTTTAACACATCATTTTCTTTAGTTCAAAAACTTTTTGTAATTTTTTTGTCGGAATGTGGCGTGTAATATATCGTTGGAAAGCTCTTGACAACCATATTTCAAGTATATTGAACGTTTTTGCAAAATCATTATGGTTTAAGAGCAGTTTTGAAAAAACCATTTTTTTAAAACCGAAAACGTGAATCGTATTTTGGACTCAATTTTCAAACGGTTTGTCGGAATTGAGAAAATAAGATGGCATTGGAAAGCTGGTCAAAATCCACATCTTCCATATATGTATTGTTTTTTATAATTCTATATGATTTAAAAGTAATTTGAAAAACGGTGAAATTCTGGGTGAAACGTATTTTCGCGATTTTTTGCAAACGGTTTGTTGGATTGACGCAAATGATACAGTGTTGGAAAGCTATGTAAAATGCGCAACTTTTTCATATAGAAATATTTTTCTAATTCCTTACGGTTTAAAAACGAATTCGAATATGGTCAAATTTGATTTTGAATGCGATTTTTTAAAAAGTATGTCGAAATATGGCAAATAATATACCATTGGATAGCTATCGAAAATGCGAAACTTAGTCATGTTGAACGTTTTCTCTAATTCGCGACCGTTTAAGAGTAATTTTGAATACGGCATGACGGATCCTGCTGTTTTCTCGTGTGAAAAATAGTGTAGTCGTACTGATATATATGTATGTTTGTACTGAGCTATTTTTTGTAGAGTAATTTTGAATGGTTCCGAAAAAGGGTGCTTGTACTGATGCTTGCATGGGTTTGTACTAAGCGTGTTTTCACTAACTAGACTTTGCTCTATTTTTTTGGTAATATTTTTCTCTTAAGTTTTCAACGGTTTACTGTATCGTCGCCCCTGTACTTGTATGTTTTGTATCATCGAACTGAATAATATTTTATTCAAAAAGAAAATGTGTTTGTTTTGTTTCCTTTTTTTAAGTCAACATTTTTTGACAACATTGTTCTGAACTTCTCTCATTTTATGACTTGTACTAAGGTACTTACTAAGCAGGATTTTCATGGGGTTTCTTTTTTTGCTTGAACTTTACAATTTGAATTTCTGCCATTTCTTTTATTCCGAACGGACCACCGTTTTAAACTCGTACTAAGGTACTTACTACACCCGAACTGGGGTGGCTGTCGCGACGCAAGGAAGATGTTGTGCGGCGGCGTGAGGTGAGACGTCGGCTGCGTACAGAGGATCACGTGGAAGCGCTACGTAGAGCGTGGTCTAGCGGCACGCTGGAGGGAGGACCATGGAGGGGCGGCACGCTCGAGGGAGGGGGTGCGGGGCGGCACGCTGGAGGGAGGGACTACGGGGCTACGCGCTGGGGGGAAGGGGTGGCGGGGCTGCGCGCTGGAGGAAGAAGAAAGGCGGGGTAAGTTGGGGTCGCCGCGGCATGGGTCTGGTCCGGCGGCATCGGGGTGCGTCGGGCGGAGGCGTCGCGCGGCGGGGAGGGAGGAGGTGGCGCGCCAACGGGGAGGGGGCAGTGCACGGCGGAGGAGGGAGGAGGCGGCACACAGCGGGGGAGGGAGGGTGCGGCGCACCGGCGGGGGAGGCGCACGGCGGGGGAGGGAGGGGCGGCGCACCGGCGGGGAGGGAGGGGGCGGTGCGCGGTGGGGAAGGGAGGGGGCGGAGCGCCGGCGGGGTGGGAAGGGGCAGCGCGCTGGAGGAGGAGTTGGGGATCGGGAGGTAGGTGGTGGGTTTGGTCGCCGTCGCTCCTATATAGGGCCTAAGGGTAATAGAATATTATTTTGTTACTAGTAACAGAATAGCCCTGTCCTATATATATATATATATGTTGTTGTTCTAAGAATGATCACGATGCCCTCATGTCCGTATTTTATTTTTATCGACACCTCTATCTCTAAACATGTGGATATATTTTTCGATTTCGGCTTTCGCTTGAGGACAAGCGAGGTCTAAGCTTGGGGGAGTTGATACGTCCATTTTGCATCATGCTTTTATATCGATATTTATTGCATTATGGGCTGTTATTACACATTATGTCACAATACTTATGCCTATTCTCTCTTATTTTACAAGGTTTACATAAACAGGGAGAATGCCGACAGCTGGAATTCTGGGCTGGAAAAGCAGCAAATATTAGAGACCTATTCTGCATAACTCCAAAAGTCCTGAAACTTCACGGAAGTTATTTCTAGAATATATAAAAAACTAAGCGCAAGAAGTACCAGAGGGGGGCCACCCACCAGCCATGAGGCTGGGGGCGCGCCCTACCCCCCTGGGCGTGCCCCCTACCTCGTGGGACCCATGGTGACCCTCCGATGCCCATCTTCTGCTATATGGAGTCTTTCATCGAGAAAAAAATTATAAGCAAGCTTTCGGGATGAGACTCCGCCGCCATGAGGTGGAACCTTGGCGGAACCAATCTAGGGCTCCGGCGGAGCTATTCTATCGAGGAAACTTCCCTCAGGGAGGGGGAAATCATCACCATCGTCCATCACCATTGATCCTCTCATCGGGAGGGGGTCAATCTCCATCAACATCTTCACCAGCACCGTCTCATCTCAAACCCTAGTTCATCTCTTGTATCCAATCTTTGTATCCAAACCTCAGATTGGTACATGTGGGTTGCTAGTAGTGTCGATTACTCCTTGTAGTTGATGCTATTTGGTTTACTTGGTGGAAGATCATATGTTCAGATCCATTATGCATATGAATACCCCTCTGATTATGAACATGAATATGCTTTGTGATTAGTTACGTTTGTTCCTGGGGACATGGGAGAAGTCTTGCTATAAGTAGTCATGTGAATTTGGTATTCGTTCGATATTTTGATAAGATGTATGTTGTCATCCCTCTAGTGGTGTCATGTGAACGTCGACTACATGACACTTCACCATTGTTTGGGCCTAGAGGGAGGCATTGGGAAGTAACAAGTAGATGATGGGTTGCTAGAGTGACAGAAGCTTAAACCCTAGTTTATGTGTTGCTTTGTAAGGGGCTGATTTGGATCCATATGTTTCATGCTATGGTTAGGTTTACCTTAATACTTCTGTTGTAGATGTGGATGCTTGCAATGGGGGTTAATCATAAGTGGGATGCTTGTCCAATTAAGGACAACACCCAAGCACCGGTCCACCCACATATCAAATTATCAAAGTACCGAACACGAATCATATGATCGTGATGAAAACTAGCTTGACGATAATTCCCATGTGTCCTCGGGAGGGCTTTCCTACATATAAGAGTTTGTCCAGGCTTGTCCTTTGCTACAAAAAGCATTGGGCCATCTTTCTGCACTTTATTCACACTTGTTACTTGTTACTCATTACCAATTATTGCCTTATCACAAAACTATCTGTTACCGATAATTTCAGTGCTTGCAGAGAATACCTTGATGAAAACCGCTTATCATTTCCTTCTACTCCTCGTCGGGTTCGACACGCTTACTTGTCGAAAGGACTACGATAGATCCCCTATACTTGTGGGTCATCAGTACCGTGCCGACGGCGATCACATCGACTTTGGAACCATTTCCCAAGCGCATCATCACCTCGTCCTTAGCCAATCTTCGCTTAATCCGTAGCCATGTTTCGAGTTACAAATATTAGCAACAAAACCAGTATCAAATACCCAGGCGCTACTGCGAGCATTAGTAACGTACACATCAATAACATGTATATCAAATATACCTTTCACTTTGCCATCCTTCTTATCCGCCAAATACTTGGGGCAGTTCCGCTTCTAGTGACCAGTCCATTTGTCGTAGAAGCACTCGGTGTCGGTGTCAAAACCGGTGGACCTCTGGTAGGGGGTCCCGAACTATGCGTCTAAGGCGGATGGTAACAGGAGGCAGGGGACACAATGTTTTACCCAGGTTCGGGCCCTCTTGATGGAGGTAAAACCCTACGTCCTGCTTGATTAATATTGATGATATGGGTAGTACAAGAGTAGATCTACCACGAGATCAGAGAGGCTAAACCCTAGAAGCTAGCCTATGGTATGATTGTATGTTGTCCTACGGACTAAAACCCTCCGGTTTATATAGACACCGGAGAGGTTAGGGTTACACAAGGTCGGTTACAAAGGAGGAGATACACATATCCGTATTGCCTAGCTTGCCTTCCACGCCAAGTAGAGTCCCATCCGGACACGAGACGAAGTCTTCAATCCTGTATCTTCATAGTCTAACAGTCCGGCCAATGGAGATAGTCCGGCTGTCCGGAGACCCCCTAATCCAGGACTCCCACAGTAGCCCCTGAACCAGGCTTTTAATGACGATGAGTCCGGCGCGCAGTATTGTCTTTGGCATTGCAAGGCGGGTTCCTCCTCCGAATATACCACGGAAGAATTTGAATATAAGGATAGTGTCCGACCCTGCAAAATAAGTTCCACATACCACCGTAGAGAGAATAATATTTCCACAAATCCAATTTGCTGACTTGTTTTGGCAACACGACATTACGTCACGGCCCGGTGATTATTCGAACCGTTTCCTTTAACTAGCCCCGCACATAACGCGAGGCAGTTTTTTGACACGTCTTGTCAAAGCAGAGATCGTGTCCCCCTAATTACGGGATTCTCATCAATACGGTCGTGGGTAACCCAACCGTGTCTAGGACTCCTAGATTATAGGCAAGTCCCAAACGGCTACGGAGAGGACGCTTGATATTCACCCTCTTTATAAAGGGACAAGGCTTTTACTTTTTTCCCTCCCGTGCTCAATCGAATCCTTCCCCCGCCTCGAGTTCTAACACCCAAAGCCCAGGTCAGGTGCTTCGGACCTTCAATCATGTCCGGATCTAGCCTTCAAGGCCGGTGGATGCCCTCCTCCGTTACGGAAGAGGATATCAAGAAGTTGAGGGAGGCCAGATACCTGACCGCCGAGGTTTCGCATCGGCTGCCTGCCCGAGGGCAGGTCGTCCCTACTCCTGAACCCAACGAGAACGTTGTGTTCATCTCCCACTTCCTCCGAGGTCTAGGCCTCACCCTGGATCCCTTTGTTAGGGGTTTGATGTTCTATTACGGGCTAGATTTCCACGATCTAGCCCCGGACTCCTTTCTCCACATCTCGACATTCATTGTCGTGTGTGAGGCCTTCCTCCGCATTACCCCTCACTTCGGCCTGTGGCTCAAGACCTTTGACGTGAAGCCGAAGATGGTCGAGGGGCAGTACGCAGCGTGCAGAGGCGCATTAATAAGCAAGATAGCAGGAGCTCCGTGGCCCAAAGGTTCCTTTCCAGAGGTGTCTGGATTATGGCAACAGGAGTGGTTTTACATCACAGCTCCCAGAAGTGCCAAGTGGGTGGCTGCCCCTGCTTTCCGCTCGGGCCCTCCACCACAACTGATGTCATGGATTAGCAGAGGACCGAGCTGGGGTCCAGCCAAGGACGTGCCTATACTGCAGAGCCGCATTCGCGATATCTTCGAAGGAGATTTCAGTCTGGTTACAGTGGCACAAGTCATGCTGGTTCGTCGAGTCCACCCTTGCAAACGTCGGCCCCTCCGCATGTGGGAGTTCAACCCAGAAGGGCCGCGTACTATTCGGTATTTCCTCGGCCTGACGCACGAGGAGATGTACAAATCATTCTTCGGACCCCAAATAGAGTGTCTGGATACTACCGAGGACGTGGGCCTGAGCAGCAACCGTACCGCCGACCAAGTAAGTAATCCTTTAGCCGAACACACTGTCTTTTATTTACCATGACGTCATTTTGAGAAGTCGCTCTTTGACCAGGACTGGATAACAAAGGCGAAGATGATTCGGTGTTCAGCCCCCCTTCCTGAGGGTTTGGAGAATCCGGTACTGGAAAAGATGCTCGAGCTAGCACCCTGCCTGGAGCCCTCAAAGGAAGATAAAGGGGGAATAATGAGGTCGAAAGTGGGCCCCCATCGCTACCAATTCCAACTGAGGGAATGAGCACCTCCGTGAAGGAGGATAACCAAGGAGAAGAATCCGACCTTCTCTCACTTCGGGGAAGGAAGAGGACTGCCTCTGAAGATCCGGAAACCGAGGCTTCCAAACGGGAGAAGAAGTCTCCACTAGAGGGTCCTACCTTGGAGGGTGCTTTTGCCGCACAAAGTCCGCGCGAGGATCAGCCCTCCAACGAGCTGTAAGTAATCAGAAAGTACTTTAATAGTGGAGATATACTACCTTACCTCTGAGGAAAATAACCGAAGCGTTTATCTTGCAGTTCGGATCTTAGCCCTTCTCAGCAGAGCTCGTCTTCAGGGGATCTTCTTCCGGAGATGATGGAGAGCGAAACGCCTCCCCCGGACTCCCCCGCTCAAGAAGTGGGCGACCTTGAAGTGTCCTCGCGGGGGGCCTCTCCGGATCCGGTGAGGCCAGAAGATAATCCTATAGTCACCCGAAGTCCCCAGCGTCCGGCTCTTGAAGAGAGCAAACAAAAGAGTCCGGCACCGTCTGGTATGCGGTCGGACGTACTGAGGGAGCTGTTGGAGCGAGCGGCCATCTCAGAAGAACACCGTACGTTGATGGGTACAGTGATGGAAAGAATTTCGTCCGCCGAAAGCGGATTGCATGGAGCCTTTATGAGTCTACTGACGGGCTTTGAGGTACGTGAAACGATATACTTTTTGATAGTACCGCACATTTTTAGGTGTGCCCTGTGTAGATAGTAGCCCCTGAGACTGTGGTCGTCGTCGAGAACGGCGGCGAACAGAGGATCGTAGTCCCAGGTAATAATCATACCGCTTTATGTGCAGGTGATGGGAGCTCCGGTGGCTGGCCGGACTAATGAGTTTGCCGAACTAAAGCGGCAACTGGATGCGGCAGATGCCGACATCGAGCTTGTTAACAAGCGGCTTGACGAGGCACAGGGTAAGTAATGTTTTTCCGGTCAACATCACATAGTAAGAGCAGCATGATGCCAGTATCTTTAATATGTTGTGACTGCAGACGGAGCTGCCACCGTGGAGACCCTTCGGGCGGAACTTGCCCGAGCCAAGGAACAAGCAAGAGTTAGTAATGCGGTTGCTTTGAAGGCTGCCGAAGATTTAAGAGCCGAGAAGGCCGCGCATTGCGAAAGCAAAGAGAAGATGGCCAAGATGGCCATAGAATTAAAAGACACTGCCGACCGTTGCCAGTTCCTTGAAAAGGAGAACCGAGTGAAGGCAGCGGACCTTGAAAAGGCCACGATGGTGACCAAAGACACTCGCTCTGCTATGAGGGTGAAGAAGGAGGAGTTGTGCGAAGCCGGGGATATTGCGGTTGGGAAGCCCTTTCTGCTGCAGAGGAAGTTCGGAGATCCACGGTATACCCCTCTGGATTGGCTATGGAGTTCGGCAGACGCATATATGGACTTGGCGGCAAGCGCTGTCGATGCGGTCGAATACTTCCGAGATCAGACAGATCGTGAAGTGGACAAGCTGTTCTGGTCACAATTTAACGTTCCAGAGCGTCTGCTTCCCTTTACTGATCAACTAGCCGAATGGGCCAAACTTAACAGGTTGTCTAGACTTGCCATGAGGTATGTCGTAGATTATTTGTGGCCGGAGAAGCCGAAGCCGAACAGCTATTTCAGCTTAGTGCGGCAGTTCCTTGGTGCGGTGCCGCGCATCAATGCGATGAAGAGGTCGGCGTGCATAGAAGGCTCGCGGATGGCCTTTGCCCGTGTCAAGGCATACTGGGCGGAGATGGATGCTACCACTGTTGCGGCGCAAGATTCGGCCATAGGCCGAGTAGCTGCCGAGCACTATTTTGAAGAGGTTCTTGAGGGTGCTCGTTTGATAGAGTCCCAGTGCTCGAAGAATATTATGTTTGAGTGACATGTATTCCCATTGTAAGCACAATGTTTTTATGAAATGAAGTAAGGCTGTATTTATACTTTTGCCGGAAAGTAATATGATGCCTCCTGTGCGGCCGTTTATGTATATATGTATATAACCTGAAAGATTGCAGTCGTCGGCTTCAACCCCCACGCATATAATGCGGAGGTGTTCGCAGAAAACGCGTGTTCACACTTAACCCAACGTCTTGGTCCTATTAAGGAGGTGATAGCGCAGCGAACGAGGCAACCGGACTATGATGCTTTAACACTTTCACTTAGCCATAGGAGTTTGACGGTGGGGCTACTATATAGCCCCTGGTGGCTCCGCACTCTCCCAAACTCGGGGTGCGTATATGCCTGGCCGGGAAACGGCCCTTCGTTAAAGCGGAGGAATTCTAACATTCCGATAGGTCATCGAGTGGTTGACCAGTCTCGCGCTATATCATGACAGTCAGTTTTCGGCTTTCTCTACTGAGGTGCTCGTCCGGACGAACCAGGGCACAATCACAGTAGTTCTCGTGGTGCTGCCTTAGCCGATAGAACGGACCGTAAGGCACCAAAACACAGGAGCCGGGCAAACCCAACATTTGACCAAAGACATGATTCGGAGCTGATGCATATAAGGCCAAACTCGCGACGCCGAACACTCCCTAAGGTATTCGGTCTTTATGGTATAAACCGGGCCTAAATAGTGCCCTTTGTAAGAAGCCCCTTGTGTCCAGGTACGGGCGTTTATTCTGACGTGGCCACATGCCAAGATGTCAGCATCCTTCTCAATTGTATTTGAGAATCCGAGGGATGTGTATCAACAAGAGACAGTAAAAAAGGTTTACGCAGGGTCTGCGCCTGTGTCTCCGTTGTGCCGTATCCTGGACGGGTGTAGCACGATGGTCATGTGTAAAAGAGAGGAACTTAGGTGAAAAGTTGTCGTGCAGAAAGGTAGTTTTTAAAGAAACCATGTATAATTAAATATGAGTAAAAGTTGCCACTTGTCTGCGCGCGTTGAGCCCCTTGTATTTGTAATAGGGGTGTGGCCATCAATCCGGTACGAATTACATATAGCTGTGCCGGACTCGTCTAACCGTGTTCGTGGTGTTGATGACCTATCAAATGCTTTAGTTGGTGAGGTCGTTTTTAGTGTGTGGCTGCCAAGGCAGTCGCACTCTCTTCGGCGTGCAAATATCGCTCAATATTTCCATTCACTGTAATGATGCCATGTGGACCGGGCATCTTGAGTGTGAGGGAAGCGTAATGCGGTATTGCATTAAAGCGAGCGAAAGCTTCGCGTCCAAGTAGTGCTTGATAGCCACCTTGGAACAGAGAAATGTGGAAGGTTAAATGTCCGCTACGGAAGTTATCGGGGAAGCCAAATATAACCTCTAGTAGCAGGGAGCCCGTGCAGTGAGCCCCCGGGCTTGGCGTTACTCCTTTAAAGGTAGTGTTGCTATGGCAAATTTTCGTTGGATCTATCCCCATTTCGCGGATTGTATCCTGGTATATCAGGTTTAAACTGTTGCCACCGTCCATCAGGACTCGTGTAAAGTGGTATCCGTCAATTATTGTGTCTAATACCAGGGCAGCCCATCCTGCGCGCCGGATACTTGCTGAGTAATCACGATGGTCGAAAGTGATCGGTTGAGCCGACAAGTGGTAGGACTTCACGGTGATACGCCTTTGGGCATATTTTTCTAGGAGTGCCGCTTTGTTTCTTCCCTTGATCACGTGTAACACGTTAACTGTTTTGACTTCTGGTGGAAACTTCTTTTGTTCCCCAGTGTCTTGCTTGGGAGGTTCATCCTCATCTTCGCTTGGTGTATCCTCCCCCTTGTGTACGACGTTGAGCTTGCCGGACTGCTTGAAGACCCAACATTCTCTGTGGGTATGATTAGCGGGTTTACCAGGGGTGCTATGGATCTGACATACTTGGTCCAGAATTTTTTTTAGGCTGGACAGTTCATCTCTGGCGCCTTTAGAGGGCGGCTTTTGCTGACTTGGCCGAGAGCTTTTGAATCCGGCGTTTACTGCCGTGCTCTTCGTGCTGTCTTCTTTATTCCGGTGTTTGTTATTGTTGTTGCATCGTGATTTCCCATTTCCATCTCTAACTTCGGATGTACTGGGATCGCTGATGCTGCATCTGGCTAGCCAGCTATCCTCGCCCGCACAAAAGCGGGTCATGAGGCTTGTTAATGCTGCCATTGTTCTCGGCTTTTCTTGGCCGAGGTGTCTGGCAAGCCATTCGTCACGGACGCTATGCTTAAAAGCTGCCAAGGCTTCGGCGTCCGGACAGTCGACTATTTGGTTCTTTTTAGTAAGAAACCTGTTCCAAAGCTTTCGGGCTGACTCTCCGTGCTGTTGAGTTATATGACTCAAATCGTCCGCGTCCGGAGGTCGGACGTAAGTCCCCTGAAAATTTGCCCAAAAAGCATCTTCGATCTCTTCCCAGCTTCCAATGGAATTTTCGGGGAGGCTCTTAAGCCAGTGTCGAGCTGGCCCTTTGAGTTTGAGGGGTAAATACTTAATGGCGTGGAGGTCATCTCCTCGAGCCATATGGATATGGAGGATATAATCCTCAATCCAGACACCAGGGTCTGTTGTTCCGTCGTATGCCTCTATATTTACGGGTTTGAATCCCTCTGGAAATTCATGATCCAGCACCTCATCGGTGAAACATTGGGGGTGTGCGGCACCCCTATATCCGGGTGTACCACGTTCTTCAGATATTTGTTGTGTTGCGTTGTGTGCTGGAGCGCGCTTATGTGGTCCATAGATGGATCTGGTTGTGTCGTCCTTTTGATGCGAGTCCTCGTGTGGATCGCGTATTGGCTTATGTGCGGCGTTGTTTGTCGCTTTATGTTGGCCGTGAGGTCGCCTATCCGGCCAGATGGCTGTTTTGATTTTTGGTTGTGGGGGATCTAAGGCCTCCTCATCGAATTCAGGTAGCAACTTCCGCTTCGGGTAGCTCTTGGTGGGGCTATTACCACCGTACTTTGCTGCTGTGTTGAGTACTTTGCTCCATCTGATTTGGAGTGTGTCTTGCGCAGCTTTGAGCCTTTGCTTCTGTTTTTTTAGACTCCTCACGGTGGCAACGAGCCTTTGATGAGCATTCTATTGCTCCGGGTGTCCGTCCGGTGTGACGTCATCTGGACTATGATCTTTGACAGAGTCGGGTTGTTCGGCTTGATTCTCTGTGTTGCCGTGGTCTGGCAATGGTTCCCCCTGCTCTAACGCTGGGTTTGTATGATCGTTGTTTCTGCCGAGGAGGGATTTGGGGCAGTGCTTACGCCGCTGTTTTGACTGTTTCACGAGGGAACAACCCTTCATTGCGTCCTTCCGTTCCTCGTCGTTGTTTTCCTTTGGTGTGTCCAACATGTATACATCATGTGGTAAAGTGGGCGTCCAGTGCCCTGGGGGCAGTGGTTCCTGTTCGTCTCCCGCATCATCGTCCGTACCGTCGATGTCTTCGTAGTCGAAGTGGAGCATGTCGGTTAAGTCATTGACAGTGGCTACTAAGTGGGTGGTGGGTGGGCCACAAATTTCTTCGTCGTCCGCATCCCAGTCCTGCCGGACATAGTTCGGCCAGGATCCTCCTGACAAGGAGAGAGACCTTAATGAGTTCAGTATGTCACCAAAGGGCGAGTGCTGAAAAATATCCGCGGAGGAAAACTCCATGATCGGCGCCCAATCGGATTCGATAGGAACGGGCACAGGCGGCTCGGAGTCCATGGCCGGAGAAGGATTCGGCAGTTTAGCAACACGGCTCTCGTGCAAGGTAAGGTCGATGTTTGGCTCGATCGCTGCTGAGGGTAAGGCCTCCGTGGCGGGGTCCATCCACCCATCCATGGACGGCGCAACTGGCTCCGAATTGAGGGTCAGAGCGGCTGCCTGTGTGATCTCCTGAACATTGTCTGATGGTAGAGCTAAATCGTACTCATCGTGACCGCGTGACGCACAAGGCAGAGGCTTGAATCCGTCAAAGATCAAGTCTCCACGGATATCGGCCATGTAGTTTAAGCTTCCAAACCTGACCTGGTGGCCAAGGGTGTAACTTTCAATCTGCTCCAGATGGCCAAGCGAATTGGCCCGTAGTGCAAAGCCGCCGAACACGAAGATCTGTCCGGGGAGAAAAGTATCACCCTGGACTACATCGCTATCGATGATAGTAGGAGCCATCAATCCTAACGGCGACGACACAGAGGAACTCTCAATGAAAGCACCAATGTTGGTGTCAAAACCGGCAGATCTCGGGTAGGGGGTCCCGAACTGTGCATCTAAGGCGGATGGTAACAGGAGGTAGGGGACACAATGTTTTACCTAGGTTCGGGCCCTCTTGATGGTGGTAAAACCCTACGTCCTGCTTGATTAATATTGATGATATGGGTAGTATAAGAGTAGATCTACCACGAGATCAGAGAGGCTAAACCCTAGAAGCTAGCCTATGGTATGATTGTATGTTGTCCTACGGACTAAAACCCTCCGGTTTATATAGACACTGGAGAGGTTAGGGTTACACAAGGTCGGTTACAGAAGAGGAGATACACGTATCTGTATTGCCTAGCTTGCCTTCCACGCCAAGTAGAGTCCCATACGGACACGAGACGAAGTCTTCAATCCTGTATCTTCATAGTCTAATAGTCCGGGCAATGGAGATAGTCCGGCGATCCGGAGACCCCCTAATCCAGGACTCCCACACTCGGTCTCGGGCTTAGGTTCGGACTTGGGTTTCTTCACTTGAGCAGAAACTGGCTTGTTGTTCTTCTTGAAGTTCCCCTTCTTACCTTTACCCTTTTTCTTGAAACTAGTGGTCTTGTTGACCATCAACACTTGATGCTCCTTCTTGATTTCTACCTCCGCAGCCTTTAGCATTGCGAAGAGCTCTGGAATCGTCTTATCCATCCCTTGCATATCATAGTTCATCACAAAGCTCTTATAGCTTGGTGGCAGTGATTGAAGAACTCTGTCAATGACACTATCATCAGGAAGATTAACTCCCAGCTGAGTCAAGTGGTTGTGGTACCCAGACATTCTGAGTATATGTTCACTGACAGAACTATTCTCCTCCATTTTGCAGCTGTATAACTTATTGGAGACTTCATATCTCTCAATCCGGGCATTTGCTTGAAATATTAACTTCAACTCCTGGAACATCTCATATGCTCCATGACGTTCAAAACGTCATTGAAGTCCCGGTTATAAGCCATAAAGCATGGCACACTGAACTATCGAGTAGTCATCAGCTTTGCTCTTCCAGGTGTTCACAACATCTGGCGTTTCTCCTGCAGCGGGTTTGTCACCTAGCGGTGCTTCCAGGACGTAATTCTTTTGTCCAGCAATGAGGATAATCCTCAAGTTATGGACCCAGTCTGTGTAGTTGCTACCATCATCTTTCAACTTAGCTTTCTCTAGGAATGAATTAGAATTCAACGGGACAACAGCATGGGCCATCTATCTACAATAACATAGACATGCAAAATACTATCAGGTACTAAGTTCATGATAAATTAAAGTTCAATTAATCATATTACTTAAGAACTCCCACTTAGATAGACATCCCTCTAATCATCTAAGTGATCACATGATCCATATCAACTAAACCATGTCCAATCATCACGTGAGATGGAGTAGTTTTCAATGGTGAACATCACTATGTTTTTTGAGGGAACAGACAGTAGGAGAGGCTCCCACTGTGTTTTCATATATAATGTAGTTACTTTACATAGTTACATAATATTTACAAGCAGCTTGACCCCACCCCATAGGGAGCTTTGGTTTGGTCAGAGGTGAGAATAGAAACACAGGCCAAGTAAGTATACCAAGAAGCTATTTATAAATCAAAGATCAGCTATGAAGGAAGTTATGAGGGAAGAATGAGCCCTCTTGGTTCTATGCTGTAGTAGGCCAAAATTGTTCTTGAACCTCTGGAGCCAGGAGTTGATGATAGGGTCCACCCTTCTAAAATGCTTGTTGTTTCATTCCTTCCACAAACTCCAAGCTGCCACGAGGAAAATGTCAAGGAATAGTGGGCTGCTCCAGGTGTCCTTGGTGGTTTGCAATAGGTGCAGACGACAGTTAAACCTCGTCCAGATGATCCCAAGTTGACGCCAACAGGCTTGACTAAAAGGGCATGTAAAAATCATATGATCCACCGTCTCTTCATCTGGGCCCCCACAAAGGTGGCAACTATGAAAATCACCGATGTCATAGTGGCGTCGTTTCAACATGTTACGTGTGTTTAGCCTGTCATGAAGTAAGAGCCAGCCAAAGACCTTAATCCTCATGATGCAATGAGAACGCCATAGACATTTGAAGATGGGGTGGGCATGCGTGTCTCTGAAGAAATACTGATAGTAGTATGTTGATGTGTACTCCGCCTTGCCCCAAATGTAGTGCCAAACGTCATTAACAGAAGTGGTCGGGCTCATGTGTAAGGAGAGCATTTGGATATCTTGCACCTCAGATAGAGCCTGTGGAGAGAGAGGTAGGTGGAAAGCCGCAGCCAGTGACGTGGTTTCCAAGAACCCCTTGATGGAGATATCTTCATGCATGGCAAAGGAGAAGGCATGGGGGTGTGTGTTTTGTAGGACATCGTATCCCCATAGATCCTTCAAAAACAACGCAGACGTGCCGGAAACCACTTGCACCAGGGATATGCCGTGGAAGATTGGAGTGAGCTTCAAGATGTCTCGCCACCAGAAACAGCCAACCAGTGGCATAGCATGTGGTATCTTGTCGGTGTAGTAGGCGTCCCACACGAGTTGCACCCACGGTATATCCAGCTTGTTATAAAACTTATGGAGGAATTTCATTAGCAAGGCCTCATTTTGCAGCTTGAGGTTGATGACCCTGAGACCTCCATGTTTCTTGGGCTTACAGGCCATCTCCCATGCGGCAAGGGAGTTGCATTTCTCACCTTGCTCAGATTTCTTGGTCCAAAGGCATCTCCTCCTGATCTTGTCAAGCATCTCAATCAGTTTTGGCGGGAACTTAAGCGTGCACATAGCGTAGATGAGGAGCAAGGTAACAGTAGCATGGACTTATGAAAATTGATTCGCAAGCCAATTGCTGAAGCACAATCAATGAGCATCCCTTTCATGGTGGCAGCTTGTTGCAGGCAGGATGGCATTATTAGGATCGTATCATCCGCGTATTGGATCACCGGATATTCCATTTGGCCTGCGTAGGGGAAGGGCAGCTGGATTCGACCTTGTCAAAAGGCATCATTAATGGCAGCCTGGAGAAGGTCAGCGGCAAGAACAAAGATCAGGGGGGAGAGCGGGTCACCCTGGCTTACTCCAGTACGGCAATGAAACTGGCGGCCAGGAACCCCGTTAAGCAAAACAGAAGATCTGCCAGTAGAAAAAATACAATCAATCCAAGACAACCACTTGTCGTTGAAGCCCATGTGTTTCATGACGTTAAGCATGTGGGCATTCTCGATCGTATCGAAAGCTTTGGCGAAATCTAACTTAAGAAGAATAATCTCTCGCTTCGAGGCTTGGCATTGATGAATGTACTGGAAGGCCCAGGCAAGACAGTCTTGGATCATGCGCCCTTTGATGAAACCATATTGGTTTCTGTGAACTATTTGTAGGATGAAACGCTGTAAACAATTGGCAAGGAGTTTGCTAATCAGCTTTAGAAGCAGTTGAGGAGTGTGATCGACCTGTAATCATTCACCGTCTCAGGGGAGTTTGTTTTTGGGATCATAGTAATCAGACCATCATTTATGCTTGTGAGGTCAAGACTGCCTTCATGAAACTGGTCACACAGCGAATAGAAATCATGTTTGATCAGAGGCCAGCATGCTTTAAGAATTGCGCCACTAAATCCGTCCGGACCAGGTGCTCGGTCAGAAGGCATATCTTTAATCACCACATCAATTTCAGCATGTGTGAATGGATCAGCGAGGTGGTCCAGGTTTGCATGACGTTGTATGATATCAGGGAGATTAAACCTCATTTCAGTTGGTCGAGAGGTACCCAGGCGGTGAGTATAAGTTTGAAAGAGTAAAGCCTATTTCTCAGCATGATCATCTACTGTTTCTCCCATGTCATTTCTGAAGCTAGCAATGTTGTTGCGTCTAAACCGTTCGGTGGCAACAGCTTGGAAGAACTTTATATTTTTGTCTCCGAGTTTGATCCAATGGATGGTACAACGTTTCTTCCAGTATAGGTTTTGATAATTGAGAAGGCGCAAGAGGTGTTTCTTAAGTATGTTGCGGAAATTCATCTCAGGTATGGTCAAGACTCTATTGTTTTCCACCTCATCTAATTGCGCCAAGGTCTCATTACGGTTGGCGATGGCTACCGAGAGGCGAGAGATGTTTTTACTCCAATTTTTAGGGCATAGCGAAGCGCTTTGAGCTTACGGCAAAGGACACTCGCAGCATTATGAGATCAAACTGGTCTATTCCAAACCTCGTGAACTATGTCACTGAAGCCAGGGTGCAAAATCCAGTGCGGTTCGAATCTAAAAACTTTGTTGCGAGGTATAGTGGTTTGGATGGAAACCAGACAAGGCACATGGTCAGAGACAGGCTTACCGAGGGGTTTAACCATGGTGTTAGGGTAAACGTTAGTCCAATGGAGCGAAGTAAAGAACCAATCTAACTGTTCGAGAAGGGGGTCTTGCTGCATATTGCTCCAGGTATATGATCGGCCTTTAATAGGCAGTTCAATTAGGCTCAGCTTGCGGATTATATCATTAAATGTGCACATATCATTCGGACAGCCCCCAGGCTTGTTACGGTTTTCAGGTGCTCTGATATAGTTGAAATCACCGAGTAGAAGCCATTCTTGCGTGGGGGATGACAAGATCATAAAGCCAATTTGTAAACGTCAAACGAGCATCACCCGAGCATGGTCCGTAAATGTTGGCCAGAGACGACGATTGAGCTGATAAGGTGCTCGTGAAGTTAATAACCAGGGCAAACTCAGAAGAAAATATGACATCACCAGAGAAGGTAGAGCTTTTCCATATAGTAACTAAACCCCCAAGGCCCCTTGAGAGGGAACAAAAGCAAATTTATCGAATTGTCTAGGACAGCAAGAATTAATAAACGCTAAATCAAAAGTAGTCTTTTTGGTCTCCTGCAGACAAATAACAGAACAACCACTAGATCGGACTGCGTTATTCAGAGCAAGTTGCTTATCATCCGAGTTCAGACCATGGATATTCCAGCAGAGGACATTCCAGCTGATCAACAAAGGCATGTAGAAAGCAAGTAATTAAACCCTGGGAGTAGCAGACTCACCCTTAGGCTCCGTTAAAGCGGTGCCCAGCTCCTAAGACGCAGCCTGAACTAACGAAGGTGCAGCACTGAGAATATCTTCAAACAGTTCCGCCAGAGGGACTACGCACCTGTTGATGCCAATCTCTTGAAGCACTTGTACTGGGGTGGGCGGTAGAATCTCATCCTGGGAGGCCACAGCAGAAGACGAGGATCCAATCGATGGCATCAGCCGAGGTTTGACCCGAGAGATCACAGGGTGGGCGTCAGTTACCTAATGTGTTTTGAAGCCATTGTACTTGTTGGAGCGGTTGCTACAGCGCACCTCAGTAGTGGATATGGAAGCAGGAGGATAGGTGCGATGACCACGAGTGATCACAGGGCCAGATGGCAAGGAGATGGCATTGACAGCAGCTAGTCCAGGTGGGTCAGAAGCAATTCTGTCAGCAAGCGGACTAGAAACAGGCCCTGGTCTAGCAGGTGATGTAGCAGGAGCGGCAGACACAACTTCTATCTGGTTCTGCTGGTCTGGCATAGTGTTCTGCAAAGTCTCGTCATGGATTTTTTCAATAGTGATAGAGGGGGGCACATTGGGTATACTGTGGCAGTGGGAGAAACTGAGCCCAGAAGCATCAGATGACACAAAGACCTCAAGATCCATGTTGTTAGGCCTTAAGCCGTATCCAGCACTCCACGGACCGATGGCAGCAATCATGGTGCGAAGTGCCTGAAACATGTAGGTGTTGAGCTGTTGGCAGGGAATGGGATCATTCAACAGTAAGTTGATCAGTTCAGAACCCTCAGCTGACAGCCCAAACTGAGTGCCACTGTGGTGCAGAGCCACAGAGATAGTAACAGAGGAAGGAGTAGTATGCTGCTGGTAAGCAGGTGCAGACAGCGGGGCCAGAATCAGTGCAGAGTCATCAGAACTATCATCAGAGGCAGAGAAGGTGTCATGCCAGGCATCCATAGCATTATCAGTCAAATTGTTGTTAGGCACAATACCATGTTGGACAGTTAAGCCTTGCACAGCTAGCTAGGCCTGGTAATTCACCAAGTGAGGAGGAAGCGGCAACAATGGTGATGCAGGTGGAACAGGCCACGCACCCCAGGCAGCATTGTTCTGTCCAGGACCATTGCCCTGGTTAGCATCTCCACCAGCGGGGGCGCCATTCTGAACCAACCAGTTGTGCACCTGCTGCTGGTATAGCTATTCGGCCGTGACCTCGGGTCCAAATTGTGGATGGGGGTTGCCGTTAGGTGGAGGTGGTTCTTCACCAGGAGCAAGAACTTCAGGTAGCAGCCCGTTCCAATCGTTGCTGCGGAGAATTGTAACTTGCATTGTCCAACAGTCGCGTGCGCCACCCAATTGCCAGACAACAAAACTCTTGGGAATCAAACAAAGACGAAGAACACGAGCTTTGAGCAGGCTATACCTTCTGTCTTGGCGAGGATTGTACCAACTGACCAGGGAGCCATAACCACCCAAAGCTTTGGTGATGTAGTAATCTGTCTGGTAGTCATAGGGGAATCCAAAGAATATCAGCCAAACCTTGGGGCCAAAAGTAGTTATGCGACAATTAAGAGCTTCATTGTGAGGCACGAACGTGATGAGGAGATCCTCTTCCTCGAGCTCAATGGGGGTGGCAACCGCAGTATCACGCATAAATGAATCCACAAACCCGAAGATGCCAATGCTAAAAGGATGATCAGAGGACTCAGTTGTGAAGAGTTGAGATTCATGCAACAGACCTTCAACCATGGTGTGGATGGCCGTGCGACGATGCAGAGGAACATAGTGGCTCATTTCGGTGATGGAGAGGAAGTCGTGATTGAGCGGCGCAATGGGGCCGACAACCATCCCACTGCGAACTAGGCGATCCGCCGGACCAGGCTCGACGGCGAAGCCAGGAGGAAGGAATGGCACCGGATTCAGTGGGTAGTTCGCCATGGGCAGGGAGGCGGAGGTGGGCGGTGGAGACTGTAGCTATGATGAGACTAGGCACTGCTGCGATGTGGTGGAAACCGAGGAGGAAGATGGACCGTGAGGGGTAGGAAAGGGAGACTATGGATTCTTGGGCTTCCATTGCCATTTTTTGTTATGCCGCAACTTTAGACAGGATCGCTCCACATGTCCATAGAAGCCACAAGCAGAGCATCGAACGGTTGCCCTCTTACTACGCACCTTAGGCATGTCGATGGAAATAGGTAAGCAGCCAGATTGATTAGTATTGTTACCAAATTGATCGTTACCAAATTGATCGTGCAACTCAGGGCAGGTCCGAGATTTAGGCACTAATGGGCAATCGACCGCCTTGTGACCTGGTGACGAACAATTAATGCAAATCAACTGAGCATGGCAAGAATACTTGTGATGGCCCCATTGAAGACAGCGCAGGCAAAGCACTGCCCAATTATTTGATAAGTCCAAAATTTCGGCAGCCGTGTAACCAGCTTGGGCCAAATCCGCCTTGTGCCGGGTCGAAAGGGAAGCAGGCCAAGAGGTATGCGTGGGGGCATATTTGAAAGCTGAGAGCAAGAAGCATTGAGGAAGCTGCGGATACGGGCTGGACAGAGGGCAATTAAAAGCCCCCAATTTAATGAAATTAACTAGCTGGTGCTCCTCTAATTTTGCCAAGCGCAAATATTGCTCAATTAATGCAGCTTGATTAGTGCTGTCGGAGATCGGATGAACAGATTGTCCAAGAGAATGAACCGAAAAGCCATGCCTCGAAGAATCGATGCCCAAATGAGAAGAATCCTTCATAGTTAAACCGTGATGATCCAAAGTACCTTGATCCGAAGATGTTGATGCCTCAGCGGCATTAGCATTATAAAACCGCATGTGATCCATTGTAGTCAAGACAAATTTTCCCAGAATCATACTAGAGCCAGAGTCTCTCTGAGAACTAGAATGTAAGAATTTGAGAGAAGGATTAATGGCCACCGGACCACGAGCAGATATACCCAAAAGTTCTTGATCAGCATGCCAACATGAGGTCACAATTGGTGCGGGTGCAAAATGACCATTAAAGAGATGGAAATGGCAAACAAAATCAGGCCAAATTCTGTCCCGCAAACGATGAATGAAGTGCCCCACCTTGTTATTGGCCACAGAGAATCTAAAGGAACGGTCATTGATCTTGGACACATGAAAACTAGAGCTAATACCCCCAATGCAGCATTGCAAAGCAATGCCAACCGATTGCACCGAAAGAACAAAAGAGGCCGAAGAGAAAGAGACCACCAAAAAGAATTCCTTGGAGTCTCAAGAGGGGGGAAATGGACTGTGGATCCAAACCTTCTTCTCACCTGATCTGCTAGGGCAAGGCCCGATGGAAAGTCCCAATGCAGGAGCCCTTCCATGGGGATCTAGCCTAGAAATCGCCATGGAGCTCGGAGGTGGGAGAGAGAGGTGGGAGCGAGGGGGTGGGAGCCATGCCTTCCCGTAGATTGCATTTCTACTGTCAGACTTAGAACCACGACAGCCGGTCAGGGGCGGCAGTCTGAACATCACTATGTTGATCATATCTACTATATGTTCACGCTCGACCTTTCGGTCTCAGTGTTCCGAGGCCATATATGCTTATGCTAGGCTCGTCAAGTTTAACCCGAGTATTCCGCGTGTGCAAAACTGGCTTGCACCCTGATACGTCCATTTTGCATCATGCTTTTATATCGATATTTATTGCATTATGGACTGTTATTTCACTTTATATCACAATACTTATGGCTATTCTCTCTTATTTTACAAGGTTTACATAAAGAGGGAGAATGCCGGCAGCTGGAATTCTGGTCTGGATAAGGAGCAAATATTAGAGACCTATTCTGCGCAACTCCAAAAGTCCTGAAACTCCACGGAACATCTTAGAAGAAATAAAGAAAAATCCACACCAAAGATGAAGGCCAGGGGGCCCACACCCTGCTCACGAGGGTGCCCCCCCCTAGGGCGCGCCCCCTACCTTGTGGGCCTCCTAGTGGCTCTCCGATGCCCATCTTCTCCTATATGAGGTCTTTCGATGAGAAAAAATAAGGAGGAACTTTTCGGGACGAGACTCCACCGCCACGAGGCGGAACCTTGGCGGATCCAATCCAGGGCTCCGGCAGAGCTATTCTGCCGGGGAAACTTCCCTCCGGGAGGGGGAAATCATCACCAACGCTCCTCTCATCGAGAGAGGGAAATCTCCATCAACATCTTCATCAGCACCATCTCATCTCCAAACCCTAGTTCATCTCTTGCATCCTATTCTTGTCTCAAAGTCCGGGATTGGTGCTAGTAGGTTGCTAGTAGTATTGATTACTCCTTGTAGTTGATGCTAGTTGGTTTAATTGGTGGAAGATCATATGTTCAGATCCTATATGCATATTATTACCCCTCTGATTATAAACATGAATATGCTTTGTGAGTAATTACCTTCGTTCCTGAGGACAAGGGAGAAGTCTTGCTATGAGTAGTCATGTGAATTTGGTATTCGTTTGATACTTTGATAGGATGTATGTTGTCTAGCCTCTAGTGGTGTTATGTGAACGTCGACTACATAACACTTCACCATTATTTGGGCCTAGAGCAAGGCATTGGGAAGTAATAAGTAGATGATGGGTTGCTAGAGTGATAGAAGCTTAAACCCTAGTTTATCCGTTGATTCGTAAGGGGATGATTTGGATCCATATGTTTCATATGGTTAGGTTTACCTTAATACTTTTGTTGTAGTTGCGGATGCTTGCAATAGATGTTAATCATAAGTGGGATGCTTGTTCAAGTAAGAACAACGCCTAAGCACCGGTCCACCCACATATCAAATTAGCAAAGTATCGAACGCGAATCATATGAACATGATGAAAACTAGCTTGACGATATTCCCATGTGTCCTCGGGAGCGCTTTTCTTATTATAAGAGTTTGTTCCGGCTTGTCCTTTGCTACAAAAGGATTGGGCCACCTTGCTGCACCTTATTTAATTTTATTACTTGTTGCTCGTTACAATTTATCCTATCGCAAAACTATCTGTTACCACTTATTTCAGTACTTGCAGAGAATACCTTGCTGAAAACCGCTTATCATTTCCTTCTGCTCCTCGTTGGGTTCGACACTCTTACTTATTGAAAGGACTACGATAGATCCCCTATACTTGTGGGTCATCAAGACTCTTTTCTGGCGCCGTTGCCGGGGAGTGTAGCGCCTTTGGTAAGGAAAAATTTATATAGTGTGCTGAAATTTATTGTCACTTGTTACTATGGAAAGTAATTCGCTAAGGGGCTTGTTCGGGGTATCTTCACACTGTCTAGTAGAGCAAAGAGTTGCTCCTCAACCTACTAAACCTATTGAAAATGGAACTCCTTTTGAATTTCCTGTGCCTATGATGGAAAAAATGCTAGCTAATCCTTTTACAGGAGATGGAACAAAGCATCCTGATGAGCACTTAATATATGTGGATGAAGTTTGTGGATTATTTAAGCTTGCAGGTATACCCGATGATGTTGCTAAGAAGAAGGTCTTGCCTTTATCTTTGAAGGGAGACGCATTTGTCGGATTTTGGGTTCCGGCAGACCTTTGAGTTTCGAACACTGGGGTGCGCGCGGAGATTTCGCCTCCTACCTTCCTGCACCCCTCCGCCGTGCTAGGATCTAAAACCAAGGAAAGAACAACACAAGAGACTCAGGGTTTATACTGGTTCGGGCCACCGTTGTGGTGTAATACCCTACTCCAGTGTGTGGTGTGTGGATTGCCTCTTGGGATTGTGATGATGAACAATGCAAGGAAGGACAGCCTCGCGAGGGTCTGTTCTTGGCTGAGGCGATGAACTGCTGGGAGAAGTTCAACCACCTTTCCCTTTCTCTCTCTCTCTCTCGACCGACCGAACCAGAACCCCTTTGCTGTGTGGGTGGCTGGTCCTATTTATAGAGGCCCTGGTCCTCTTCCTAAATATTGAGCGGGAAGGGAGCCAACAATGGCGGGCTAATTTGAAGGGGGGCAGCAAGTATCGACTATCCTGACAAAAGTAGTCTTCGCCTGCGCAAAGCTCTAGTGATGACGCCGTCTTGGGCTCCACGGTGACCTCCATCTCTTAGTCCTCCTGGTCTTGGTCTCGTTGCACCGAAATGGCAACCTTTGTCTGATGCCTCGGTACTCTGCGGCTGCGCTTGCCCCCTTTGCACCAAAGAGGAAAGGAGGACGCTGCGTGGGCTGGCACCCGCCTGGCGCCCTGAGTTGTCATGGCTTGCGTCATGGGCACCTCGTGAGGTACCCCGCCTTGATCTCTCCGCCTCCTCGTGAGCCAGCCTAACGAGGCCGCGCCTGAGGAAGCTTCGCGTCGTCCGCCTCGCGAGGCTTGGCCCCTCGCGAGGGTCTTGGGTTTGTGTTGGTGAAGATGGGCCGTGTTGGGCCCCCTTTTGAGCCACGCCGCAGGCCGCAGGCAGGCAAGTCTAGGGACCCCCGTTCCCAGAACGCCGACAGTAGCCCCCGGGCCCAAGGCGCGCCCGGACTTGGCCGTGCAGGGAGGCGAAAGGGCAAGAGCGAAGCACCGCAGGCCCTAATAGCCTGTGGCCTTGGGCGCCGCGTGGCGGTTGATTGGACGTGGGCGTCTCCACTTCCCCATGGTGCCTCGGCAACTGCACTGACTGGACAAGTCCATGCATGCAAGTCGGGTCATGATTACCTACGATCGTGGAGGTCGGCGGTTGGCCTCCGCCGGTTATAAGTACTGGACCGCGTGCGCCCTTCCCGTTCATCTTCCCTTGCTTCTTCTTCTTCATGGCCCCGCCGAGGAGGCTTTCGGCCGCGGAGAAGGGGAAGCCTTGCCAGGCAGAGCGTGCCTCTCCCCTGCCCAAGTGCGGCCGAGGGCGCCCCCGCAAACATCCTGTGGCCACCACAGCAGCTTCCCGCGGCCGCGGTGATGCTTTCCAGTGCGGTGGCGGGCGGATTGCTGCGACCAGGGAGTGCGCTCTGGCTGCGCGTCCCCCTATGCCACGCTTTCACACTGCGGAGGTGCTGCCGGAGTTCGTCGTGTGGTCGGCGGAGCCGACTAGCACCCGGCTCCCACTTCCTCGCTTCTTCCTCGGCAAGATCCTGGCCGGCGCCCCAGGCGGCCTCTGGCTTCAGGCCGACAGCTGCTGCAGCAGGGCCTCATGGGTTTCACTGGAGGTCTCTACAGCCGGGAGCCTGGCCCTGGCCCGCGGTTGGCAGACGTTTGCCCGCGTGCGCGGCCTAGGCCGTCGGGGCACCCTATACTTCAGGTTCGACGGTGATGCCACCCTCTACGTGAGGGTGTTTGGGGAAGATGGTCGCCACGCAGGGTGCTGCCCCGAGGGCGACGACCGCAGCGGGGAACCCGGCTCCGGCGATGATGGAGAGGACGGCGCTCGCGGGGCTGGCGGCGCTCAGGGTTCCTCAAGCTTCTCCGGTCCTTCTTCAGGCAGCGACTCTCCTAGTGGTGGCCGCAGCCAGCCCCCATGCCATCGTATCTGCCTGGGGGGGGGGGCTGGCGCGTCCACCCACCGACGCGCCCTGGTGAAGCGCGAGAGGGAGTCCGCCTGAGCTCCGGAGGCAGCTCGGGTTTCCCTGCGGGTCGGTGCGAGGCGAGCTGCACCAGATTTGTTTTTTTCTCTTCCCATTTTCCTGCATAAAGAAGGACAGTAGTGTGGTGCCCCGTGGGGGCGTATATGGGTTATTGCTGTTAATTATCATTTCGCTTTGTTCATCGTACCTTCCGACTATGTGCCCACGCGTGGATGGTTCCCGGCCCCAGCCGTGGGGGCGACCGACCCAGGCCCTGCGTTTGTGTCGCGGTGCCCGAGGGGCACGGACTGGAGGGGTGCTCCTGCAAAGGGCCCAGGTCGCGAACCCTTTAAGTGACTAGGATAGGAGCACTCGCGAGGGCGCTCGGCTCTCCTCCTCGCGAGGCCTTGAACAAGAGAAATCGAGGCAGGAGCGTGAAAAGCCGAAGAATCGCAAGCCAAAGATGGCAACAACTTCAATAAAACTTCAAATGAAGAAGAACAAGCCAACTGTGGAAAGCAAATGAAAAGCCGCGTACGGCACCTAGTCTAGTCTTCGACGTCTTCTCACCAGCGCGGAGCTAAGTGCTGCCACTGGGCGTGGGAGGGAGCCCCAGGGCCTAAGGCCAGCGCTCCTAAGACTCCGGGGCGTGTACAGCCCCAACTCATTATTATGTGAGAGTGTCACGGGCGGCGAGCTTCATAGGCGTTCACCTTGCTTCACAAGCTCCGGGCCTTTTCCAAAATGTGATAGCTTCATAGGCACTCGCCTTGCTTCACAGGCTCCGGGCCTTTTTCAAAACGCGATAGCTTCACAGGCACTCGCCTTGCTTCACAGGCTCCGGGCCTTTTTCAAAATGCGATAGCTTCATAGGCACTTGCCCTGCTTCACAGGCTCCGGGCCTTTTTCAAAACGCGATAGCTTCACAAGCACTTGCCTTGCTTCACAGGCTCCGGTCCTTTTTAGGGGTAGAACCTCTGGAGGTGCTGGATGTTCCATGCATTCTGGACCGGCACTCCCTCCTGAGTCTCCAAGCGTGCTGAGCCGGGCCTAGAAACATGAACAACCTTGAACGGGCCCTCCCACATGGGAGAGAGCTTGTGCAGCCCTTCCCTGGAGAGGACCCGCCTGAGCACGAGGTCTCCTACCTCGAGTGTCCTGGGGCGGATGTCGCGGCAGTGATATCGCCGCAGCGCTTGTTGGTACCTCGCCGCTCGTAGCGCGGCTTCTCGGCAACGTTCCTCCCCCAGCACGAGGTCCATCCCCCACATGGCGTCCTGTTGCGCCTCGTTGAACGCCAGGACCTGCGCGGAGCGATGTCTGACCTCGTGAGGGAGGACCGCTTCTGCTCCGTAGACCAGGAAGAACGGGGTCTCCCCAGTCGGCTTGGTCGCGGTTGTGCGGACGGACCACAACACGGACTGAAGCTCGTCGTACCAACCTCTGCCGTAGGCCTCCAGCTTCTTCTTGAACGTCCTGGTCTTGAGGCCCCTCAGGACCTCCGCATTGGCTCGCTCGGCCTGGCCGTTGCTTCGGGGGTGAGCCACTGAAGCGTAGCATATCTGCGTTCCAAGGTTAGTACAGTATGTTTTGAAGAGGTTACTGGTGAACTGCGAACCGTTGTCCGTGATGATGCGATTCGGCACCCCGAACCGGCTCATGATGCCTTTGATGAACTTGACCGCGTAACCCGCGAGAATGGTGCGGACAGCCTCCACTTCAGCCACTTGGTGAACTTGTCTACAGCAACGTAAAGGTAGCGGTAGCCCCCTGGCGCCCGAGGAAACGGACCCAAGATGTCGAGCCCCCAGACTGCGAATGGCCACGAAAGGGGGATAGTCTGCAAGCCCCCTACCGGGTGATGGATCTGCTTGGCGTGGAACTGGCAGGCCTCACAAGCTTTCACTAGTTCAACGGCGTCATTGAGCACGATGGGCCAATAAAACCCACTGCGGAACGCCTTGCGGACGAGGGTCCGTGACGATGAATGATGTCCGCAGTCCCCACCGTGTATATCTTCCAGTAGCTCCTTCCCTTGCTCCCTAGAGATGCAGCGCATGGATACATCATTCGGTCGCTTCCGGTAGAGCTCTCCATCTCTGATGTAGTATGCCATGGCCTGGCGTACCACTCGCTCTGCTTCCTCCTCCTTCTCCGGCAGGGTCCCTTGCGTCAAGTAGCTCCGGAGCTCCGTGATCCAACATCCCTCCTGAGGTTCCATCATCAGGAGCAGGCGTGCTCCTGAGGCTGGGCCACAGGCCGGAGCTCCGGAGGCAGGTGGCTGGGGGAGCTCCTCCCGAGGCTGAGCCATGTTTGATAGTGACGGCAAGGCTGAAGGCTTGAAGAGCCGTTCCTCGAAAACGCCAGGCTCCTGAGGTAACCGCCTGGACGCGCGTTTGGCGATGTCATCGGCCTCTTGATTGGTGCCACGGGGCACATGCTGCAACTCCAACCCACAGAACTGCTTCTCCATCCTGCAGACCTCTGTGAGGTAGGCCTCCATGTGCTCATCATTTGGCTCGTACACCTTGTTGGAGAAATTGACAAGGAGCTGCGAATCGCCCTTGATGGTGAGGCGTTTCACCCCCAGGGCAGCTGCGGCCTTCAAGCCTGCTATTAAACCTTCATACCCCGCTATGTTGTTGGAGACCTTTTCGCCTTGCTGGAAACAAAGCTGCACGGCGTAATAGAGTTTGTCCTAGGTGGGCGATATAAGCACCGCCCCAGCCCCTGCACCGTGTCTGGAGAACGCCCCATCAAAGTACATGACCCAGCCTTCTGGCGCCTCGCTTCCCGGGGACAGGGACCGATCCTCGTCGGCCTTGAGTCCTGGCGCCTCTGTCCATTCTGCCACAAAATCTGCTAACGCTGCTCCCTTGATGACTCTGGTCGTGCTGAATTCGAGCTGAAACGCTTGCAGCTCTATGTTCCACTCAGCGACTCTCCCAGCTGAATTGGGGCTCCTAAGCACCCTCTCCAGGGGGTATGACGAGACAACCTTGATGGGGTGACCCTGAAAATAGTGCCGCAGCTTGCGCGAGGCCACCAGTAGCGCGAGGAGGAGTTTCTGGGGCATAGGGTACCGCGCCCTTGCATCCCGCAACACTATGCTGACGAAGTACACTGGGTGCTAAACGAGGTGGAGTGCGTCAGTGCTGGTGGCGCCCTTTGTAGACCATGGCGCCTCTCGAGACAATGAGGCCTCCTGAGACTGGCCATCTGGGAGAGGGGCCTCTCCTGCCTCTGGTGCACCCCTCTACGGCGGCTGGTCCTCATCAGCTGCCGTGGCGGCTTCCGTGGGCCTTCCTCGTACCAGCTCCGCCTTGTCCCGGGCCGCTGCCGTGCTTCTGATTCGACGCTCCTCTCTGACTGCCACCAGGGCTGCGCTGGCGGAGTAGGGAGTGTCGGCGAGATAAAGCACCAGGGGCTCTTGAGGGCGCAGAGCCACCATGACCGGTGGGCTGGTCAGGTATTTCTTGAGATCCTGGAATGCCTTGTCGGCCTCTTCAGTCCACTCGAAGGGCCCCTTTTTCTTCATTAGCTGGAAGAAGGGTAGCGCTCGCTCCCCCAACTTGGAGATGAAGCGCCCTAGCGCGGTCACGCGCCCCGTGAGCTTCTGCATTTCTCTGAGGGTCTTTGGCGGGCTCATGTCTTCCACTGCCTTGACCTTCTCCGGGTTAGCCTCGATGCCTCGGTGAGACACAAGGAAACCCAGGAGCTTTCCCGAGGGGACTCCGAACACATATTTCTCTGGGTTGAGCCGTAGGTTCACTGCGTTGAGGCTCGCGAAGGTTTCCTCCAGGTCTTATATCAAGGTCCTGGCCTCCCGAGATTTTACCATGATGTCACCGACGTAAGCTTCAACATTCTTCCCAAGCTGCGGGCCCAAGGTGATATGCATCAGTCGCTGAAAGGTCGCCCCTACGTTACACAACCCGAATGGCATGCAGGTGTAGCAATACACCCCACACGCGGTTAGGAAGGCTCTCTTCTCGATGTCTTCAACCGCCATCTTGATCTGGTGATACCCAGAGAAGGCATCCAGGAAGCATAGTAGGTCGCATTCCGCAGTGGAGTCGATGATCTGGTCGATGCCGGGGAGCGGGAACGGATCTTGCGGGCATGCTTTGTTGAGGTTGGTGAAGTCGACACACATGCGTTCCTTCCCTCCCTTCTTTGGCACAACGACAGGGTTGGCCAACCAATCTGGGTATCGGACCTCGCGAATGACCCCAGCGGCCTCTAATTTGCGGGTCTCTTGGATGATGAAGGCCTGCTTTTCTGTGGACTGCTGCCTGGCCTTCTGCTTCACAGGGCGCACGTTGGGGCATACGTTGAGGTGATGCTCGATTATACTCCTGTGGATCCCTGCCAACTGGTCTGGCTCCCAAGTGAATACCTTCTTGTTTGCGCGCAGGAACCCGACCAGGGCCTCCTCCTGCTCGGGTTTGAGGTGGGCGCCTATGGTGAAAGTGGCGTTGGTGGGCCCGTCCTCATCAACGGGTATCTGCTTGGTTTCTGCCTTGTCTTGGGTGAACAACTATTTCTTCTTGGCGGGCACAGCCCCCTTGGGCTCGGGGGCCTCCAAGGCGGCGGGATGTGCCGACGCCACTGTCTTGAAGACGAGCTTGAGCACCCGCAGAGCATCCCCAGTGTCCCCGTGCATGGTGAGGACACCGCTGCTCCCGGGCATCTTCATGAGGTTGTACGCCGGGTGCGTTGTGGCCATGAACTGGGCCAGCGCCGGGTAGCCGAGGATGGTGTTGTAGGGAAGGCCGATGGGGGCGATGTCGAAGTCGACCAGCTCCATGCGGAAGTTGTCGTAGGTGCCGAAGGTCACTGGGAGCCGGATCTATCCCAAGGAGCCGGACGACCTGCCCCCAACGCCTGAGAAGGGACGGCTGGGCTGCAGCCGTTCTAGGGGTATGCAGAGGAGGTTGAAGGCCTCGACTGAGAGCATGCTAAGGCCTGCCCCGCCATCGATGAGAGTTCTAGTAACGGCCACTTGGCAGATGGTGGGGGTGCACAGCATGGAGAGTGCGCCCGGGCAGGCCGAGTTGGAGGGGTGGTCCTCTGAGCTGAAGCTCAGGCCGGTCTCGGGCGCCGCCCGATCCAGGGGAGCCCCCTGCCGCGTGGAAGCGGCGCTGACCCGGCGAATGAACGGCTTGACGTGGTAACTTGTAGGCGGCGCCTGCGAGCCGCCCAAGAGGGCCGCGACGACTGGGGGTGTCGGTGCAGCGCGATAGTCAGGGGAGAGGTTGCGGGGCCCCATGGGCACGCGGAGCGCGCGGGACGAAGAACCAGCTGGGGCGAGCGAGGGAGTTGCGGTGCGGCCGTCTTGACGCACGGATGGATGCTGACACGATGCTTGCCGCTCGTCCCCCGCCGTGCCGGTGGCAGTGTTGTCGGCAGGTGATGGGGAACGGCGTGGATGCCTGCCGACAGGGGCTGTCTGGGCGACACGGGAAGCGAGTGCGGCCCGGCGCTCGGCGCGGGCCCGACGAGCGTCAGACATGGGCGTGACGGTCGGAGGAGAATGGGGCGGTGGAAGACGAATTCCGGCGCACCCCTACCTGGCGCGCCAAATGTCGGATTTTGGATTCCGGCAGACCCTTGAGGTTCGAGCACTGGGGTGCGCGCGGAGATTTCGCCTCCTACCTTCCTGCACCCCTCCGCCGTGCTAGGATCTAAAACCAAGGAAAGAACAACACAAGAGACTCAGGGTTTATACTGGTTCGGGCCACCGTTGTGGTGTAATACCCTACTCCAGTGTGTGGTGTGTGGATTGCCTCTTGGGCTGGTGATGATGAACAATACAAGGAAGGATAGCCTCGCGAGGGTCTGTTCTTGGCTGAGGCGATGAACTGCTGGGAGGAGTTCAACCACCTTTCCCTTTCTCTCTCTCTCTCGACTGACCAAACCGGAACCCCTTTGCTGTGTGGGTGGCTGGTCCTATTTATAGAGGCCCTGGTCCTCTTCCCAAATATTAAGCGGGAAGGGAGCCAACAATGGCGGGCTAATTTGAAGGGGGGCAGCAAGTATCCACTATCCTGACAAAAGTAGTCTTCGCCTGCGCAAAGCTCTGGTGATGACGCTGTCTTGGGCTCCACGGTGACCTCCATCTCGTAGTCCTCCTGGTCTTGGTCTTGTTGCACCGAAATGGCAACCTTTGCCTGATGCCTCGGTACTCCGCGGCTGCGCTTGCCCCCTTTGCACCAAAGAGGAAAGGAGGACGCTGCGCGGGCTGGCACCCGCCTAGCGCCCTGAGTTGTCATGGCTTGCATCATGGGCACCTCGTGAGGTACCCCGCCTTGATCTCTCCGCCTCCTCATGAGCCAGCCTGACGAGGCCGCGCCTGAGGAAGCTTCGCGTCGTCCGCCTCGCGAAGCTTGGCCCCTCGCGAGGGTCTTGGGTTTGTGTCGGTGAAGATGGGCCGTGCTGGGCCCCCTTTTGAGCCACGCTGCAGGCCGCAGGCAGGCAAGTCTGGGGACCCCCGTTCCTAGAATGCCGACAGCATTGGTATGGTATAGGTTATGTGATGATATGAGATCATGGGACTATAAAAGACTGAAGCTGGAATTTCATCAAAAATATTACCCTATGCATCTTGTTCATCGTGATCGCAATTATATATATAATTTCTGGCCTCGCGAGGATAAAGCATCGCTCAAGCTTGGGGAAGGATTAAATCAATGTAACATCCCAAAATTCTAAATTTTGGAATGTTACATTAAATAAATTATTATGATTGTTTGTTTATTGTTGTGTGGATGATTGTGTGAAACTGAGTGAAAATTGAAACTTTTTGAAAGTTGAATGAGAGGGAATAAAAGGACTTTCCCAAAACTTTCACCTTACATTTTGATCTCCATGAATTCAAATTCATTTCATCACAAAACCCTAGAGTGAAGATAATATGACTTCTTCCATTTAAAGAAATGAAAAGGGGTTTGAAAATGATTTGAATTTCAATTGAAATATTTCAAATTTAGAAACTTTAAGCAACTCAATGAGTTCATAAAATGACTTCTTCATATTTGAAGAAAGAGAGTTGGAAGTTTCAAAGAGATAAATTGGAAGTCACTTTGAAGTTATTTGAAACTCGTTTTCCATTTGAAGTTGTTTGAAATTCCAAATTCAAATCCTCTTGGGAGTTATTTAGTGTTATATTCAAATTATTTTTCTCCTAAAAATAAATAAATAGAAATAAGGGTAAAATGATTCCCTTCAATAGAAAATTAGGAGAAAATAAATTTGAAATCATTTTGCTATTTTAAAAATGATTTTATTGATTTTAAATGCAATGGTAGCGCTCTTCGACTTTTAGGATTTTTTAATGGAATTTAGTTGAACTTGAAAAATAGTTCATCTTATTGCTGCTATTTTTCTGAGCATTTTGGTATATAATATGCTTATGTCGATTTTCTATTTACTTTCTCTGCGTTGCAGTTCTTCTTTCTGTAAAGAAAAAAAGAAAAAAAAGAGGACACACGCATGCATGCGCCGGCCAGCCGGCCCAGCCACAGGCCAGCGAGGCCATGGGCCAGCCGCAGCGCTAGGGCACGAGTGGCCTGCCAGGCCAGCTCTAGGAGGCCAGCGCCGCCCGCACGAGCCGTGTGCTCCTCCTGTGCTCGCTACTCGCTGCTACGCTGACGCATGGGGCCCGCCCTTCGTCTCCAATCTCCGCTCGTTCCGCTCGGATAGAGCACGCACTCGCGCTCCCGCAACCACCAGCGCCATTGCCCTCGCGGATAAACTTATCCACTCCACCCCGAGCCCTCTGCTCGCGCCTATAAAAGCCTCGGAGGCTCCTCTCTCCATTCTGCCACTCCACGTCGTCCCTAGCTCCTCGCAACCGCCGCACTGCCGTGTGGGATCTCGCCGGAGTCGGAGTATCTCGCCGGAGTTTTCCCTCGCCGTAGACTCCCCTACCTTCACTTTGTTTCTGTCAATCTTCATTACTCCCTGAGGCGCATCTTATGGACATGTTTTCGCCGCCTAGGTCTCGCCGGAACCGCTGCCCCGATGATCTGCGTCCTCGCCGGAGCACGGAGCCGTCATCCCTGCGCAGCACAACCCCGACGCCCTCGAGGACACCCGCCTCCACCACCGGATTGCCCACGCCACGCCCAACCTCCCTGACTCCTTCCCCGTCGCTGAGGAGCGCCGGAGTCGCCGCCCCATCACCGGCCAACGCCAGCGCCGCTGTCCATGTTCGTCGTTGTCGTCATCGTAAGAGAACCCTCATGTTCGCTTCGTTTAGTTTTTTTATTATTATTTATTAGTATTAGATCGCTTAACCACGGTTCGTTTAAACCGAACGGTTTTGATTAAAACGGATTGTTGGTTTTCTTTAGTTTAGCCCCGGTTGCTGTTTTTTTTCCTACTTAGTGGTTGTTCGCCCTGTAAGCCTCATAGCGAACAACTTGCAGCCCATAGAAATCTACCACGTGGCCAGGACCTGTTCGTGATTACTTTCTTCACCGTTCAGTCCCTGGAATTAGCAGTTTAGCCCCTAAACTTAGAATAGCCACAACTTTTTAACCGTAAGTCCAAATTCGATGAAACCAGCGGCAAAATGTTCGTCTCGAATAGCTTTATACAAAAAAACAACTTTGAGAACTTTTGACCAAATTCAAATTTGAACTTTATTCAGATTTGAATTCAAACTTCAATTGACCATATCTCCTAAACCGTAGCTCCGATTGATGTGATTCTTTTTGCATCGTGTCACCATTGCCAAACCCTATCACTTGGACCTATCTCACGATATTTTTTCACACATTAGGATCTGTCCATAGTAGTTTTACTCGTATGCCTAGTAGGCATGGTCCATGTCACAATTTTTGGCACCCATGCCCTATGTTGTTTTGCACTTAGTATTTACTTTTGATAGTTAAGTGTGTTGTGTGTTCCTTTGGATTTTCCGAGTCTTTTCATGTTGCATGTTATTTGGTTCTCTGAAATGATTGCTTATGTGGATGCAATGTTTGACTTTATAGATTTTCATCGAAGAGTGACGAATAGTTCTATTAAGTAAATTTCTGAGAGTGATATAATCTTCATCAACTATTACCAGGCAAGTTCACATTTGACCATTCTTCCAATTACCTATGTTTTATATTATGCACTTAGTCCTTTTCTGGTAGGATTGCATGGTAGGATTTATTGATGCCAAATGGCTATGCCGTTACCTAGTAGTTCATTGAGGTAGTTTGAATCATATACCTTTGTCACCACCGCGTAAGTTTAATTTTGCCTCGCCAATGTAGACGTGGATTGGGAAGTGTTCATTGTGGGAGATGAGTGACAAAGTAGTAAGTAGAACCAAGATAACTTAATGAACTACCTGGGCGGAGGTTTGGTTTGAATGGTGGCGAAGTACAGTGGGAGCATGCATGGGAAATCCATGGTGGTGCACCACTAGTGGTCCGTCCGCCCAGACTCAAAGACATCACTCGCATTCTCATGTCTAGAAGCTTACATGTGCAGCCACAAGCCAATATGGGCTCTGGCTTAGTTGAGTAGTTAGTGTGACCCCTTCCGGGATGGGCTAGAAGATGTAGAATGAGTAGGTGTACCGGCCTATCCGTGGGTTAAGGGGGAATACTTTCGAAAGACTATGTCTCGGTCATCCTATTCTCAAATGCCAGGCAGTGCGAGAACTTCAAGGGAGGCGATCGAGCCTTGTGGGAAAAAGTGCGCAAACCTCTGCAGAGTGTTAAAACCTAATCGATTAGCCGTGTCCCCGGTTACGGACAACTTGAGCATCTAGTAGTGGAAATGCTGGGAGATCTCATCACTCTTAATTAAACAGTTGGGTTGCAAATGAAACTTTGGGAATGGATTGAGTTGGGTTTACCAACTCATTCTGTGCTATACAGTAGTGGTAGAATAATATCTTTTATTCTAGGGAAAACTAGCTTTATGCAACAAAACTAAACTTAGAGCTTTCCACCAGCCAAATTGCATGTACAATAGGTTCATTATTCTTATGATGTGACTTGCCAGTACATTCAATGTACTGACCCACAGGGCTGGAACGTCTTATGTTGCAGGAATTTTCTACGACGAGTAAGAGTTACGTTGTAGGGTTACGGTCTACACTCAACTTGCCGTTGGCGTTGATGGACTCCACACCCTTATGTTTGTTTCCACTGAGACTTATGAGGTATATATCAGTTTTACGTTATTTATACATGTGATTGCACTTTGATATATACATTGATGTACTGTGTGTGCCAGCATACCGATCCAGGGATGGCACGGATACACAGAGGCTTGAGAATTTGAGGTCGGGTCGCTACAATCAATGTTATATTCATGCCCCAATCATGAGATCCAGAGAGAAATAATTATGCAAAATTTCTATGCTCAACTTTCTAAAAACAATCGCAACATGCTCGATACTTCTTGTGCTGGCTCTTTTATGATGAAGACTATTGAATTCAGATGGAATTTATTGGACATAATTAAATGCAACTCTGACGATTGGGACCTCGACGAAGGTAAGGAGTCAGGTATGACACCTAAGTTTGATTTTGTTAAATCTTTTATGGATACCGATATTTTCCGTAAGTTTAGCACTAAATATGGACTTGACTCTGAGATAGTAGCTTCTTTCTGTGAATCTTTTGCTACTTATGTTGATCTCCCTAAGGAGAAGTGGTTTAAATATCATCCTCCCATAGAAGTAAAAGTAGCTGCACCTATTAAAGTTGAAGAAAACACTGTCACTTATAATGATCCTATTGTTCCTACTTCTTATATTGAGAAACCACCTTTCCCTGTTAGAATAAAGGATCATGCTAAAGCTTCAACCGTTGTTCGTAAAAGCAATATTAGAACATATACACCTCCTGAGCAAGTTAAAGTAGAACCTAATATTGCTATTGTTAAAGATCTCTTGTCTGATAATTTTGATGGGCATGTTATTCAGTTCGAAGGTGAAACTGCTAGAATTGCTAAACCTTGTGATAAAGATAAACATAGACTTATGGTAGGCGTGCCTGTTATTTCTGTTAAAATAGGAGATCACTGTTATCATGGCTTATGTGATATGGGTGCTAGTGATAGTGTTATACCTCATGACTTATACAAAGAAATTATGCATGATATTACACCTGTTGAGTTAGAAGATATTGATGTCACAATTAAAGTTGCCAATAGAGATACTATTTCAGCAATGGGAATTGTTAGAGATGTTGAAGTCTTGTGTGGGAAAACTAAATATCTTGCTGATTTTCTTGTTCTTGGTTCCCCACAAGATAGCTTTTGTCCCATTATATTTGGTAGACCCTTCTTAAATAATGTCAATGCTACCATAGACTGCACTAAGAATATTGTTACTGTTGGCTTGGATGATATGGTTCATGAGTTTAATTTCTCTAAATTTAGTAAACAACATCGTGAGGAAGAATTACCCAGTAAGGATGAAATTATTGGTCTTGCTTCTATTGTCGTACCTCCTAGTGATCCTTTAGAGCACTATTTGCTAGACCATGAAAATGATATGTTCATGAATGAAAGAAGGGAAATAGATGAAGTATTCTTTAAACAGGAACCTATTTTGCATCATAACCTGCCTGTTGAAATTTTGGGGGATCCTCCTCCACCCAAGGGTGATCCCGTGTTTGAGCTTAAACATTTGCCTGATAATCTTAAATATGCTTATCTTGATGAAAAGAAGATATATCCTATTATTATTAGTGCTAACCTTTCAGAGCATGAAGAAGAAAGATTATTGAAAACTCTGAAGAAGCGTCGTGCTGCTATTGGATATACTCTTGATGATCTTAAGGGCATTAGTCCCACTCCATGTCAACATAAAATAAATTTGGAAGCAGATGCCAAACCAGTTCGTGATCCTCAATGACGTCTGAATCCTAAAATGAAAGAAGTGGTAAGAAAAGAAATACTCAAGCTTCTGGAGGCAGGTATAATTTATCCTGTTGCTCATAGCGAGTGGGTAAGTCCTGTCCATTGTGTCCCTAAGAAGGGAGTTATTACTGTTGTTCCTAATGATAAAGATGAATTGATTCCACAAAGAATTATCACAGGTTATACGATGGTAATTGATTTCCGCAAATTAAATAAAGCTACTAAGAAAGATCATTACCCCTTACCTTTTATTGATCAAATGCTAGAAAGATTATGCAAACACACACACTATTGCTTTCTAGATGGTTATTCTGGTTTCTCTCAAATACCTGTGTCGGCTAAAGATCAATCAAAGACTACTTTCACTACTAGGAAAAGGGCTATAGATGGAATGGACACTAATGGCACACCTGTCATGTGGTGCGCCACTACTATATAGCAGTGGTGCACCATGTGCTGGTGCGCCATTAGTGTGGAAGACACTAATGGCGCACCTGGCACATGGTGCGCCACTAGTAACAATTTTTTTTCATTTTTCCAAACATACTAATGGCGCATCCAGGCAAAGTGCGCCATTAGTATTTCTAACTAGTAATGGCACACCAGCCACAGAGTGCGCCATTAGTTGTTTTGAAAAAAAATTGTTAGTAATGCCGAGCCCCACCTCCCCTCGCCCCGTCGCCCCCCCTCCCCTCGCCGCCCCCTTGCCCCACCTCCCCTCGCCCCCTCGACACCCCACCTCCCCTCGCCCCCTCGATGCCCCACCGTCTCAACCACCCACCACCGCCGCCACTGCCCCCTCGCACCATCGCCCCTCGCCCCGTCGCCCCGTTCCTCTGTGGCGCGCCCAGTCGGCCGAGGCCCCCGCCGCCCCGCCGCCCAGCAGCGCCTTGCTCCCTCCCGCCCGCCCTGGCGCGGCCGGTCCCGCCGCTCGCAGCGACCCCGGCGACCGGTCCATAGGCAGGTACCTAGCCACCGCCCCTCCCCCCTCCCCTCCCCCCTTCCTCCTGCATCCTCTACCCATTCAATTTGTATTTTCCCGATTCTTCTGTCGGATGAGTGTTTTTTTATTCTAGAAGAATACGTGTCTGATGAGTGCTTGCTGTAGTAGATTGGTTGGTATTGCGAGAAGGATGTATGCAACGATGGTTGTTCCTTGATGAGTAGTTGCCGCGTGATTTTCCCAGAGCGTGTTTGAGTTCACTTGCATTGCCTGATAGGTGTTTGTGATAATGCTTGTAGGGGGCAAATCTTCACGAACCATAGTTTGACTTTTTCAGATGAGCAAATGTAAATGTTAGCAGCAGCAAAACATGTTTGCGTCAATTCTAGCTCATTATTTAGTTCAACCTCTGCTTTCTACTTAATTATGGTGGTAGCTAGTTTAATTTAATGATGTGTCCTGCCTGGAGCGTCATTTTTCTTTCTAATAACAATCTAGAGACAGATAAGGTGCTACCTAGCTAGCTACTTTAATAATAAATCTCTTGGCAAGGTCTTATGCTCTGGAACTTTTTTTACTCATGGATTTGTCTAGCCGAGAGATAGAGAGAGTTCGGATCGTGGTTGCTTTTTGATTCATGACTGATTGTTGATCCAATATTGACTCAAATTAATGTTGTCCAGTATATGTCTGCAATATATGCTAATGGTGGATATGTTGTCCAGTACGAGCCTCCTCAGCAGCAGAGCTCCGGCTGTGTTGGTAGTCACACCGTGGCACTAGTGTGGCTGAGTTTCTTCTACGGCTACAACCCCTCTTGGTGAGCTCCTCCTTTCCTCTCTCTGTTCTCTCTATGATCTAGCCCTAGTTCATGTTTTAGATGCTTTGGTAGTCCTGCTAGTTCTGGCTGTATGTTCCAGATGAGCATCAATTAATTTTGGTGCTCAGTGATAGCTATATCTTGATCTAGGGTTGCCAGTTGTTGTGCTCTAGGTCATTTGTGATGGCTCTCTGTGGTGATCATCTTGCTCATTGAACTTGCTGCATACATGCTCCTGTGGGTGATGTTGGCTATCTAAGTGTGTGTGTAATTTAATTTGGGTGTTGTTGGCTATCTAAGTGTGTGTGTAATTTAACTTATGCTAGGGTTCTGGGCTGTTAATTTAACTTGGTTGCTCTCTATATTTGTGGCACTCTAATTGGCTTAGCTATTGTATTTTCTAACTAGTTTTAGTTGCTCAAATGCATAGGTACACCTGTGCATTTGTGGTGGCTTTAACTGGGTAAAATCCAATTGGTCTTGGTCATTTGGACAGTGCAAATGATCTGGTCTTGCACTACTGGTTGTTCTGTTTTTGTTCCTGTTGCTATTTTTCTGCCTATAAGGGCTGAATTCGTTCTACCATGCTGGTAGACATTACTAATGTTTGATTAAATAAGCATGGGAAACATTCAGATGTTAACTTCTTTTCTTTCTACCATGCTGCTAGATATTACTAATGGCATGTTCAAGCTTCTTGGCAGCATGTTAATAAATAATATGGCATCTAATTGAATAACTTTAAATGCATGCAAGATTGGATAAGCATGGGGGGAAGCAGCCACCGCCGCTCTGCCTCACCGGAGTACGAGTTGGATGCTTTCGAGTTCTTCAGTATCATACTTTCTTCTTCAGTATCAGCCACGAGGCAGGTATATAAAACGAGAGATCTCCCCTTCACCCATTTCATTATGATAACTCTGTTGTTTGCTACATCACTCCTTGTCCCAAATTGCAGAGGCTGCCTGACACTTTTATGAAGATGTTGGGTGAAGATCCTCCAGATAATGTGAAGCTCCAACAGGCCAGCAGCGGGGTTCGCAGGCTGTGGGACGTGGAGTTGGTGATCAAGGAGGGCCACATGTACCTGTGTCATGGCTGGGAGAAGTTCTACAGTGCCTACGACCTGCGGACCGGGTACTTTCTTCTCTTCAGGTACGACGATGACGCCACAATGATCATCGTCAAGGTTTTCAACGCGACTATATGTCGCTATGCTGACGACGAAGATGCCAGTGCGTTCTGCCTCTTCTTATTCCTCTATATTTGGCTTTGTCTCACATCGATTGTTAATGGTAATTGTTGCATTTGGATAGGCAATGGGAGCAGCAGCAGCGACACTGGCTACAGCCAAAGCAGCAGCGATTATGGCTGTAGCAAAAGCAACAACGATTCTAGATTTAGCGAAAGCAGCAGCGATTCTGGCAGCAGCAAAGACAACAAAAAGGATGATCTGGACTGTAGTGCGGGAGAAGAGGAGCAGAGTGAGGATGAGGAGCTGCAGGATGACGATGGGCATCAGGCTGAGGATGACCTAGCGCTGGTGGTGGCTGACCAATGGCATGAGATGGTGGTGGCTGACCATGGGCAAGAGATGGTGGTGGCTGACCATGGGCAAGAGATGGTGGTGGCTGAGGATGACCTAGCGATGGTCGTGCCCGTCCTGCCTGAAGGTGGCCTCGCAATGGTGGTGGTGCCTGACAATGACCACGCACCGGTGGTGGCGCCGGCGATCCCACAGCTAGGCGACATGACCACGCCAATTGTGGTAGAAGACTACATCCCACAGCTGCCTCCACCGCCTCGCCGCTCTTGGCGCATCAGGCTGAGGAAGGAGAAGAAGAAGAACAATGAGAACTGAACTATGTTAGGTATGTCAGGTCACCAAAATGATATATATATATATACTTAGTTATCTATGTTATCTCTAATATTCTTAGTTTCCTATAGGTTAGCTCCAAAATAACTTATGTTAGCACAAAATGAACAAGTTTACATAATAAGCTTATAGTCTTCTTCTTATTCTTCTTATTTTCCAAAATGACATAGGTTAGCTTCATTTTACCTAAGTTGGCTCTAATATGCTAACTTAGAGCTTATATGCTTAGTTTCCTATAGGTTAGCTCCAAAATAACTTATGTTAGCACAAAATGATCAATTTTACATAATAAGCTTATAGTCTTCTTCTTATTCTTCTTCTTTTCCAAAATGACATAGGTTAGCTTCATTTTACCTAAGTTGGCTCTAATATGCTAACTTAGAGCTTATATGCTTAGTTTCCTATAGGTTAGCTCCAAAATTACTTATGTTAGCACAAAATGATCAAGTTTACATAATAAGCTTATAGTCTTCTTCTTATTCTTCTTCCTTTTCCAAAATGACATAGGTTAGCTTCATTTTACCTAAGTTGGCTCTAATAAGCTTATAGTCTTCTTCTTATTTTTCTTCTTATTCTTCTTCTAGTATTCTTCTAGTGTTCTTCTTCTTCTAGTATTCTTCTAGTCTTCTTCTTCTTCTTCTTCTTCTTCTTCTAACTTCTTGTTTATCATTTTGCAGATTTGATTTAATTCACGGAAGCTTGCATGGATGGAGTGCTTCTTTTCCATTTGTGTTTTTATTTTGTATCAATGTGAAACTTTTGTGAATTGATGGACAACGGTGTTGGATGATGAACAATGTGAAACTTTTGTAATATGTAACGATGGAACTATGTGTTGGCTATGTATGTATATATGATGAAACTTGTGTGTTGGATATGCCCTTTTGGTACTTGTATGTATATTTTACATGCCCTTTTGGTACTTTTGCTTATAGACGTATGCCTTTTGGTTTATGTAATGCACCTGCTACCTTTCAAAGATGCATGATGGCTATATTCTCTGACTTTTGTGAAAAGATTTGTGAGGTTTTCATGGATGACTTTTCCGTCTATGGTTCCTCTTTTGATGATTGCTTGAGCAATCTTGATCGAGTTTTGCAGAGATGTGAAGAAACTAACCTTGTCTTAAATTGGGAAAAGTGCCACTTTATGGTTAATGAAGGTATTGTCTTGGGGCACAAAGTTTTTGAAAGAGGTATTGAAGTTGATAAACCCACGGTTGATGCTATTGAAAAGATGTCATGTCCCAAGGACATCAAAGGTATAAGAAGGTTCCTTGGTCATGCCGGTTTTTATAGGAGGTTCATTAAGGACTTCTCAAAACTTTCTCGGCCTCTGACTAATTTATTGCAAAAAGATATACCATTTGTCTTTGATGATGATTGTGTAGAAGCATTTGAAATACTTAAGAAAGCATTAGTCTCTGCACCTATTGTTCAGCCACCTGATTGGAATTTACCCTTTGAAATTGTGAGTGATGCTAGTGATTATGCTATAGGTGTTGTTCTAGGGCAAAGAGTTGATAAAAAATTAAATCTTATTCATTATGCTAGCAAGACTCTAGACAATGCTCAAAGAAACTATGCCACTACTGAAAAAGAACTTTTAGCAGTTGTATTTGCTTGTGATAAGTTCAGACCTTATATTGTTGATTCTAAAGTAACTATTCACACTGATCATGCTGCTATTAAATACCTTATGGAAAAGAAAGATGCTAAACCTAGACTTATTAGCTGGGTTCTCTTGCTACAAGAATTTGAGTTGCATATTGTTGATAGAAAGGGAGCTGAAAACCCCGTTGCGGACAACTTGTCTAGGTTAGAAAATATTCTTGATGACCCACTACCTATTAATGATGATTTTCCTGATGAACAATTAAATATTATAAGTACTTCTCGTAGTACTCCATGGTATGCTGATTATGCTAATTATATTGTTGCTAAGTTTATACCACCTAGCTTCACATACCAGAAAAAGAAAAAGTTCTTCTATGACTTGAGACATTACTTTTGGGATGACCCACATCTTTATAAAGAAGGAGTAGATGGTGTTATTAGACGTTGTGTACCTGAGCATGAACAGGAACAGATCCTATGCAAGTGTCATTCTGAGTCTTATGGAGGGCACCACGCTGGAGATAGAACTGCACATAAGGTATTGCAATCTGGTTTTTATTGGCCTACTCTCTTTAAGGATGTCCGTAAGTTTGTCTTGTCATGTGATGAATGTGAAAGAATTGGTAATATTAGTAGACATCAAGAAATGCCTATGAATTATTCTCTTGTTATTGAACCGTTTGATGTTTGGGGCTTTGATTATATTGGACCTTTTCCTGCCTCTAATGGATACACACATATTCTAGTTGCTGTTGATTACGTTACTAAGTGGGTAGAAGCTATTCCAACTAGTAATGTTGATCATAACACTTCTATTAAAATGCTTAAGGAAGTTATTTTTCCGAGGTTTGGAGTCCCTAGATATTTAATGACTGATGGTGGTTCACACTTTATTCATGGTGCCTCCCGTAAAATGCTTGCTAAATATGATGTTAATCATAGAATTGCATATCCTTATCACCCATAGTCTAGTGGTCAAGTAGAGTTCAGCAATAGAGAGCTCAAATTAATTTTGCAAAAGACTGTTAATAGGTCTAGAAAGAATTGGTCTAAGAAACTTGATGATGCATTATGGGCATATAGGACTGCATACAAAAATCCTATGGGTATGTCTCCGTATAAAATGGTTTATGGAAAAGCATGTCATTTACCTCTCAAACTAGAACATAAGGCATACTGGGCTATTAAAGAACTCAACTATGATTTTAAACTTGCCGGTGAGAAGAGGTTATTTGATATTAGCTCACTTGATGAAACAAGCTTATGAAAATGCCAAGTTGTTTAAATAAAAAGTTAAAAGATGGCATGACAAAAGGATACAAAAGTGTGAGTTTAATGTAGGTGATTATGTATTGCTATACAACTCTCATTTATGATTTTTTGCAGGAAAACTTCTCTCTAAATGGGAAGGCCCCTATGTTATCGAGGAGGTCTATCGTTCCGGTGCCATAAAAATCAACAACTTCGAGGGCACAAATCCGAAGGTGGTAAATGGTCAAAGAATTAAACATTATATCTCAGGTAATCCCATAAATGTTGAAACCAATATTATTGAAACCATAACCCCGGAGGAATACATAAGGGACACTTTCCGGAAGGTTTCAGACTCAGAAAATGAATAGGTATGTGGTACGGTAAGTAAACCGACTCCAAAACAATTTTTAAGGCAATATTTCTCCATTTTGGAATATTTAGAAAAATAGAAAAATAAGTAGCAGTCCGGGAAGGACACGAGGGTGGTGGGCGCGCCCTACCCCCTGGGCGTTCCCCCCTACCTCGTGAGCACCTCGTGTGCCTTTCGGACTCCATTTTCTTGCATGATACATATTTTGGTCGGTAAAAATTCATTATATATTCTCCCGAAGGTTTTGACTCCCGTATCACACAAAAATCTTCTGTTCTTGTTTCAAGTTGTTTTCTGTCAGGGTTTTCCAGGCTAGGCATCATGTCGTCTCCCTCCTCCAACAATGGTGACAACGATGCTTGGCTAATGAAGATAGATCTGAAGAGGGAAGAACCCACGAGGGTCAACAAGGATTAAAGGATCAAGAAGGCCACGGAGGATCAAGTTCTGGCAGCAAAAGACATCCTTCAACTTGATCATAACCTTCTTACCCCAACTGAGATCGAAGCTTTCAAGATGATTGAGTTAGCTCGTATACAAAAAAAATATCTCACACAAGAAAATATTTTGTTGAAGGCGCATATTGTCGCACTCAAGGCCATTATTCGCAAGCTGGAGGACCTCTTACGCTCGATGTGCGATTATCCGTCACCTCCACCGTCTCCTCCAACAAAGAAGAATTGAGTATCTGGGTATGGGCACTCCCCTTGGCAGCTGCCAAGCTTGGGGGAGGTGCCCCGGTATCGTATCATGATCACAACTCCTATCTTTACCGTTTTCTTAGTTCGATCCTATTAGTAGTATCTTGATCTAGTAGAATAAAGTTTATGGCATGATCTAGTTTTGAGTTTTGCTTTATGATCCCTCTATGTAATTGAGTCCGTGAGTTATATATAATAAAGATTAGTGTTGAGTCAAGGGCTTGATTATTTTGCCATGATCTTGGGTGAATAAAAGAAAAGAGAAAAAGAATAAAAAGAAACAAAAAAGTTCATATTGATCTTATTGAGAGTAATGACTTCACATAGAAAGAGTATGATGATTAAAAGTTGTTGGGAGTTGGCAGACATAGCTTTGGTCATTGTTGCAATTAATAGGAAGTAATAAGGAAAGAGAGGTTTCACATATAGATATATTATCATTGACACCTTTTATGATTGAGAGCACTCATCAAAATATGACATGCTAAAGAGTTGATATTGGACAAGGAAGACAACGTAATGAGTTATGTCTTTCTTATATCTGAGATAAAGTATGTTGTCATGGTTCCTCTAACTTGTTGAGCTTACCTTTCCCCCTCATGCTAGCCAAATTCTCAGCACCAAGTAGAAATACTACTTGTGCTTCCAAATATCCCTAAACCAGTTTTGCCATGAGAGTCCACCATATCTACCTATGGATTGAGTAAGATCCTTCAAGTAAGTTGTCATCAGTGCAAAGCAATAAAAATTGCTCTAAATATGTACGATTGGTTGGTGTGGGAGAAATAAGCTTTATACGATCTTGTAATGTGGAAGTAATAAAAGCGACGGACTGCATAATAAAGGTTCATATCACAAGTGGCAATATAAATTGACGATCTTTTGCATTGAGATTTTATATATCCAACCATAAAATCGCATGGCAACCTCTGCTTCCCTCTGCGAAGGGCCTATCCTTTTTTATTATCTTCTACCTTATGCAAGAGTCATGGTGATCTTCACCTTTTCTTTTTCATTTTATCCTTTGGCAAGCTCAGCATGTTGGAAAGAACATGATATATATATACCTAATTGGATGTAGGGGAGCATGAACCATTATTGTTGACATTACCCTTGAGGTAAAAGGTTGTGGGGCAAAACTAAAGCCCCTACCTTTCTCTCTGTCTGATTAAAGCTCCGTAACCACAAGTATTGCGTGAGTGTTATCAATTATGGGAGACTACATGATAGTTGAGTATGTGGACTTGCTTTTTAGCTCTGACATAGACTCTTTCCGATGTTATGATAAATTGCAATTGCTTCAATGACTGAGATTATAGTTTGTCGGAGCCCAATAATGTTTATGATTTATACTTTTGCGTTGTGAATAGATCATCACTTGAACATAAGTAATCATATGACAAAATATATATATATGTTGCTGTTATGAGAATAATCATGATGCCTTCATGTCCATATTTTATTTTTATCGACGCCTCTACCTCTAAAAATGAGGACATATTTATTGTTATCGGCTTTTCGCTTTAGGACAAGCGAGGTCTAAGCTTGGGGGAGCTGATACGTCCATTTTGCATCATGCTTTTATATCGATATTTATCGCATTATGGACTGTTATTTCACTTTATATCACAATACTTATGGCTATTCTCTCTTATTTTACAAGGTTTACATAAAGAGGGAGAATGCCGGCAGCTGGAATTTTGGTCTGGATAAGGAGCAAATATTAGAGACCTATTCTGCGCAACTCTAAAAATCCTGAAACTCCACGGAATGTCTTAGAATAAATAAAGAAAAATCAACGCCAAAGATGAAGGCCAGGGGCCCACACCCTTCTCACGAGGGTGGGGGGGCGCCCCCCCCCTAGGGAGTGCCCCCCTACCTCGTGGGCCTCCTGGTGGCTCTCTGATGCCCATCTTCTCCTATATGAGGTCTTTCAATGAGAAAAAAATAAGGAGGAACTTTTTTGGACGAGACTCTGCCGCCACGAGGCGGAACCTTGGTGGATCTAATCTAGAGCTCTGGCAGAGCTGTTCTGCCGGGGAAACTTCCCTCCGGGAGGGGGAAATCATCACCATCATTGTCGGTGTCAAAACAGGCGGGTCTCGGGTAGGGGGTCCCAAACTGTGCATCTAGGCCGGATGGTAACAGGAGGTAGGGGACACGATGTTTTACCCAGGTTTGGGCCCTCTTGATGGAGGTAAAACCCTATGTCCTACTTGATTGATATTGATGATATGGGTAGTACAAGAGTAGATCTAACATGAGATCAGAGAGGCTAAACCCTAGAAGCTAGCCTATGGTATGATTGTTGTTCGTCCTACGGACTAAAACTCTCCGGTTTATATAGACACCGGAGAGGGCTAGGGTTACACAGAGTCAGTTACAATGGTAGGAGATCTACATATCCGTATCGCCAAGCTTGCCTTCCACGCCAAGGAAAGTCCCTTCCGGACACGGGACGAAGTCTTCAATCTTGTATCTTCATAGTCCAGGAGTCCGGCCGAAGGTATAGTCTGGCCATCCGGACACCCCCTAATCCAGGACTCCCTCAGTAGCCCCTGAACCATGCTTCAATGACGACGAGTCTGGCGCGCAGATTGTCTTCGGCATTGCAAGGCGGGTTCCTCCTCCAAGTACTTCATAGAAGATTTTGAACACAAAGGTAGAGTCCGGCTCTGCAAAATAAGTTTCCACATATCGCCATAGAGAGAATAATATTTACACAAATCTAATATGCTGACATATTCCGTAGCATGACATCACACCACGGCCAAGTCTTTATTCGAATCATTTTACTGTCCCACCTCAGCGCGTTTAGCGAGGCGATTTCCTTGGCACGTCTTGTTAAAGCAGAGATCGTGTCCCCTTATTCCGGGATTCTCATCAATACGGGTGTGGGTAACCCAACCGTGCCATTGACTATGGCGCTTGGGAGATAAACGAGTTTTACCAGGCTGGTGGGGGCGCATAGTCGCGTCCGCCCATATAAGGGGATAAGGATCCACCTTTTCATCCACGCCTTCTTCCTCCTTTGCCTATCCATTTCCACGCACTCGAGCTCCAGCGCCCAAGTCCGCACACCCCACCTCAACCTTCTCCAGCCATGTCCGGAATGGGAGGCAAGTGGATGGTATCCTCCATCACAGAGGGACACATCAAACGACTGAGGAAGGCTGGATACTTGTCTAACGACATTGCGCACCGGCTTCCCGAAGAGGGGAAGCTCATCCCCACCCCTAGGCCCCGTGAGAGGGTGGTGTTCCTCCCCCATTTCCTCTGCGGACTGGGCTTCCCTCTCCACCCATTTTTCCGGGGGCTCATGTTCTACTATGGCCTGGATTTCCACGATCTGGCCCCAAACTTTGTCCTCAACATCTCGGCGTTTATCGTCGTGTGCGAGGCTTTCTTCCGCATCTGCCCCCATTTCAGCCTCTGGCTCAAGACTTTCAATGTTAAGCCGAAGGTGGTGCGCGGCACCCAAGCGGAGTGCGGAGGCGCCTTGGTGGGAAAGATGCCCAACGTCCTATGGTTCGAGGGCTCCTTCGTGGAATCCCTAAAGGGGTGGCAGTCGGGTGGTTTTACATCACCGAGCCGCACGACCCTGAATGGGTCGCAGCCCCCGAGATCCGATCCGGACCCCCTACACGGCTCGCCTCCTGGAAAGAGACAGGCCTGTCGTGGGGTAAAAAAGGAGAGCTGGCCGGACTCCAAACATGCATCCAAACCCTGGTGGACAGGAAGCTCAAACTTGTCAATGTAGTCCAGGTTATGCTCATCCGCCGGATCCTCCCGTGTCAACAACGGGCTTTCAACCTGTGGGAGTTCGACCCGGCGCGGCACCGAAATCTGAGCAGGCTCTTCGACACGACGTACGAAGATGCCTGGAAGGTCCTTTTCAAGGGCGTCGAGGCCCCCGCATCCGCTACCGAGGATCGCGGATTCAGCACGCAGCGTCACGCTCGTGTGGTAAGCTGTTTTCACCTTTTACAGGGTATTAGTTTTTCATAGTTTGACTCCATGCGGGATCTAAGCTCCCTTACCTTTGACAGGATTGGCAGGAGACGTCCGGACAGATCAACTGTCCGGCTCCTTTGCCCGAAGGCCCAGCGGACACTCGCTTGGCAAAGCTGCTGGTTCCGGCACCCTACATGGTGCCGGAGAAGAAGGCCAAGAAGAAGGCCACGGGGACTCGAAAGAGTGCCCGGCGCCAGGAGGTGTCGGATTCATCATCCGATGACTCCAAGGTGCACTCCTCCCATGAAGACGAGGAGGAGGAAGAAGAGACCTCTCCCCCCCTCCCCAGCGGGGGGAGGGAAGAAAAGGAAGGCCGCCCCAACCGGGGAGGCCAAAGGCTCCAAGAGGGGGAAGACCCCTCCTCCGAACTACTCCACCAACACCGACGACGGCGAAGAGGAGTGGCCGCACAGGGCCAAGCCCCTGGCGAAATCGTAAGTATTCGGATACCAGAGTGATTCATAGTATTCCCCCATTGCACAACTTTTCCTTACGTCGAACATGATTGTGCAGTCCGCCCAAGGCCGGGCTTGACGAGTCGTCGAGCGGCTCCCTGGACTCGTCGGATGTGAATTCGCTTCCGATGGCTTCATCCCCCACCCTACGGACGGTGCCGAGGTGGCGTTCCAACAGGTTCCAAGCCAGGAGGAGGTGGTCCTGGAGGCGCCGCAAGGTAACCTCCCGGACTCCAGGCGTAAAGGGGATAGAACCCCCAAGGGCTCCAAGTCCGGCCTTGAGCCGGACACCGCGCCAAAACCTTCAACAGTTCCGGACTCCGATAGGCAGCCTCCTTCCAAGAGGAGCAAGCCTACCGAGCCAGTGACCTCCGTCCAACCGGAGGCACCGGACAATTTGCTGGAGACGCTTAACGGCGCCTCCATCAACAAGGAGCACCGCACTATTATGAGTGTGGTGATCCAGAAGGTTCAGTCCGCCAAGAGCGGACTGACTGAAGCCTGTGCCAGCCTTCTAACAAGCTTTGAGGTAAGTAAAGAATATGTAAAAATATTACCGCATAGACAGTAGCCCCTGATGCTCTGTTCAGCGTTCGAAAAGAAAAGCCGAATAGAGGATCTAATAACATTCGCAGGAGTCTAACATAATCAAGTCAATATGCGTATGCAGGCTTCGCTGCTGGCCTCCGCCGCACTGACTGCGGAGGTAGATACGCTGAAGCAGAACCTCGGGCGGTCCGAGCAAGAGCTCGGCCTAGCCAAGCAGCAGCTCGAGGAGAAGGAAGGTAAGAAATACCTTATTGAAATTTGTGAAAGGTGCAATTGCAAAAAGTGACAGGATTAACGCGGCTATTGTAGGGGCCACAACTAAGGTGGCGACCCTTAAGCAAGCGCTATCCAAGGCCGAAAAGAGGGCGGCCATGGAGCGCACCGAGCGGGAGAAGCATGAGACGCAGGTTGGCGAGGTGCTGCAAGAGCTCCAGGCTCTCATGAAAAAACATGAGAGTTTGGAGCTTGACTCGAAGACGCGAGAGTCTGAGCTTGTGGCGGCCATTGAAGATGCCAAGTCTGCCAAGGCCGAAGCCCAGAAGGCCCTCCAGGAGGTTGAGGCAATAAAAAAGATAGCGGCGGGTAAGGCATTCTTTATGCAAAGCAAGCACGTAAAAGTGAATTACTTGTCACTTACCCGAATCCGGAGCTCTCCAGGAGCATTCGCAGACTTGCCCCATAGCGTGTCGGATGCCGCCGCCTTCTACCGAGCCGAGTAGGGAAGCTCGACGGAGAAGGTGTTCTGGTCTCAGTATGCTGAGGCCGAACACCCGGTGCCCTTAAGCGACCAGCTGAAACAGCTGGTCGAGCTCCATAAGGTGGCCGAACAGGCCATGAAGGCCCTCATAGTCTGGCTGTGGCCTGGAGAGGCCATGCCTGGGAGCTACTTCGGGCTGGTGAGGCGGCTGGTGGAGGCCTGTCCAAGGCTCGAAGTCATCAAGCGCTTTGTATGCATCAAGGGTGCCTGTAGGCCGCTTGCCCGTGCGAAGGTGCACTGGGCAAGCTGGATGCTGAGAAGCTTGTGAAGGACGGGCCACCGCCGGGCAAGGAGCATCGCAAGCCCGAGATGTATTATGAGGGCATTCTAAAGGGTGCCCGCCTTGTGGCAGATGAATGTTCCATGGATGTAATTTTTCAATAAACTCGCTCGATTTGTCCTGTGCGCTGAAAACTTATTCATGTGCGCTAAGCAATGCTTTTTGAATTTAAAATATTACCTTCTGTGCGGCCGTTTATCAAATTTGAGAGATGGCGAGTCGTCGGCTTCTGCCCCCATGGCACGAGTGCTGGGGTGTTCAGGATAAACATGAGCGCTCTTTTTCCCATTCTTGGGTCCTTCGAGGGAGGCGCTCAACACAACGAACAAGGCAATCGGACTATAATGCTTGAACACTCTCACTTAGCCATAGAATTCTATAATTTTAAATTTCGGCGAAGCCCCTAGTGTTCGGAAGACCGAGTTCGGGGCGCTATCCACGCCTAGGCCGGACAAAGACGACTCCTCGCTCTAAGCGGCATAAGTCTTTAGGGACTCGAAAACCTCTCGAACAGCGACCAGCTCTCGCCTCATCATGACGGTCAGTTTTAGCTTTCTCTACTGAGGTGCTTAGCCCAGCTCAACTGGGGCACAATCGCAGTAGTTCTCCTAGTGCTACCTTAGCCGATATAACGGAACGTAAGGTACCAAAACATAGGATCCGGGCAAACCCAACTATTGACCCAAGACATGATTTGGAGCCGATGCATATAATGCTATAAGTTCGGGGTGCCGCACTTGTGAAAGTGGTCGGACTTCTCACACCGTATTGTGGGGTACTTAAGCCCCTGGCGTATTGGCCGTACCAAAGTGTACGGGTGCAACATGTCATTAATGAACATATATTTGTAAAACAAAGGTAATGCAATAATAGACGGAAACTATGCATTGTTTATTTAAAAAAGCTGCGATCAAAGCAGAACGATACAAATAGTGCAATAAGCAAAAGATGGGACTATCAAATATGTCCTTTCTAGGGGCGAGCTGCGGAATGTTATGCGAAAGAGGTATATTGCTCGTTATAGAGACCACCTTAGAGTTCCGTAGTGCGGCGTAGCTTTCTGCTTCCCTGGTTGTATCGTTTGTGCGGCAATTGTACTGCCAGACAAGCCTTCCGAAGAATGGAGTCCTGAAAATAAGAGAAAATTAAGAAATCGGCAGCCCCTAGTGCGGTTTAAGCCGCGTTTCGGGCGTGCCGTGATGGTGCCCCTCCCCCTGTGCCCATGGTATTTCCAGAGCGTAGTTATGTATGCGCAGCACTGGTTTCGCAAGTTCACGAGGGCTGGGGTTGGGGACGCATTGTTACGCTTGCTCTGAACGTGTCGGGCGGTCTTGGTGTAGGTTACTCCGGGCGCGCTTGACGGTGTCCAGACGTTTAATGGCCGGACTAGAGAATTGCCTTGAGAGGCTGCTTTGTACTTCTGCTGTGATAGCCGCCGTATGCTCCTCCATTCGGAGAGAGCGTTCGGTGTTTCCATTGACTGTGATGACGCCTCAAGGGCCTGGCATCTTGAGCTTGAGGTATGCGTAGTGCGGCACCACATTGAACTTGGCAAATGCGGTTCGCCCGAGCAGTGCGTGATAGCCACTGCGGAACGGGGCTATATCGAAGATTAACTCCTCGCTTCGGAAATTATCCGGAGATCCGAAGACCACTTCAAGTGTAACTGAGCCTGTATAGTTGGCTTCTACACTTGGTATGACGCCTTTAAAGGTCGTTCTGGTGGGTTTAATCCTCGAGGGATCGATGCCCATTTTCCGCACTGTATCCTGATAAAGCAGGTTCAGGCTGCCGCCGCCGTCCATAAGGACTCTAGTGAGGTGAAATCCATCAATAATTGGGTCTAGAACCAATGCGGCAAATCCGCCATGACGGATGCTAGTGGGGTGGTCCCTTCAATCAAAAGTGATCGGGCAGGAAGACCATGGGTTGAACTTTGGGGCGACTAGCTCCATCGCGTATACGTCCCTTAGCACACGCTTCCGCTCCCTCTTGGGGACGTGGGTTGCGTATATCATGTTCACCGCCCGCACTTGTGGGGGAAAACCTTTCTGTCCACTGTTGTTCGGCGGCTGGGGCTCCTCCTCGTCATCGCTATGCAGCCCCTTGTCTCTGCTTTCGGCATTGAACTTGCCTGCCTGCTTGAACACCCAACAATCCCTGTTGGTGTGATTGGCTGGTTTTTCGGGGGTGCCATGTATCTGGCATGAGCGGTCGACTATTCGGTCCAAACTGGACAGGCCCGGAGTATTTCTTTTGAATGGCTTTTTCCGCTGACCGGGTTTAGAGCCTTTGAATCCGGCATTAACTGCCGTATCCTCAGCATTGTCACCGTTAATGCGGCGCTTTTGCTTGTTGCGATGTGACCTGCCACTGTTGTCCTTGGTATCTGAATTACCAGATCTCTTGGTCATGTTATTGCTGCGAGCTAGCCAGCTGTCTTCTCCTGCGCAAAAGCGGGTCATAAGTGTCGTGAGTGCTGCCATGGATTTCAGCTTTTCCTGTCCTAGGTGCCGTGCAAGCCACTCGTCGCGGATGTTATGCTTGAAGGCTACTAGGGCCTCTGCGTCCGGACAGTCGACAATTTGATTTTTCTTGGTTAGGAACCGTGTCCAGAATTGTCTGGCCGATTCCTCTGGCTGCTGAATTATGTGGCTTAGGTCATCGGCGTCTGGTGGTCGCATATAAGTGCCCTGGAAATTGTCGAGGAATGCGGCTTCCAGGTCCTCCCAACAACCAATTTATTCTGCTGGCAAGCTGTTAAGCCAATGCCAAGCTGGTCCTTTAAGCTTGAGTGGGAGGTATTTGATGGCGTGTAGGTCATCACCGCGGGCCATGTGGATATGAAGGAGATAGTCCTCGATCCATACCGCAGGATCTGTTGTGCCATCGTATGATTCGATGTTCACGGGTTTGAAACCCTCGGGGATTTGATGATCCATTACTTCATCTGTGAAGCATAGTGGGTGTGCGGCGCCTTTGTATTGGGCTACATCACGACGCAGCTCAAACGAGCTTTGTCTACTGTGTTCGGCCCGGCCGGATTTACTGTATCCGGCGTGACGAGTACCGTCTCGTGCTGTGGGGCGCCCACATGATCCGTAGACCGATCTTGTTTACCTTGCTTTGTCCTCCAATATATCTTGCAGGTCTGGCGCATTTTCCCATGCCTTGGTATTTTTTGAGCGGTGCCGGGGTGCAACTTGAGTGGAGGGCCGAGAGGCCTCTCTATCGCGGCCACGGGGTGGCCGGTCGGCCGCATCATGCGCTGGTGATGTAGGTTTAAGTGCTTCCTCCTCTAATTGGGGTAGCAACCTGCGCTTTGGGTAGCTCTTGGAGGGGCGTTCGAGTTCGTACTCTTCGGCCGCAAGGACTTCAGTCCATCTGTCGGCTAGCAAATCTTGATCAGCTCTAAGACGTTGCTGTTTTTTCTTGAGGCTGCTCGCCGTGGCCATAAGCCTGCATTTGAAACACTCTTGTTCGACGGGATCCTCCAGCATGACAAATTCATCGTCGTCGAGGCTTGCCTCATCTTTGGAGGGAGGCATATAATTATCGTCCTCGACCTCTCTGTCTGTCGCTCTCTCATGAGGGCTGGCTTCTCTATCCTCCTATGCTGAATCTTGCTGGAGGTGGTTGTCTTCGGCACTGTCCGGGGTGTTATTATCTCCCATGCCGGAATCACCGTTTTTGTTTTGGCGGGATTTAGAGCAGCGCCGCTAACGCTGGCGCTTAGGCTGCTTCTTGGAGGGGTCATCCTCCGCTGTTCCGTCGCCATTGCCTTCTTTTGGGGTGTCCACCATGTATATATCATACGACGAGGTGGCTTTCCAGTGCCCTATAGGCGCTGCTTCTTGATCGACTCCTACATCGGCATCCATAACGTCGATGTCTTCGGATTCGAAGTCGAGCATGTCGGTTAAATCATCGACAGTGGCTACGAAGTGGGTGGTGGGTGGGCTTTGAATTTCTTCATCATCCGCATCCCAACCTTGCTGACCATAGTCCGGCCAGGGCTCTCCTGACAAAGAGAGAGACTTTAGTGAATTCAGAATATCGCCGAGGGGCGAGTGCTGAAAGATGTCCGCAACGGTGAACTCCATGATCGGCGCCCAATCGGGTTCGATCAGTCGGGGCGCGGAGGGCTCTAAGTCTGGAGAGGAGTCCGGCTCCTTGGAGTCACGGGCTTCACAGAGAATAGGGCTGGTGTTCGGCTCGTTCGTCGTAGAGATTGCAGCCCCGAGGCAGTGTCTAAACACCCATCCTCGGTTGGTGTGATCGGCTCCGAGCTAGGGGTCGAAGCGGACACAGGTGCGGCCTCTAGGGCACTGTTCGGCGGCAGAGCTAAATCATGCCCATCGTGACAGTGCGGCGCGCTCGGCTATGGCTCGAATCCGTCGAAGATCAAGTCTCCGCGAATGTCGGCCGTGTAGTTCAAACTTCCAAATCTGACCTGATGGCCAAGAGCCAGACCCTTAGGAGTTCTTCAGCAAGGCCATTCAGGAGCTACAGGAGTCAAGAGTCATGAAAGGCGGTCGCCGCCTACCAGCAGTGGCTCCCCATCCAGGCGAGGATGGTGGGCTGCGCATCTGCATCGACATACCAGGGCTCAACCGAGTCGCCTCTCTGGAGCGCCTCTGGCCCTCGCGAGTGGGACGCTGCAGAGGTCCACCCCACAGCTACGTTCGCATGCCTTACGGCTTGCCGAACGCGGCTGCCACGTACCAGCGCCTCATGAGGGGCATCATGGAGGCACAAGAGGCCAGGCGTTCCGCGGCCCTGGCGGAGATGGAGATGGTCCACGAGGAGCCACCAGCGCCTCCAGAGCCTCCCGAGGCCCCTGGGCATGGGGACTCGTGAGGATCGGCTCCCGCAGCCCACCGAGTCTGCTACACCAACACCCCTTCGTCCTCAACGTCATCAGGTGACATCTTTCAAGTTTTCACTTCCAGCTAGGAGCGCCCCCCAGGGCTGCATTATTCCCAGGCCGCGTGGGTCCGTCCCTGTGGCGTGTATCCATTTTATTTCATGCTGTCAGCTTACCTTGTTGGGGGCGCCCCTCGGGCTGCATGATCCCCAAGTCGCTCGGGCCAGACCCAGCGGCATGTATCCCATTTGCGTTTATTTCCGGTTATGCGTTCGACCCATCATGCTTGATTATTTGATGCCGGTCCACGGCACCTCTTCTTCTCCATGCCGACCACTTTCACGTTAAAGGGGGTGTACCTGAGCATCGCGACTCAGGGCTCTTACTGGCTCTCCAGCCCTCACCCTCTGGCCTTGTCCACGACATCGCGACCTGGCATACCAGCGACAGCTGAGACCAGCTCGAGGGCTGGGACCCGAGGACGTAGAGTGCCGACATCTAACCGAATTTGCAGGGACACATCACAAGATAAGGCCCAGTGCCAGGCGCAACCCGCCTAGAGGTAGGGCCCCGTGAGTCCTGCGCTGGCTCACGGGTGCCCAGATACACCTCGCCAGGCCCTACCGTGCCAGCCACGTGTTAGGGCGGGGCTGTACATGCCCCGGGGGCTCCTCCCGGAGGGGGTCCCCCTCCCACGTACCAGTGGAAGCACCATGCTCCGCGCTGGCTGACGACACTGCCGAGGAGCGGCTATGCCCGTACACATATGGAAGCGCTATGCTCCGCGCTGGTGATAAACAACTGAGGGTGGCCCCCGGGCCGCATCAACCTCAGGGAGCCCAAAGCTCAATGTCTAGCCTCATCGTAATGCCTCCCCTCGGGAGTGCCGTGCGAGGGGGCTGGGCACGGGGGCTGCGCCTGGGTCACACCCAGACGCACACCGCCCAGCCAGGTCCCCTCGGGCCTGGTTCGTCGCGCGCCTCTCCCCGAGCGGAGCCAAGGTACGAAGGCCGTTTGAGCGTCAAGGGGGACTCCTGAGCATCGTGACTCAGGAGCCTAACTGGTCACGTAGCCCCTCACTCCTTAGTTCCGAAAGGCTAACGGCGGTTGAGGTATGCGCGCGGCCGGGCTCTGCAGACGTAGAACGGTAGATCCACCCACATCACACCTCCCTACTTGTTGTTCATGCGCCAAGGGGGACTCCTGAGCATCGCAACTCAGGAGCCTAACTTGTCACGTAGCCCTTCCCTCCTTGGCCACATCTTGGTTTCCGATCGGGGCTAACGCTGGGTGAGGTATGCGCGGGGCCGGGCTCTGCCGGCGTAGAACATAAGCAAGTAGGAAGGAAAAGCGCAAATTTCAAGGAATTCAAAAGCAAATATTACAGTCCACACTGTTTTCTCAATGCCAAACGCAAGTTTAAACGCCTCCCCGAGGCATGATACATGTGCAGGAATTAAAGGCAGGACAGGAGCCACAACGGAGTCACTTGTCGGCGGTGGAGCAGCGCGGAGTGGGTTCGCCTTATGGAGCAATGGGGTCGGCAGCGCCTTGCTTCGGCTTGGTGCTGAAGGTCCGGAACTTCCCCAGCAGAGCCTCCGCGCGACCCTTCACGGCCTCGGCAGCAGCAGCGGCACGCTCGCCGCTTACTGGATCCAGCAGGCTGTCGAGGTCGACGTCAGGATCGCGAAGGTAGATGTGGGTGAGCACCCGCATCAGTGCTGCAGAAGACAGGACACGCGCCTCGGCCTCAGTCATGGGGCCAAGGCCAAGGGCGACATCTTCAAGAGCACGAACCAGGAAGGGAAGCAGCTTGGCAGGGCCGTCCTCGGCGCCAGCCAGTGGGCTCTCCAGGCCGCTGTCATAAAGCGTCCTCGGCGAGGAGCGAGCCTTTGCCTCCATCTCCGTGAAGGCCACGCGGTCCTCGGCAAGAACTAGGGCCTTGTCGTCCATCTCGGCCTTCCTCACCCCCTACTCCTGCTCCAGCGCGCCTAGGCGGTCGCGGCGCTTCCTGAGCTTTACCTCCCTCTCCTTGACGGCCGCCTCGCCGAGCAACCTCACGCCTGCCGATGCACGGACCCGGCGACACACCAGAGAGCGACCCCTGATTCTCGAGATAAGTCACCACCCGGAAGCGCCAGCTACCGTGGCCCCATCCCGCACCTAATGCAATCCCGTGTTAGCGACGCCGCTCCCCTTTCTCACCAAACGACGGCTGCTTGAGCGCCAAAGGGGACCTCCTGAGCATCGCGACTCAGGGGCTCTTACCGGACTCCGGGTCGCTCACCTCCTGGCCTTGACCACGGCATCATGACCTGGCATACCAGCGACGGCTGAAGCCGCCTTGGGACTAGGACCTGTCGGTGCAGAGCACCAAGCCCTTGTGAGGTTCGAAAGGGAGAACTGAGCTAAGACAGAATGAGCAGCTCGCACAATTCTACAACAAGGGTTATATTAACAAAACAGGATCACGGGCACCTTACAAGCCCCCACGGGACGCGTCTTTGATTCCTCGCAGGGAACAGATCCTAAAGGGACACTAACTACGCGCGCCCCTGCAAAAGACGCCATCATCAACAGTGGGCCATCAAGCACCGGCGCCAACCCCATCCAGATCAGAGTCGGCAGCGGCCTGACGAGCCCGCCCTGCTCCAGGAGCGGCACCGGCTCGGGGGCTCGTAGCTGTCATCTCTCGTCTCCAGAGTCGCGAAGAGCTCGCCGGAGTCGCTAGAACCTCTGACACCTCCACCGCCTGAGGAGCCGCCAAGGGAGCGGTCGGCGGGCCCAGTCCTCGCCGCAGCAGGGTCCCGGCCACCTCTCCCGGGGCAGCACTCCAGCCGGCGCCTGTTCACGTCGAAGACCTTGAAGAACATCACCGAAGCACCGTCGTACTCCAAGTGGATCACGAAGGCGCCTCTTGTCCTGCAAACCCGGGCGATTTCGCTCCAGCCTCGAGTCATGAAGACCTTGCTCAGGGAACGACCGCGACCTCTGCCTCAGTCGTGAGGGTGCTGCAGCCGGTGTGCTGCAGCCAAAGCTCCAGGGGCTCTCCCTGTGGGACGATGGAGGCGAAGAAGGGAGGAAGGCGAATCCAAGACTGAGGAGGCATGGCGACGTGAAGCACGAGCTCTTGGGAGGAGCCTTCGGTGTGGACCCCAGGGGGTACGACCCACACCTTCGTGACCCGTCGGCGGCGACGGTGGCGCCGCCTGTGGCGTTCAACATCAGCTCCTTCAGGGCCCTCGATGTGGGCGTACAAGGGAAGCGGGAACCCCGGCGGTGCCCGCTCGCACCAAGGCCTCGACACCACCTGATGGGCCCCCTCGTCCGGACCATGGAGGACGAGCCGTTTCTTCGGCGGGAGCGGGTCTGGTTCCTCTCAGGGAGCCTTTCCCTTCTCTGCCATCGAGAACCGGCGGATCGGAGCCATCGCAGCAAGACGGAGCAAGGACCGGGAAGAAGGAGAAGCAACAAGGGATGGACTGGAAGGGCGCACGCCGTTCCGTACTTATGGCCGGCGAAGGCCAACCGCCGACCTCCACGATCGCCGGTAATCATGACCCACTTTGCATGCAGGGACTTGTCCAATTCGTGCAGTTGCCGAGGCGCCATGGGGAAGTGGAGACGCCCATGTCCAATCAACCGCCACGCGGTGCCCAAGGCCGCAGGCTGTTAGGGCCCGTGGCGCTTCGCTCTTGCCCTTCCGCCTCCCTGCACGGCCTAGTCCGAGCATGCCTTGGGCCCGGGGGCTACTGTCGGTGTTCTGGGAACGGGGGTCCCCAGACTTGCCTGCCTGCGGCGTGGCTCAAAGGGGGGCCCAGCACGGCCCATCTTCATCAACACAGACCCAAGACCCTCGCGAGGGGCCAAGCCTCGCGGGGCGGATGACACGGAGCTTCCTCAGGCACGACCTCATCAGGCTGGCTCGCGAGGAGGCGGAGAGATCAAGGTGGGGTACCTCACGAGGTGCCCGTGACGCAAGCCATGACGACCAAAGGCGCCAGGCGGGTGCCAGCCCACGCAGTGTCCTCCTTTCCTCTTTGGTGCAAAGGGAGCAAGCGCAGCCGCGGAGTACCGAGGCGTCAGGCAAAGGTTGCCATTTCGGTGCAACAAGACCAAGACCAGGATGACTGCAAGATGGAGGTCATTGTGGAGCCCAAGACGGCGTCACCACCAGAGCTTTGTGCAGGCGAAGACTACTTTTGTCAGGATAGCTAGTACTAGCTGTCCTCCTTCAAATTAGCCCGCCATTGTTGGCTCCCTTCCCGCTCGATATTTGGGAAGAGGACCAGGACCTCTATAAATAGGACCAGCCACCCACAGGGCAAAGGGAGAAAAAAGAGGAAGAGGTTCAGGGAGATTGAGACAAACAATAGGGGAGAAAGGGAGAGAGTTTTAGGGGGATCGAGACCAATGATAGAAGGGAGAGAGAGAGAGAGAAGGGTGACTGAACTCCTCCCAGCAGTTCATCGCCCCAGCCAAGAACAGACCCTCGCGAGGCTGTTCTTTCTTGTATTGTTCCTCATCATCAGCCCAAGAGGCAATCCACCACACCACACACTGGAGTAGGGTATTACACCACAACGGTGGCCCGAACCAGTATAAACCCTGTGTCTCTTGTGTTGTTCTTTCCATAGCTTAGATCTTAGCGAGGCGGAGGGGTACAGGTAGGTAGGAGGCGAAATCTCCGCGCGCACCCCAGTGTTCGAACCTCAAGGGTCTGCTGGAACCCGAAATCCGACAGTGCCGAACATGAGTTATACTGAATAAACAAAGTATAAATCGAAATAGGTAAAATTGAGCTTTATTGTCTCGTGTTTTATATGCGCGGAGCCCCAAGTACAGGGGTATACGGCTATTAAGCCTTTATCAATTGTATGTTTGTGCCGGACTCGTCTAGCCGTGTCCGTGGTCTTGACGACCTGTTTAGGTGCTTTGGCTGGTCAAGCCGCTTTACTGCGGGGCTGTCAAGGCAGCCGCACTGTCTTTCACGCGAGAGGAACACTCTATGTTTTCCCTTTAATGAGATGATGCCTCGTGGACCGGGCATCTTAAGCGTAAGAGATGCATAATGCGGTATTGCATTAAAGCGGGCGAAAGCTTCGCGTCCCAGCAGTGCTTGATAGCTACTTGAGAATGGGGCGATGTGGAAAGTTAGCTGTTCGCGACGGAAATTATCGGGGGAGCCGAACATAACTTCTACCCGGAGAGAACCCATGCAGCGGGCATCCAGGCCTGGCGTTACCCCTTGAAAGGAGGTTTTGCTATGGCGAATTTTTGTTGGGTCTATCCCCATGTTGCGGATTGTGTCCTGGTATAACAGGTTTAGACCACTGCCGCCGTCCATCGGGACATTTGTAAAGTGGAGTCCGCCGATTATTGGATCTAATACCAAGCCAGTCCAGCCTGCGTTCCAGATACTTCTAGAGTAATCCTGATGGTCAAAGGTGATCGGTTTTAACAACCATTGGCAAGACTCCTTTGGGATAGGCTGTATGGCGCGTATCTCTGGTGGCGCTATTCTGTTCGCCACGTGAAGTAAGTTCACTGTTTTGACTTCTTTTGGGAAATCCTTTTGTTTCCTGGTGCTCTGCTTGTGGGGTTCGTCGTCGTCCTTACTTGGTGTGTCGAGCCCCTTCTGTTCGGCGTTGAGTTTGCCGGCTTTCTTGAAAACCCAACAATCTCTGTGGGTATGGTTCGCAGGCTTCCTGGGAGTACTGTGTATTTGACATATCTTGTCCAAGATTTTGTTTAAGTTGGATAGCTCGTCCCTGTTATCCTTGAGGGGCGGCTTCCTCCGATTCTGTCGCGAGCTTTTGAATCCAGCGTTGACCGCCATGCTCTTTGGGCTGTTTCCCTTATTCCGGCGCTGTTCCTTGCTGTGTTGGGGTTTTTTGTTTCCATCCCTAACTTCGGATGTACTTGGGTCGCTGGTGCTACATCTTGCCAACCAGCTGTCCCCTCCTGCACAAAAGTGGGTCATGAGGCTTGTTAATGCGGCCATTGTTCTTGGCTTTTCTTGGCCGAGGTGTCCGGCGAGCCATTTGTCTCGAACGCTATGCTTAAAAGCTGCTAGGGCTTCGGCGTCCGGACAGTCGACTATCTAATTCTTCTTAGTAAGAAATCTGTTCCAGAATTTCCGGGCTGACTCTCCGGGCTGTTGAGTTATGTGACTGAGATCGTCTGCATCCGGAGGGCGGACATAGGTCCCTTGAAAATTTGATCGGAAAGCATCCTCAAGCTCTTCCCAACTTCCAATGGTGTTTTCGGGAAGGCTTTTGAGCCAATGCCGGGTTGGCCCTTTAAGCTTGAGGGGTAAGTATTTTATGGCGTGGAGGTCATCTCCTCTAGCCATGTGTATGTGGAGGATATAATCCTCGATCCAGACCCCAGGGTCTGTTGTTCCGTCGTATGCCTCTATGTTTACGGGCTTGAATCCCGCTGGAAATTCATGGTCCAGCACCTCATCGGTGAAACATAGGGGGTGTGCGGCACCCCTGTATTTGGGTGTGCCGTGATGTTCAGATATTTGTTGTGTTGCATTGCTTACTAGAGCTTGCTTTCTTGGCCCGTAGATAGATCTAGATCGGCCATCTTTTTGATGTAGATCCTTTGGTGGATCGCATGACGGCTTTTGTGCGGCGCTGCTTGCCGCTCCATGCTGGCCATACGGTCGTCTATCCGACCGGGTGGCTTTCCTATTTTTTTACTACGGGGACTCTAAGGCCTCCTCGTCAAATTCAGGCAGTAGCTTTCGCTTTGGATAGCTTTTTGTGCGGCGACTGCCGCCATATTTTTCTGCGGTGTTGCGTACATTGCTCCATCTGACTCTGAGTGCATCTTCCGCAGTTTTGAGCTTCCGCTTCTGCTTTTTCAGGCTATGCGCAGTGGCGACGAGCCTTTTGTGGATGTTCTTCTGCTCCATGAGTTTATCCGGCGTAAGGTCGTCCGGACTGTTGTTTTCGCCCGGGACGGGGTGTTCAGTTTGTTTATCCAAGTTGCCATGTTCGGACGTTTGCTCGAAGGCATGTTCGTCGTCCGCCGGCTCGTCCTGCTCTATGGCTGGGTCTGTATGGCTGTTGTCTCTGTCGAGGCGGGGCTTGGAGCGGCGCTTACGTCCCCACTTTGATTGCTTTTCGAGTGAACGATCCCTCGTTGCATCCCTGTGTTCCTTGTCGTCACTTCCTTTGGGTGTGTCCACCATGTATACATCATGAGATGAGGTGGCTGTCCAGTGCCTTATAGGCGTTGGTTCATGTTCATATCCTACATCGTCGTCCCTACCGTCGATGTCTTTGGAGTTGAAGTCGAGCACGTTGTTTAAATTATCGACAGTGGCTACGAAGTGGGTGGTGGGTGGGCATCGAATTTCTTCGTCGTCCACATCCCAATCCTGCCGGTCATAGTCCGGCCAGGACTTTCCTGACAAAGAGAAACCTGAGTGAATTCAGAATGTCGCCGAAGGGCGAGTGCTGAAAGATGTCTGCGGCGGTGAACTCCATGATCGGCGCCCAATCGGATTCGATCGGTAGGGGCGCGGAGGGCTCGGAGTCCGGAGAGGAGTTCGACACCTTGGAGTCACGGGCTTCACAGAGGACAAGGCTGGTGTTCGGCTTGATCACCGTAGAGATTGCATCCCCCGAGGTGGTGTCTAACCACCCATCCTTGATTGGTGTGATCGGCTCCGAGCTAGGGGTCGGAGCGGACACAGGTGCGGCCTCTAGGGCACTGTTCAGCGGCAGAGCTAGATCATGCCCATCATGATAGTGCGGTGCGCTCGGCTGTGGCTCGAATCCATTGAAGATCAAGTCTCCGCGGATGTCGGCCGTGTAGTTCAAACTTCCAAATCTGACCTGATGGCCAAGGGCGTAGCTTTCGATCTGCTCCAGATGACCAAGCGAATTGGCCCGCAGTGCAAAGCCGCCAAATACGAAGATCTATCCTGGGAGAAAAGTCTCACCCTAGATCGCATCGCTGTTGATGATCGGAGAAGCCATCGGGCCTAAAAGTGATGACATAGAGGAACTCTCGATGAAAGCACCAATATCGGTGTCAAAACCGGCGGATCTCAGGTAGGGGGTCCCGAACTGTGCGTCTAGGCGGATGGTAACAGGAGACCAGGGACACGATGTTTTTTACCCAGGTTCGGGCCCTCTCGATGGAGGTAAAACCCTACGTCCTGCTTGATTAATATTGATGATATGGGTAGTACAAGAGTAGATCTACACGAGATCAAAGAGGCTAAACCCTAGAAGCTAGCCTATGGTATGATTGTTGTTCATCCTACGGACTAAAACCCTCCGATTTATATAGACACCGGAGAGGGCTAGGGTTACACAGAGTCGGTTACAATGGTAGGAGATCTACATATCCGTATCGCCAAGCTTGCCTTCCACGCCAAGGAAAGTCCCTTCCGGACACGGGACGAAGTCTTCAATCTTGTATCTTCATAGTCCAGGAGTCCGGCCGAAGGTATAGTCCGGCTATCCGGACACCCCCTAATCCAGGACTCCCTCACATATTATTACCCCTCTGATTATGAACATGAATATGCTTTGTGAGTAATTACGTTCATTCCTGAGGACAAGGGAGAAGTCTTGCTATGAGTAGTCATGTGAATTTGGTATTCGTTTGATATTTTGGTAAGATGTATGTTGTCTAGCCTCTAGTGGTGTTATGTGAACGTCGACTACATAACACTTCACCATTATTTGGGCCTCGAGGAAGGCATTGGGAAGTAATAAGTAGATGATGGGTTGCTAGAGTGACAGAAGCTTAAACCCTAGTTTATGCGTTGCTTCGTAAGGGGCTGATTTGGATCCATATGTTTCATGCTATGGTTAGGTTTACCTTAATACTTTTGTTGTAGTTGCGGATGCTTGCAATAGAGGTTAATCATAAGTGGGATGCTTATTCAAGTAAGAACAGCAACCAAGCACTAGTCCACCCACATATCAAATTATCAAAGTATCAAACGCGAATCATATGAACGTGATGAAAACTAGCTTGACGATACTCCCATGTGTCCTCGGGAGCGCTTTTCCTATTATAAGAGCTTGTTCCGGCTTGTCCTTTGCTACAAAAGGATTGGGCCACCTTGCTGCACCTTATTTACTTTTGTTACTTGTTGCTCATTACAATTTATCCTATCGCAAAACTATCTGTTACCACTTATTTCAGTACTTGCAGAGAATACCTTGCTGGAAACCGCTTATCATTTCCTTCTGCTCCTCGTTGGGTTCGACACTCTTACTTATCGGAAGGACTACGATAGATCCCCTATACTTGTGGGTCATCACACCCGTTGTATGTGAATGTAGAGCTTATCACACCTGATCATCACGTGGTGTCTCGGCACGACAAACTATTGCAACGGTGCATACTCAGGGAGAACATTTATACCATGAAATTTAGTGAGAGATCATCTTATAATGCTACCGCCGAACTAAGCAAAATAAGGTGCATAAATGATAAACATCACATGCAATCAATATAAGTGATATGATATGGCCATCATCATCGTGTGCCTTTGATCTCCATCTCCAAAGCACCATAATGATCACCATCATCACCGGCTTGACACCTTGATCTCCATCGAAGCACCGTTGTCGTCTCACCAACTATTGCTTCTATGACTATCGCTACCGCTTAGTGATAAAGTAAAGCAATTACATGGCGATTGCATTTCATACAATAAAGCGACAACCATATGGCTCCTGCCAGTTGCCGATAATTGTGTTACAAAACATGATCATCTCATACAATAAAATTTAGCATCATGTCTTGACCATATCACATCAAAACAAGCCCTGCAAAAACAAGTTAGACGTCCTCTACTTTGTTGTTACAAGTTTTAGATGGCTACTACAGGCTGAGCAAGAACCGTTCTTACCTACGCATCAAGAACCACAACGCGGTATAGTGACTGCTTTTTCATCTTTAGAAAGAACCCTGTTCATTGAATCCGATTCAACTAAAGTTGGAGAAATTGACACCCCCCCAGTCACCTGTGTGCGAAGCACGTCGGTAGAACCTGTCTCGCACAAGCATACGCATAATGTCGGTCTGGGCCGCTTCATCCAACAATACCGCCGAATCAAGAATCAACTTGTGACGGCAAGAAATATGTATATACCCACGCCCATAACTCCTTTGTGTTCTACTCGTGCATATAACATGTACGCATAAACCTGGCTCTGATGCCACTGTTGGGGAACACAGTAATTTCAAAAAAATTCCTACGCAATCGCAACATCTATCATGGTGATGCATAGCAACGAGAGGGGAAGAGTGTTGTCTACGTACCCTCGTAGACCGTAAGCGGAAGCGTTATGACAACGTGGTTGATGTAGTCGTATGTCTTCATGATACGATCAATCCTAGTACCGAAAGTACGGCACCTCCGCGATGTGCACACGTTCAGCTCGGTGACATCCCATGAACTCTCGATCCAGCTGAGTGTCGAGTGAGAGCTTCGTCAGCACGACAGCGTGATGACAGTGATGATGAAGCTACCGGCGTAGGGCTTCGCCTAAGCACTATGATGATATGACCGAGGTGCATTATGGTGGAGGGAGGGACCGCACACGGCTAAGACAATGATCAACCTGTGTGTCTGTGGGGTGCCCCCCTCCCCATATATAACGGAGTGGAGGAGGGGAGGGTCGGCCCTCTATGGCACGCCCTAGGGGAGTCCTACTCCCACCGGGAGTAGGATTCCCCCTTCCAAGTAGTAGGAGTAGGAGAGAAGGAAGGGGAGGAGAGGGGGAAGGAAAGGGGTCCCGGCCCCCACCCAATTCGGATTGGGCTATGGGGGCGAGCCTCCCACCTTTTCCCTTCACCTCCTCTATTTCACTAAGGCCCAATAAGGCCCATATACTCCTCGGGGGGGTCCGGTAACCTCCCGGTACTCCGGAAAATGCCCGAACTCATTCGGAACCATTCCGATGTCCGAACATAGGCTTCCAATATATCGATCTTTACGTCTCGACCATTTCAAGACTCCTCATCATGTCTGTGATCATATTCGGGACTCTGAACTACCTTCGGTACATCAAAACACATAAACTCGTAATATTGATCGTCACCGAACGTTAAGCGTGCGGACCCTATGGGTTCGAGAACTATGTAGACATGACCGAGACTCATCTCTGGTCAATAATCAATAGCGGAACCTGGATGCTCATATTGGTTCCCACATATTCTACGAAGATTGAGGGAGTCCTGGATTAGGGGGTATCCGGACAGCCGGATTATATCCTTTGGCCGGACTGTTGGACTATGAAGATGCAAGATTGAAGACTTCGTCTCGTGTCCGGATGGGACTCTACTTGGCATGGAAGGCAAGCTAGGCAACACGGATATGTATCTCCTCCTTTGTAACCGACCTTGTGTAACCCTAGCCCCCTTCGGTGTCTATATAAACCGGAGGGTTTTAGTCTGTAGGACAATATACAATCATACCATAGGCTAGCTTCTAGGGTTTAGCCTCTTCGATCACGTGGTAGATCAACTCTTGTAATACTCATATCATCAAGAATAAATCAAGCAGGACATAGGGTTTTACCTCCATCAAGAGGGACCGAACCTGGGTAAAACATCGTGTCCCCTGCCTCCTGTTACCATCCGCCTTAGGCGCACAGTTCGGGACCCCCTACCCGAGATCCGCCGGTTTGGACATCGACATTGGTGCTTTCATTGAGAGTTCCTCTGTGACGTCGCCGTAAGGAAGGATGCCTCGTATCGTTGTTAAAAGCAACATTACCGCCGGGGGAGCTCTGGCTGTCGGCCAAACTCTCCGCTAGGCAATTTCGTCATGACTGCCTGTTCGGCAGCTGCATCGACGATGACTTCTCGGGTCATCAAAAATAGCCTCCATGTCGGCTTGGAAGTCGCCGAGCAGATGGATCCAATGGAGCTCTCTTCCCTAAACGAACTCTTGGATCGCATCGCCGCCTTGGGAGTCGCTACGGACTATCACTAGATTGGGCTTAAATCCGATCAAAGGGAGATTAACTCTCCATCGGTCACCCATCACGTTGCGGTGGTGGAGGAACAATGCGGCAACTCTTCCTCTATTTTGAGGAATAACTATGTCCGGATTCCTGAGCTCTCCGAGCCGGATACCCGTTTACGAGAGGACATTACACAAGCCCTGGACCTAGAATCAGGCAGCGGGCCAGACTTATCGCGTAACACTCTGGAACCTGAACTTCCAAGATTGGAAACTCCTCGGCCCCTGGGTCTCAGATCGGGTAGGGGTTCAGACTCAAATCCACCCACCCACCCAGACATAAACGATCTTTCCCACAGCAGGCAAGAGCCCCATGAACAGGCAAGAGCCCCATGAAACAATACATCATTATTGGGCCAGATTCCTCCTTGTGATGAACAAGGTTAAGGACTGTCGCGAGGAAGATGCAGTCTCACTTTTCTGCAATAATTGCATGGACAAGGGAATCCTTAACGCCTTAAGTCACCGTGACATATCACGCTTCGCTGACTTGGCGTCCATAGTACGAAAGTACTGTGCGACATAAAGCGCATGGAAAACCAAAACGAAATTTTGGGATAATCCGGCTCCGAATATACACCCAGTCAGAAGTAAAAGGGTGCACTATCATAAGACACCCAAGCTAGTTGCAAAGAAACAAAAACCCTCTACAGGGCATGGAACCGTACTGGAGGGATGGCTTAATGGACCCTGCAAAATTCATAGTACAATGGATACAATACCAACACACAGCCTTAGAGCATGTTGGATACTCCGGCAGGTGGCCAAAAGTGGTGAGGATCTTCTTATCCCAAATGCCACAGAGCACCATCCCGTGGATAACAATACGGTGTTAACAGTCTTTGAGACCTTTACGTCAAATAATAGGCAAAACCCCACACTCCGCAGCATGGCCGAAATCTGCCACGTAGCATCAATAAATCCATGGAGTGACACGGCTATTACCTTCAATGCCAGTGACGAACCTAAATTCCGAACAGCCAGAGCACCAGCTGCACTGGTCCTCAGTCCAATTGTGACGGCTTTCGACTCACCAAAGTACTCATGGACGGCGGCGGCGGATTAAACCTCATCTATGAGGAAACTCTTCAAAAAATGGAAATAGACTGGAACTGCATTGAGCAAAGTAGCACAACCTTCAGGGGAATCATACCTAGTCGGGAGGCACGATGCGCTGGGAAAATCACACTAGATGTGGTATTCGGTACGCTAGAGAATTACAGGACCGAAGAAATTACATTTCAAGTGGCCCCGTTCAGTAGTGGATACCACGCCCTTTTAGGACGTGAGGCGTTCACGATCTTCCAAGCCGTACCCCATTATGGGTACATGAAGCTCAAAATGCCCGGGCCCAACAGAATCATCACCCTCGCTAGTGATCCGGACACAGCACTCTGCGCTGAAAACAAAACAGCCGCACTGGCCCTCGAGGCATTATCCGAAGCCCTCTTGGTCGAGGAACTAACCACGCTACGCTCCATAGTGGACAGGGATGACGTGATACTCGATAAGAGATCCAAGTCCACCTCTTTTAAACCAGCGGATGAAATAGTCAAATTCCAAGTCCACCCAACGGACCCTATGAAAACAGCCTCCATCGGGGCGCAGTTAAACCCCGCCATGGACGCCACACTATGAGAGCTCCTGCGCGAGAATTGGGACATATTTGTCTGGCACCCCTCAGACATGCCAAGAATCCCATGCAGGCTGGCCGAGCATAGCCTCAATATCCTAAAGGGATTCAAGCCGGTCAAGCAAGCTCTTCGGCGTTTCTCCGAACCTAAGAGACATCCATGGGAGAGGAACTAGCCAAGTTATTGGAGGCCGGATTTATCAGTGAGATAAAACACCCGGACTGGCAAGCAATCCTGGTGATGGTACCAAAGAAGGATAAATCCTAGCGCCTTTGTGTCGATTTCAAGGACCTCAATAAAGCTTGCCCAAAGGATCCCTTCCCCCTCCCCCGCATCGATCAAATTATTGATGCTACCGCAGGACACGAGTCATTGTGTTTCCTCGACGCATACTCCGGTTACCACCTAATCAAGATGGTGGAGTCCGACCAAGACGCAACGGCATTCATCACACCATACGGTTCCTCTTGTTTCAACACAATGCCTTTTGGGCTAAACAACACCGGCGCAACATATCAGCGCATGATTCAGACATGTCTGGAGAAACAAATCGGCAAAACAGTATAGGCATACGTAGACGATGTGGTCATCAAAACCAAACACGTTGACTCTTTGATAGACGACTTGAGGCTCACATTCGACAACCTCTGAACATACGACATTAAGATCAATCCGGAAAAATGCGTTTTCGGCGTACCATCCGGAAAGCTCCTGGGTTTCATTGTCTCCAGTCGAGGTATTGAAGCTAATCCGGCCAAAATCCGAGCTTTGTCACAGTTGGCCACCCCAACAGACCTCAAACAAATTCAGAAGTTAACTGGATGCGTGGCGGCTCTAAGCCACTTTATCTCCCGCTTAGGAGAAAAGGCTTTACCCCTTTATCGCCTCCTTCGGCGCACCGAACACTTTGAGTGGACGGATGCTGCCACAACCATATTGGAAGAAATAAAGACCATTTTGGCAACCAACCCAATCCTGGCCGCGCCAAACAGCGGCGAACCAATGCTGTTGTACATTGCGGCAACTCATCAAGTTGTAAGCGCAGTGCTCGTCGTCGAACGAGAAGCTGACGGACATAAATTCCCTCTTCAAAAGCTGGTATACTATGTATCCACTGTCCTCATTCCATGCAAATAACGGTACCCACATTATCAAAAGATAGCCTATGCGGTATTCATGGCATCCTGGAAGCTGCGACACTACTTTCAAGAGTGTTCGATTATAGTAGCCTCGGAAGTGCCACTTAATGATATTATAAACAACCGTGACGCTACGGGCCGGATTACCAAATGGGCCATTGAGCTCCTCCTGTTCGACATAACATACAAACCTCGATGAGCTATTAAGTCGCAAGTATTGGCCGACTTTGTCGCCGAATGGACGGAGGCCGAACTCCCTAAAGAGTACGGCGCATACTCCAATTGGATCATGCACTTCGACGGTTCTAAAATGCTGGCTGGTCTAGGGGCTGGCGTCGTCCTAACGTCCCCAACCGGAGATACCATCCAGTACGTACTGCAAATATTGTACAAAGACTCCAATAACGCAGCCGAATACGAAGCTCTCTTGCATGGTCTTCGGATGGCAGTCTCCATGGGCATTCAACGCCTGGAGGTGCGTGGGGATTCAAACCTTGCAATATCCCAAATAAATGCAGACTTTGATGACAAGGATCCAAAAATGGCGGCCTACCGAAATGCCGTCCTAAAAATGTCAGCTCGGTTCGAGGGGCTCGAATTTCACCATGTGACTCGGGAAAACAATCAGGCGGCAGATATCCTCACCAGCATCGGCGCCAAACGCGATGCGGTCCCCCCCCCAACATCTTTCTGGAAAGGCTATTTAAGCCATCCGTAGTATGGGAAGGGGACACCGGTAACAATAGTCCGGACCCGGCCAAAATGCCCGATACCGAACACTCTGACACAATCGGAGGCTCCGCCATCGAAATAACACCTTCAGCCCACGTAATAATGGCCATTATAGCTGTGGACAGAACCATTCCTGGCCTACCTAACTAGGCAGGAACTTTCGGAGGACCAAAACGAGGCACGCTGCATAGTGCGGCGATCTAAGGCCTACAGGGTCCACGAGGGAGAATTGTATAAAAAAGCACTACCGGAGTCCTTGAAAGGTGCATCTTCGAAGAGGAAGGGCGGAACCTTTTGGCAGAAATCCACGCCAGACTCGGCGGTTACCACGCCATGGCCCGGGCTCTTGTAAGCAAGGCCCTCCATACAGGATTCTATTAGCCAACGGCCCGAGCAGATGCACATGACTTGGTCCAATGTTCCGCTGGTTGCCAGCTCTTTGCAAATCAAAGCCACATGTCACCCACCGCCCTCAAAACAATCCCCATTACGTGGCCCTTCGCAGTCTGGGGGCTTGACATGGTTGGACCCCTTAAAGGGGGAAACCACAAGAAAAAATATTTACTGGTCATGGTGGATAAATTCACCAAATGGATAGAGGCCAAACCTGTTAAAACAGCCGAATACGGACCAGTGATAGACTTTATATCTGGGGTCGTACACCGTTATGGCGTCCCCCACAGCATCATCACTGACAATGGCACAAACTTCACAGCCGATGAGGTAAAACTCTGGTGCAGCAAAATGGGCATCAAGCTTGATTATGCTTTAGTCTATCACCCACAAACCAACGGCCAAGTCGAGTGAGCAAACGGTCTTATAATGAGCGGCATTAAACCCAGATTAGTGCGTTCCTTAACGGAATCTAACACGCACTGGGTAGAGGAGCTTGACTTCGTACTCTGGGGGCTGCGGACCACGCCGAATCGTAGTACCGAATACACACCCTTCTTTACGGTGTACGGCGCGGAGGCAGTATTGCTCTGTGACATAATTCATGACTCACCTCGAGTGCGCATGTATGAAGAAAGAGAAGCCGAGCTCGATCGGCAGGACAGCCTGGACACCCTGGAGGAGGAGCACGACATAGCCAAAGCCCGTTCTGCATTTTATCAGCAACAGGCTCGCGGATACCAAAGCAGAGAAGTACGGGCCAAAACTTATAACATTGGCGAACTAGTTCTACACCTACCGGATAAGAAAAAGAACAAGCTCGAGCCCAAATGGGAAGGTCCCTTCATTATTGACCAAGTTCTGACCGGTGGAGCGTACCGACTACGGGATGCATCGACTAGTCGACTCGAGCCAAACCCATGGAACGCGGCAAGGCTCCATAGATTCTACACCTAGCACCAGACTCTATGTTCATCCCCTCCCTTTGTACATTTTTTGCATATACATTACCTGTCTTGTTTTCTTTCTTCCTTTCTTTTATTCTTTCTCTAGGCCTTCAAGGTCCAACTTGTACCTCGCTTGCACATTATAGATGTGCTAGCCGCGCTCATCATACCTGGGGGCTTCTTTCACAGAAGCTTAATTATTTATCTGGGCCTCAAACCCCGCACATGTGTCATGCTTCCGCATATACCTTTTTTCGCCATTATATGCACCAATATGACTTAAGTTTTGGCCAAGCTGGGTTGGCTGGCTCTTGTATTTATGCCCTACGCTCCCGTTAATTCGTCTAGGGCATAAGGGGAGCACCTCTGCGATTGTTACTGCCGGGTCAGTCGGATGTGTACCTCAGACTGGGTGAAGCCGAAAGCTAGCGTTCTTAAGGGAATATTCGGTCGGTGAACAAAAGATGATTTTTATTTATTATCCATATCTGCCCCCAGATGTTTTTCCTGCGTTTCCTATTGCAGTCCGGACATGCACTTTAGGGCATGCTTACCCAGGGAAAGGAACCCTTAATGGAACTATTCTCCCTGGAAGATGTTTCTTACTACCGATGTAATATAACATAACTAGTTGGGCACTTGTCTGTTCAAGCACTAATGACCCCTATGCCTGGTCTCCACGCATACCCCGGTTCTTATATAACTGAGCGGGTATTCGGATACACTCCGGACTATCCAGTCCCGAGGTTGAAGCAAAAAGGTCCGCCAAGACAAATGATCTGCAATCCGGCTAGAAGGCATTATACATGTCACTTTAATTACATAGTCATGCAGACTGACTAAATTCCTCCTCTATGCCATCCAATAGGCGGTCTAGATTACAATCCTGTTGGGAATACTTTGCGGCTAATTCTACTTGCCCATAAACTAAGCTAACGGGGCTCTCTTTTCCGTCGGGCCCCACAGGTCCGACCTCAGCCATGTGATTTGGGTCTGCCTTGGTATACCGCATCTTCACCATAGCCCAGGCTTCTCTGGCTCCTTGTCGGCAGGTCGATATCTTCATAATCGGAAGCACCGCCGTACTCCCTTGAGCTTCTCCGTAAGCTCTGCAACACCCTCTGGCAGGGAGATGGATGGCCACAAGGCCTGGGCAACACCTTGCATCACCTGCTGAACTTGTTCGTGCAGATGTGAGAGCTCGGATAGAAGATCACCCACAGACCCAGGCATTTCCTCCGCGGGACGACCCGTCAGCATACCTACAGATATAACGTTGTTAGTCGGCTTCTTCGCCGAACTCCTTTAAAAGGATTCGTTCAAGCACTTACTGAAAATGCCACGCCGAAGCCGCTTATTCTCCTTCTCGGAGTCTACAAGCTGGGCTCGAACGTCTTGTAGTTCCACACTCAGCTTGATATTGGCATCTTGGAGATTGTTTTTCTCCCGCCTAACCTCAGTCAGCACGCGTTTGCCAGCCTCTAGCTATCGCATAACATGCTGGTCCTCCGGATTTTCTCGGGATTCATCTGCAACATCTATTGTTAGATCTGCAGCCACGCCGCACAATATATGGTAACCATCATTCTTTAAAGTAAATGTTACTAGGGGGCGACTTTTTCGGTTCCTGCAATGCGGCAACAACGGCCCGCAGTTGGGTCTTGCATTCCTCTAGCTCTTGTAACAGCCTAGTATTCTTCTCGGTAAGAACCTGCACAATAAAGATGATCCTTAAATCAGTTCTGCTAACTATTCCAAGTCTCAGGGGCTACTGATACATATAAATCGTCAGATTTACTTACCCATACATCCTTTACATACTGATCTGTGGCTCTGGCTAGACCAACTTGAGCAGCTCAGAGATACGCCTCTCTAGAATTGAAGGCATCAAATGCCTCTGGTGAGAAACAAGCGTCACAGAGTACGGCCCGGGCGCCTATGATTCATGGCGCTTTCCACTTCTGAGTTTGTAGCAGATAATCTATCTGCATCCTCTGTAGGGGAATTATCCGGCGCCCGCCCCATATCGGCTTCCGCCTCTATGTCCGGTCCTGGCGCCCGGCTGGTGGAAGCGTGATTAGTAACATCGCCGGACATATTCCGGCGAACGTTTTTTCCTGTTAAAGAAACACGGGCGTCATTATATTTCGAGAAAGACGACAACCACGGAGTGGGGTTTTTCATACCTTTGCGCTGGCGTCTCCGTCCTGACCACCTTCCTTTTTGGCCTACCCGGCCTCGGTGCCTCTTGTTGGCGAGTTGCTGCGGGTTCGGCAGGGCGTCCCGAATACCTTCCCTGTAAAAATGCCATGTGTATATGGTGGGTGAAGTGTCTAAAAGGGGATCCTAGTTTTTGGAATTGGGATTTTTTGGTTTTTCTTACGTGCGATGTAGGGAGCAGTCCGGGATAGTCGGCCATAATGGCCACCATGGCATCATCGCAGCTTAACTGATAGAACTGCCGATCTATCAGCTCCACGAATATAACCGGATCTTCTTCAATTCCGGAGTCGAGGGCCTGGTCAGGGTCCTCTGGTTGCGGAGAAGGGCTGCTGACCTCCTTTATGGCTTTTCGCAGTTCCTGCCGCAAAGTGGCAAGGTGAATACTTACGACAAAGAGTGCGGGAAAAAGGGGAGTAGGGAGATATAACTTACCCAGCTTGGAGGATTCTACATGGAGAATCCATCCCGTGGCTTGATGCGGGTGAACTCCTCTTCCTCATCCTTGAGCAATTCGGACAGAATTTTCGCTAAAGCGGCAGCATTATCCGGACCCTTACGCCCGCAGCGGGTGGCATCATCCGCCCCGTTAAAGCACCACAAGGGGTGCCCACGATATTGAAGTGGTTGCACTCCCCGCATTATGCAAATCGACATAACTTCGATTACTGTCAATCCTGATCGAGCAAGTGCTTTAATCCGGTTCATCAGATAGAGGACTTCTCCATTGTCTTCCACCTAGGGCTCCGTGGGCGCCAACTTCGGCGTTTCTTCAGAGGAGCATTGTTGAACTCAGGAAGACCCCGCCGAACAGGGTCCGAAACGGGAACGTCCTCCATATAAAACCATTCTGAAGGCCAGTCTTCAGATGACTTCTTCGGAGTACCGGACAGGTATCCGGTATCAGTGATGCGCCATATTTCGGCTCCGCCCACTTGATAAAGTGACCCCCTTTGTGTGCGAGGGACGAGGCAAAATAGCCTTTTCCACAGCTCAAAGTGAGCCTCGCGGCCCAGGAACAACTCGCAAAGAGCAACATAGACGGCGATATGTAGGATGGAGGCGGGGGTGAAATTGTGTAATTGGAGGCCGTAGAACTCCAGGAGCCTACTGAGGAACGGATGAATTGGAAATCCGAGTCCCCTTAATAAATAGGGAACAAGGCAGACCCGTTCCCCATAGAGGGACAGGGAAAGCTCTCCGCTTGCTCCCCGCCATTGTAGGTGGCAAGCCCGGCTTGAACAGGCACCATATATGCAGGAGGGAGAAATCCCTTAGTCTGCAGTTCGACTAATCGACTGTGTGGGACTGAACACCTCTCCCAATCACCGGGCTTAGGGCTTCGGGGGCGGGAGAAGGAGCTGCGGAGGTCAGCCATGCTGGAATGTGTCGGATTTCGGGTTCCGGCAGACCCTTAAGGTTCGAACTCTGGGGTGCGCACGGAGATATTTCCCCTACCAACTCGCGCTTCTATGGCTCGCAAGAAATCTAGGCTGGAAAGAAGAACACACAAAGGACACGAGGTTTATACTGGTTCGGGCCACCGATGTGGTGTAATACCCTACTCTAGTGTGTGGTGTGGTGGATTGCCTTAGGGGCTGATGATGAACAATACAGAGGGAAGAACGGCCTCGCAAGAGGTGTTCTTGAGCTGGTGCGGTGTGTTCTACTTGGTCTGGATCCCCTCCCCCTCTTATGGTGGCTAGTCCTACTTATAGAGGCCCCGGTCCTCTTCCCAAAATGTGAGCGGGAAGGGCGCCAACAATTGGCCATTTTGAAGGGGAACATCTAGTACAAGTTATCCTGACCAAAGGTGGTCTTCGGCTGCCGAAAGCACTGGTGATGACGCCGTCTTGGGCTCCACGGTGACCTCCATCCTGCCGCCCTACCGGTCTTGGTCTCGTTGCACCGGAATGGTAACCTTTGCCCGATGCCTTGGACTGTGCTTGTTCCCTTTGCACTAAAGGTGAAACAAGGACACTGCACAGGCCAGTGCCCGCCTAGCGCCCACGTGATTTCGATCGTCATGGCCTGCGTCACGGGCTCCTCACGAGGTGCCCCTGCCTTGATCTCTCCGCCTCCTCGTGAGCCTGCCTGATGAGGCTGCTCCTGAGGAAGCTTCCTGTCGTCCGCCCCGCAAAGCTTGGCCCCTCGCGACGGTCTTGACTTTGAGCTGATGAAGCTGGGCCGCACTGGGCCCCCACTCAAGCCATGCCGTAGGCCGCAGGCAGGCAAGTCTGGGGACCCCCGTTCCCAGAACGCCGATGGTAGCCCCCGGGCCTGAGGCACGCCCGGGCTGGGCCTAGCAGAGAAGCGAAGGGGCAAGCGCGAAGCGCCACGGGCCCCAATAGCCTGCAGCCTTGGGCGCCGCATGGCGATAGATTGGACGTGGGCGTATGCACTTCCCCATGATGCCTCGGCAACCGCACGACTTGACAAGTCCCTGCATGCAAAGGAATGGGTCATGATTACCTGCGATCGTGGAGGTCGGCGGTTGGCCTTCTCCAGCTATAAGTACGGGACTGTGCGAGCCTCGTTAGCGTTTCCCTTCCTGCTACTCCTTTTCTTCTTCTTGGCTACTCGCCATTCCCATGGCTCCGCCGAAGAGATTCTCGGTCGCGGAGAAAGGAAAAGCTCGTCCGGCAGGGCCAGACTCTTCACCGACCAAGCGCGGCCGGGGCCGCCCTCGCAAGCACCCCGCGGTCCCCGTAGTGGCTTCCCGTGGCCATGTGCGGTTCCTTGCACAGTGGTGAGCACCCGGTTGCCGATGGGAGGCACGCGGTGGCCGCGAGGCCCCCAGGCCGCGCTTTCGCTCGGTGGAGGTGCTGCCGGAGTTCGTCGTGTGGTTAGTGGACCCGACCAGCACCTGGCCCAGCTTCCCCGTTTCTTCGTAGGTGAACTGCCAGCAGGCGCTTGGGGCGGCCTCTGGCTTCAGGCAGATGGTTGCTGCAGCAGGGCCTCCTGGGCTTCGCTGGAGGTCTCTGCTTCTAGGAATGCGGTCCTGACCCGCGGCTGGCAAACGTTTGCCCGTGCGCACGGCATGAGCCGGCGGTGCACCCTGCACTTCAAATTCGATGGCGACGCCACCCTCTATGTGAGGGTGTTCGGGGAAGACGGTCGCCGCACTGGGTGCTGCCCCAAAGACGATGACCACGGCCGCCTGCCCAGCCCCGATGCTGACCAGGATGAAGACGGCGGCGGGCGTGTAGGCGGCGGCGCTCGGGGCTTGCCAAGCTTCGGCAACTCTTTCTCAGGCAGCAGCTCCTCCAGCGGTGGCCGTGACCAGCCCCCGCGCCGTCGCGCCCGCCTGGGTGAAGGTAGCGGGTCAGCCCGCCATCGCGCCCTGGTGAAGCAAGAGGGGGGATCCGCCTGAGCCCCCAGAGGCAACTCGAGCTTTCGCCGCAAGTTGGTGCCGAGCAAGTCGTGCCCATTTTGTTTTTCTTCTTTCCCTGTGCAGAAAAAGAAGGTAGTATAGGGCCCTGCGGGGGCGTGTTAGAACTGTTGTTGTTAATCATCGTCATGCTTCCGCTATTTCTGCGCTATGTTTCTGCGCCGCGTGCCCATGTGTGGGAATTATTTAGCTCAGTGGGGTTTGACACGGTCCTCGCCTCCCGAGGCTGAGGCCTCGCCGCGCGCTTCATGTCCTGCAAGGATTAGCAGGAGGAGTAGCCTTCGGTCTGGTTGTGGGGGCAATCGGCCCAGGTCCTGCGCTCGTGTCACGATGCCCATGGGGCATGGACTGGGAGGGGTGCTCCCGCAGCGGACCCGGACAGGAAAGCTTCAAACCATCGGGGCAGAAAACACTCGCGAGGGCGCCCGCGAACCTCCCTCGCGAGATTTGCGAGAGAAAACAAGGCAAGTGAGTGAAAAAGATAAAGAGTCACAAGCCTTGGACGGCAACAGCTCCAGTAAAACTTCAAACAGGAACGAACAAGCCAACTCTAGAAAGAAAATGAAAAAGCCGCGTCCGGCACCTATTCTAGTCTTCGACGTCTTCTCACCAGGGCGGAGCTAAGTGCTGCCACTGGGCATGGGCGGGAGCCCCTGAGGCCCGAGGGCGGCACTCCGGAGACTCCGAGGCATGTATAGTCCCACTCATTATTACGTGAGAGTGTCACGGGCGGCGAGCTTCACAGGCATTGGCCTTCTTCACAGGCACCGGGCCTTTCCCAAAATGCGGCAGCTTCACAGGCATTGGCCTTCTTCACAGGCATCGGGCCTTTCCCGAAATGTGGCGGCTTCACAGGCATTGGCCTTCTTCACAGGCACCGGGCCTTTCCCAAAATGCGGCAGCTTCACAGGCGTTGGCCTTCTTCATAGGCACCGGGCATTTCCCAAAATGCGGCAGCTTCATAGGCATTGGCCTTCTTCACAGGCAACGGGCCTTTCCATAGGCGCTAGGCCTCGCTCAGGGATAGAACCTCTGGAGATGTTGAATGTTCCACGCGTTCTGGACGGGTACCCCCTCTGGAGTCTCCAAGCGCGCGGAGCCAGGCTTGGAAACATGAACAACCTTGAATGGGCCCTCCCACATGGGAGAGAGATTGTGTAGCCCCTCCCTGGAGAGAACCCGTCTGAGCACGAGGTCCCCTACCTCAAGAGTTCTGGGGCAGATGTTGCGGCAGTGGTATCACCGCAGCGCCTATTGATACCTTGCCGCTCGTAGCGCGGCTTCTCGACGGCGTTCCTCCCCCAGCACGAGATTCATCCCCCGCATGGTGTCCTACTGCGTCTCGTCGAATGCCAGGACCCGCGCGGAGCGACACCTGACCTCGTGAGGGGGGACAGCCTCTGCTTCGTAGACGAGGAAGAACGGGGTCTCGCCAATCGGCTTGGCTGCGGTTGTGCGAATAGACCACAGCACGGACTGGAGCTCGTCGTACCAGCCCCTGCCGCAAGCCTCCAGCTTCTTCTTGAAGGTCCTGGCTTTGAGGCCCCTCAGGACCTCCGCGTTGGCTCGCTCGGCCCAGCCGTTGCTCCGGGGGTGTGCCACCGAGGCGTAGCATATCTGCATTCCAAGGTTAGCATAGTACGTTTTGAAGAGATTACTGGTGAAGTGCGAACCGTTGTCGGTGATGATGCGGTTAGGCACCCCAAACCGGCTCACGAGACCCTTGATGAACTTGACTGCGGAGCCTGCTGGGATGGTGTGGACGGCTTCAACCTCAGCCCACTTGGTGAACTTGTCCACAGCGACGTAGAGGTAGCGATAGCCCCCTGGCGCCTGAGGGAACGGGCCCAGAATGTCTAGCCCCCAAACTATGAATGACTAGGAGAGGGGTATAGTCTGTAGACCCCCCGCCGGCTGATGGATCTGCCTAGCATGGAACTGGCAGGCCTCGCAAGCCTTCACCAGCTCAACGGCGTCGCTGAGTGCTGTGGGCTAGTAGAATCCACTGCGGAATGCCTTGCCGACGAGGGTTCGCGATGATGAGTGGTGCCCACAGTCTTCGCCGTGTATGTCCGCCAGCAGCTCCTTCCCTTGCTCTCTGGAGATGCAACGTAGGGACACGTCATTCGGTCGCTTCCAGTAGAGATCCCCATCCTTGATGCAGTAAGCCGTGGCCTACCGCGCTACACGCTCTGCCTCCTCCTTGCTCTCTAGCAGGGTCCCTTGCATCAAGTAGTTCTTGAGCTCTGCGATCCAACACCCTTCCTGAGGCTCTAACGCTAGGAGCAGGCGTGCCCCTGAAGCCGGGCCGCAGGCCAAAGATCCCGAGGTAGGCGGCTAAGGGAGCTCCTCCCTTGGTTGTGCCGTGCTCGATAGTGACGGTGCCGCCGAGGGTTTGAAGAGCCGCTCCTCGAAGACGCCAGGCTCCTGAGGCAGCCGCTTGGATGCCCTCTTGGAAATGTCATCAGCCTCTTGATTGGTGCCGCGAGGCACATGCTGCAACTTCAGCCCCCAGAACTGCTTCTCCATCTTGCAAACCTCAGCGAGGTAGGCTTCCATGTGCTCATCCTTTGGTTCGTATATCTTGTTGGAGAAGTTGACGAGGAGCTGCGAATCGCCCTTGATGATGAGGCGCTTTACCCCTAAGGCAATTGCGGCTTTCAAGCCTGCTATCAGGCCTTCGTACTCTACTATGTTGTTGGAGACCTTTTCCCGCGCTGGAAACAGAGTTGCATGGCGTAGTAGAGTTTGTCCTGGGTAGGGGATACGAGCACTGCGCCAGCTCCCGCGCCATGTCGGGAGAATGCCCCATCGAAGTACATGACCCAGCCGTCTGGTGCCTCACTTCCCGGGGAAAGTGATCGGTCCTTGCCTGCCTCGAGACCTGGTGCTTCTTGCCCATTCTGCCACGAAATCCGCAAGTGTGGCTCCCTTGATGACTCTGGTCGTACTGAATTCTAGCTGAAATGTCTGTAGTTCGATGTTCCATTGAGCGACTCTTCCAGCTGAGTTGGGGCTCATGAGTACCCTTTCCAAGGGGTATGCTAAGACGACTTTGATGGGATGGCCTTGGAAATAGTGTCATAGCTTGCGTGAGGCCACTAGTAGCGCGAGGAGGAGTTTTTGAGGCATGGGGTACCGCTCCCTTGTGTCCCGTAGCACCGTGCTGACGAAGTACATGGGATGCTCGGCGAGGTTGAGGGTGCTGGCGCAGCCTGCACCCTCCAGAGGTCAAGGCGTCCCCTGAGATGGTGGAGCCCCCAGTGCTTGGTCGCTTGGAGAGGCCTCTCCTGCCCCTGGTGTGTTCTCCTGCTGCGGTTGTTCCCCTCTGGCTGCGGTCGTGGTCCTCACGAGGCCCTCTTGGCTTTGCTTTGCTTCAGCCCGGACAGTTGCTGCGGCCTTGGTCCAGCGCTCCTCCCTGACCGCCACCAGGGCAGCGCTAGCGGAGTAGGGGGTGGCCGCAAGGTAGAGCACTAGGGGCTCCCGTGGACGTAGAGCTACCATCACTGGTGGGCTGGTAAGGTACCTCTTGAGATCTTGGAATGCCTTTTTGGACTCTTCAGTCCATTCGAAGGGGCCCTTCTTCTTCATCAGCTTGAAGAAGGGCAGTGCTCGTTCCCCCAGCTTGGAGATGAAGCGCCCTAGCGCGGTTACACGCCCAGTGAGCTTCTGCATTTGTCTGAGGGTCCTTGGCGGGATCATGTCTTCGACTGGTTTGACCTTCTCCGGGTTGGCCTCGATGCCCCTGTGGGACACGAGAAAACCTAGGAGCATGCTTGAGGGAACCCCAAACACGCACTTCTCTGGGTTGAGCCGTAGGTCCACTTTGTTGAGGCTCGCAAAGGTTTCTTCCAGGTCTTGTATCAGGGTTTTTGCCTCCCGGGACTTCACCACAATGTCGTCGACGTAAGCTTCAGCGTTCCTCCCGAGCTGCTGGCCTAAGGCGATGTGCATCAGCCGCTGAAAGGTTGCGACTGCATTGCGGAACCCAAATGGCATGCACGTGTAGTAGTACACTCCACATGGGGTCAGGAAAGCCGTTTTTTTTCCACGTCTTCTACCGCCATCTTGATCTGATGATAGCCCGAGAAGGCATCTAGGAAGCACAATAGGTCACACTCCGCGGTAGAGTCGACTATCTGGTCAATGCGGGGGAGCGGAAATGGATCCTGTGGGCGGGCTTTGTTGAGGTTGGTGAAGTCGAGACACATGCATTCCTTTCCTCCCTTTTTCGGCACAACGACCAGATTAGCCAGCCAATAAGGGTAGCGGACCTCGCGGATAACTCCTGCCGCTTCTAGCTTCCGGGTCTCTTGAACGATGAAAGCTTGTTTCTCAGTGGACTGTCGCCTCGCCTTCTGCTTCACGGGGCGCATGTTGGGGCACACATTAAGGTGATACTCAATCACACCCCTCGGGACCCCTGCTAACTGATCAGGTTCCCATGTGAACACCTTCTTATTCGCACGCAGGAACCTCACCAGGGCCTTCTCCTGCTCGGGCTCGAGGTTGGCTCCTATGGTGAAGGTAGCGTCAGTGGGCCCGTCCTTGTCGACTGGTACTTGCTTGGTTTCCGCCTTGTCTTGGGTGAACAGCTGCTTCTTTTTAGCCGGCGCAGCCCCCTTGGGCTCAAGGGCGTCAGTGCTGGTGGGCTGCGCCACCGCAGCCGCCCTGAAAGCAAGCTTGAGCGCCTGCAGTGCATCCCTTGTGTCTCCTAACACGGTAAGGACGCCGCTGCTTCTGGACATCTTCATGAGGTTGTACGCCGGGTGAGTTGCTGCCATGAACCGGGACAAGGCCGGATAGCCGAGGATGGCATTGTAGGGAAGGCCGATGGGGGCGATATCGAAGTCGATCAGCTCTGTGCGGAAGTTGTCGTGGGTGCCGAAGGTCATTGGGAGGCGGATCTGTCCCAAGGAGGCGGTGGAACTGACTCCGACACCCAAGAAAGGCCTGCTAGGCAGAAGCCGGTCTAGCGGCACGTGGAGGAGGTTGAAGGCCTCCATCGAGAGCACGTTGAGGCCGGCACCACCATCGATGAGGGTCCTGGTGACGGCCACCTGGCAGATGGTGGGGGTGCACAGCATCGGGAGCGCGCTCGAACCGATGGGGTTGAAGGGGTGATCATCTGAGTCGAAGGTTAGATCGGCCTCGGGCGCCACCCAGACCAGGGGGGCTTCTCGATGCTTGGAGGTGGTGCTGATCCGGTGTGTGAACGGCTTGACGTGGTGGCTCGAGGGTGGTGCCTGTGAGCCACCTAGGAGAGCTGCGACGACGGGCGGCACTGGTGCGGCATAACGGGCAAGGAAGAGGTCGTGCAGCTCCTCCCAGGAGATCCCAGAAGCCGTCGGCAGGTGGAGGAGCCACGCACGCGGGTCACCGGTGAGGGCCATGGGAAACCAGTTGGCCATCACCCGGTCGTCGCCCCCGACTTTGAGGACGGCCTCCTCATACACCAGCAGGAAAACCAGCGGATCCGTCGCGCTGTTGTAGCACGGCGGCATCTCAGGCTTGAACTTGTGCGGCCACTGCACCTGTCGCAAGGTGGGGGCCAAGGCTCGGAGCCCCCCGGCCCCAGTGCCGGCATCGGTTGCTGGAGCGGGCGGCGCGTTGTCCGCCATGTGGGAAAAACGCGATGTTGGTGGAGAGTGGGTCGTCGAGAGGGAGAACTCCAGCGCACCCCTACCTGGTGCGCCAAATGTCGGATTTTGGGTTCCGGCAGACCCTTAAGGTTCGAACTCTAGGGTGCGCACGGAGATCTTTCCCCTACCGACTCGCGCTTCTATGGCTCGCAAGAAATCAAGGCTGGAAAGAAGAACACACAAAGGACACGAGGTTTATACTGGTTCGGGCCGGCGATGTGGTGTAATACCCTACTCCAGTGTGTGGTGTGGTGGATTGCCTCAGGGGCTGATGATGAACAATACAGGGGGAAGAACGGCCTCGAAAGAGGTGTTCTTGAGAAGGTGCGGTGTGTTCTACTCGGTCTGGATCCCCTCCCCCTCTTATGGTGGCTAGTCCTACTTATAGAGGCCCCGGTCCTCTTCCCAAAATGTGAGCGGGAAGGGCGCCAACAATTGGCCATTTTGAAGGGGAACATCTAGTACAAGTTATCCTGACCAAAGGTGGTCTTCGGCTGCCGAAAGCACTGGTGATGACGCCGTCTTGGGCTCCACGATGACCTCCGTCCTGCCGCCCTACTGGTCTTGGTCTCGTTGCACCGGAATGGTAACCTTTGCCCGATGCCTTGGACTGTGCTTATTCCCTTTGCACCGAAGGGGAAACAAGGACACTGCACAGGCCGGTGCCCGCCTAGAGCCCGTCTGATTTCGATCGTCATGGCCTGCGTCACGGGCTCCTCGCGAGGTGCCCCTGCCTTGATCTCTCCGCCTCCTCGCGAGCCTGCCTGATGAGGCTGCTCCTGAGGAAGCTTCATGCCTTCCGCCCCGCAGGGCTTGGCCCCTCGCGAGGGTCTTGAGTTTGAGCTGATGAAGCTGGGCCACACTGGGCCCCCACTCGAGCCACGCCGCAGGACACAGGCACGCAAGTCTAAGGACCCCCATTCCCAGAACGCCGACAGAAAGGATCTTTCCGAAACGCGCTTTGATGGATTCTTGCTGGGGGAGGATGGTATGTGTAGGATCGAAAGTATGTCTAGAGGGGGGGTGATTAGACTACTTGACCAAATAAAAATCTAGCCTTTTCCCAATTTTAGTTCTTGGCAGATTTTAGCTATCTTAGCACAAGTCAAGCAATCTCCACACAATTCAAGCAAGCATGCAAAAGAGTATATGAGCAGCGGAAAGTAAAGCATGCAACTTGCAAGAATGTAAAGGGAAGGTTTTGGAGGATTCAAACGCAATTGGAGACACGGATGTTTTTGTCGTGGTTCTGATAGGTGGTGCTATCGTGCATCCACGTTGATGGAGACTTCAACCCACGGAGGGTAACGGTTGCGCGAGTCCACGGAGGGCTCCACCCACGAAGGGTCCACGAAGAAGCAACCTTGTCTATTCCATCACGGCCGTCACCCACGAAGGACTTGCCTCACTAGCGGTAGATCTTCACGAAGTAGACGATCTCCTTGCCCTTACAAACTCCTTGGTTCAACTCCACAATCTTGTCGGAGGCTCCCAAGTGACACCTAGCCAATCTAGGAGACACCACTCTCCAAGAAGTAACAAATGGTGTGTTGATGATGAACTCCTTGCTCTTGTGCTTCAAAAGATAGTCTCCCCAACACTCAACTCTCTCTCACAGGATTTGGATTTGGTGGAAAGAATATTTGAGTGGAAAGCAACTTGGGGAAGGCTAGAGATCAAGATTCATATGGTTGGAATGGAATATCTTGACCTCAACACAAGTGTAGGTGGTTCTCTCTCAGAAAATGTGTATTGGAAGTGTAGGTATGTTCTGATGGCTCTCTTTACGAATGAAGAGTGGGTGGAGGGGTATATATAGCCTCCACACAAAATCTAACCGTTACACACAATTTGCCAAACTCGGTGGGACCGAATGGTTAAACTCGGTCGGACCGATTCAGCAAACCTAGTGACTGTTAGGATTTTCGGTGGGACTGAGATGCAACTCGGTAGGACCGATATGGTTAGGGTTAGGGCATAATGTAATCTCGGTGTGACCAATTACACAAACTCGGTGGGACCGATTTTGGTAATAAGCTAACCAGAGAGTTGGTCAGGTAAACTCGGTGGGACCGATTCGCTCATCTCGGTGAGACCGAAATGTTACAAAAGGGAAACAGAGAGTTTACATTGCAATCTCGGTGGGACCGATCGCTCATCTCGGTAAGACCGAAACGTTACGAAGGGAAACAGAGAGATTACAATCCCATCTCGGTGAGACCGAGATCCCTATCGGTGAGACCGATTTGCCTAGGGTTTGCAGCAGTGGCTATGACATTTGAAACTCGGTGGCGCTGGATAGAAAGAATCAGTGGGGCCGAGTTTGACTTTTGGTTTAGGTCATATGTGGATGTGGGAAGGTAGTTGAGGATTTTGGAGCATATCACTAAGCATTTTGAGCAAGCAAGCCATTAAGAAACACCTCATCCCTCCTTGATAGTATTGGCTTTTCCTATAGACTCAATGTGATCTTGGATCACTAAAATATAAAATGTAGAGTCTTGAGCTTCAAGCTTGAGCCAAACTTTTTGTCCTTAGAATTTTGAGGGATCCACTTTCCTCATCCATGCCATGCCATTCATTGAGCTTTTCCTGAAATATTAATCTTGGAATAATATTAGCTCAATGAGCTATATGTTGTTAGGAATTACCAAAACCACCCAGGGATAGTTGCACTTTCAATCTCCCCCTTTTTGGTAATTGATGACAACATATAGATCAAAGCTTCGACAAATGATAATAGGAGTGAAAGATATTGTCGCTTTGAGAAGTATGTGAAAAGCAAGAGCTCCCCCTAAATTTGTGCATATCTTAAGATTTTCTTTGGACTGCAAATGCACAATGAGTTAGGATCGTGGGTTACTCTGCCATGTCACATACATCTTGGTGGAGCGCTCAAAATAATAAAGATTGAATACATGCACTCATCACCAAGCAAAGTGAATGATCATATAAGGATAAGTAAGATAATATCATCTAACAAGCATAAGTGTAGCTTATGATCGACCACATGATCATCAATGTCTCACAGATAATAGCATAGTATCTCAAGCAATCAGAAGACAAACTAAGTTCAACCACCAAAGCAAGAGAGAATAAAAAGCAACACTCTCTCTCGAAGCCTATGATCTATACATGTTTCTCCCCCTTTGGCAACAAGTTACCGAAAAGTTCATAGAAAATGCATAGCACTAAAACGTCTCTCAAGCTTGGTCTTCAGGTGGTGGTGTCCGGATAACTCCAAGAACGAAGGCTTCAGTCAAAGTAGATGGAGCTGATGGAGTAGGTGCTGGAGCTGGTTGCGCTGAAGCTGTAGCTGGTGCACATGAAGTGGCTCTAGTGTCTAGAACAGGCACTGCAACAGACCTTTGAGCTCTAGGCACTCTAGAAAATGCATCAGTGGTTGTCTTGCCCTTCCTCTCCTGCATATCATCTTGAAGTTGCTCCACAACAGACTAAATCTCAGTTACCTTCACATCCAAGTCATAGAATTTTTGCTCCACGATTCTTTCCAAGCTCTCCTGGTTTTGAGTCAGGGTGGCCAGTCCCTTCTCAATCCTCAGAGTGGATGCAATCAGGTAGCCAAGCTGATCTTGCTTGCTCTTAGGAGATACTGATATGCCTCCTCCTGGGTTGGCATCTTTGCAGCCTTTTCAGCTTTTGCCTTCTCCTTCTTGGCTTGTGCGTGCACAGAAGATGGTTCATCCTCATTCATAACCACAATGTTGTCCTCGAAGTCTGGATAGATAGGCATGTGCTCCTTGTCTAGCAGATATGTACCAGTGCCCATCTTGGAGTTGATTAGCTCCTGAATCTGTGGGGCATACCCACAACTCCTCTTCTGATCTGCAGTTGTCCTCTTGATAGTTTCAACTATTAGGCTCGTGACTTTGAACTTCTATGGGACATCAAAGATGTGAAGCAAGTTAATTGCATGGCCTCTGATCATCTTGTGATCACCTGACTTTGGCAAGAGAGTGTGCCTAAGGATCTAGTTGATGGTTGGCAAGCCTGACAGAAGGTAATGTACAGATCCAAACTTATGTGTCTCAAGAGCAGCATCTGGGATCTCCTTGTACATGTGTGCCATTGTGTTGTGATCCTTCTTCCTGTTGGCATAGACATCCAAGTCATCTTCACTCTCTTTTGGGGCATTGATCAACTACTCCCATTCAGCAACCATGGACTGGTACCTCGTACCTTCAGACATCCAGACAACCCTTCCATCTGGGTAGAAACGAGTTGTGGAGTAGAACTGCATGATGAGCTCATCATTCCATTTGTGAGCTTCCGCCCAACAAAGTCTACAACTCCACACGCACTAAAGCTGCCATACACTCCAGGATAGTGTTCTTCATTCTCCTTCATGTAGGTCCAGTCAACCCATCTCATGTCACACACTATGGGCTTCTTGTCAAGCAACATTGTCTCATAGAAGTCCTGTTGTTCCTTTGTGTGGAACCTGTAATCAACAGCAGTCCTTCTCCTGGTGGCATATGGATCTGACTCTCTCCATAGCCTCAACCCTGAGTCTCTCCTGATCTTCATGTTCTCAGCCACAGGATGAGCATCATTGTGGTCTGGAATCTTGGGTTTGAGCTTCCTCAGGACTTGTCCTTCATCATCTTCATCAGCAGCAACTTCAGGCACTGGAGCCTTGTTCTTCTCAGCAACTGGTATACTCCTGGTATTCCTCTTAGGTGCACTCTTGGGCTTGGAGGCTGCTTTGGGTGCTTCTTTGGGCTTTGATGTTGCAGCCCTTGACTTTATAGCATCACCCATCAGCTTTTGTGCCTTGGGTGCTGGTGCAGCAACCTCTTCTTCCTCTTCCTCTTTAGAATCTCTCATGATTGAGGATCTCCCAAGCACTCTAGTAGTGGTCTTTTTGATCCTCTCCTTCCTCTTCTTCCCTTCTGCAGCAGCCTCTTTGGATATAGATCCCAAAGGGACTTGAGTAGATGCTCTGGCCTTAGACATTGGAATTCTCTTTGCAGGAACCTTTTGCTTCATGCCTGGCTTGGTGGCAGCAGCAGTGCTATATTCCTTCTTAACCACTTTCTTCTTGGAAGTGGCCTCATCCTCAACTGCCACATAGTCTTCATCCTCAGATTCAGAGGTCTTCTTCTTTCTGGCCCTGGTGTCAGCTTTGGGTAAGTTGCTTGGGGTGCTTCTGCTACCATCATCTGAACTGCTAGAGGGACTAGTGCCCTCACTCAGGTGAACCTGCTCCTCTGACCTGTTCTGGCTGTCACTCTGATCAATCATATTGCAAACACTAACAGCAGACCCTGTGAATAGAAATAGATGAGATAGAGTGTATGAGCATCACAAAATGCAGAGGTTTTTGCAAAAGAATGAGTCAAAAACTTAGTTTTAGTTTTCCACAGAAAGCATTTCGGATCAACCGATTTGTAAACTCGGTGATACCGAAGCAGCTGTTGGAACCTAAACTAGTGAACTCGGTCAGACCGAGTCACAGTTCGGTGGCACCGAGGCTGCTAGGGTTTCTCAAAGTCCTGAACTCGGTCACACCGATTTGTAATTCTCGGTCAGACCGAAAATTACATGTGCAATGGCCTGAGCCGAATCGGTGGTACCGAGTTCCACAACTCGGTGGGTCCGAGATGGTTTCGGCGGAAACCTAACCCTAAATTTACAATTCACGACTAAACTACGGAGTGTTTTGACTGGATAAGAATGATCTCAATCGTGGCAAGATACATGGCGAACACAGTGTGCTAGGAATCAGATAGGGATAGCACAGTGATCGAGTTCATACCCTAGTTCGGCGATGAACTTGCTACGGCGGCAACGGCGGGGATGATTCCCGTTGACGGCGGCGGAGACCAATGACAGGAGGCAGCTGGCGACGAGGAAGACAATCCGGAGACCCTAGAGGCAGAGCGGGCTAAGCGCGGGTCGAGGAGGTTCGGAAAGTTTTCCAAATTTTGACCTGTGGGTATATATAGCCCGACCCTGTCCGTGTGACCAAGTGGGACAATTCGGTGGCACCGAGATTCATAACTGCAAGCAGTTACTGAAACTCGGTGTGACCGAAAGGTTCAAATCGGTTGCACCGAGATTGAAAACCTAGATCGACTTAGTGATCTTGGTACGACCGAAATGGATGAATCGGTCAGACCGAAACGCATAAAGAAGTTTTGGAAGTTTAAGTCTATGACGAATCGGGGACTCCGAGTGCTCCTCACACAGAGTGGTTCGAATCTGACTTGATCAAATTTTGTGATGTAGCATGAATAGAGTTTGAGACGAGAAAAGCATAGATAGCTAGAGAGGGTTCTTAGGCATTCTTGTCCATCCACTTGGCAGAAGAAAAGAAAACCAATCAATCAAAACAAGAAGTGGATGTCCTCGAATGAGTAAAATATGCAATCAACATGCTCACACAATAAAATGGCAATTGAATTATGTGGCAATGCATGCACAACCAATTCTAGCATCTATCAAACAATTTGCGATGACTAGGTCATCTATATATGCGTATATTGACTTAGGAGTCAAATGAGAACATTTGATCATAGGTCATACTCATCGTTTAAGCACAAGTGGGGTTACCACTTTTACATAAAGCATTGTTGTGTTCACACCATTAGAGTTGCTTTAGCTCAATTCTTAGAGTAAAGCTCCCCCTAGATGTGAGATCCCTCCTAAGAGGGATGAACTAACCTTGGGTTTTGTCGATGATGACTTCATGTAGATGTTGAAGATGTGGATGCTCAATGTTGATGTAGATCATTTGAAGCTATCCATTGGAGTGAGTTGCACTTTCAATACCTACATGGGTTAGTCCCACAAGGAACAAACAAGGATATCCATAGACATAAAGTGATGCACACACAAGATGATGTCTATGAAAGCTTTTAGGTTACCTTGTCCTTTGTCTTGCCAACAAGAGGGTTTGTGACTCCTTGAACTAGTGCAAGATGTGGAAGTTGATTGCACTTGTTCTTGCCAAGATGATATGAGTGAAGCATGTTGGCAGAGTCACCCTCAAGAACTCTCTAGTTCTTCTTCTTCGGGATCCACACCATCTTGATGGGAATCCTCGGTGTTGTAGTTGTACTTGATGAAGTGGAACTTGAAGTAGTCTTGGGAACCCACTTGACCAAGGCCTTAGGAGCTTCTTCAAATGCATCAATTTCCTCTTGAAGCTTGTCCTTGCCTTTTTGCTTGTGGTCTTGTGGTGGAAGATCATCTTGAGCTTGTGTCCCTTTGAAAGAAGTAGGATCATACTTCTCTTGTTGAGGAACAAACTTCGTCTTGGGGTATGTCGGGGAAACTGATCCACGAACACCTATGGGGATCGGCGGACCGAGCCCCTTTCGATTCGGTGAGGGCGGAGGTTGAACAAAGAGTGGATCGAGGCAGTACACGCGGGCAGTTTTACCCAGCTTCGGGCCGCACGGATGCGTAAAACCCTACTGCTGCTTGTTTGTGTGTATTGAATTCTTGCTCAGGAGCGATGGACGCTATCAGACTGAGCGTGGGAGTGTTTTTGGTGTTTCGAATGAGCCGAACCGGCCGAACCTCTTCTACGTTGCGCTTGGGCCTCCTTTTATACTTTAAAGGGGTCACCGACAGGTGGCAACGTAGACTAGAAGGGTAAAAATGGAAAAGGATGCGGTAGGTGCAGCTACCGCTACTGTGGATACAGTGCACCCTACCTAACTCTGACGGCAGGGGACAAGGTCATTTAATGCCTGTCTGAGTTGCCTAAACAGTGCAAAAAGTGACCGTTAGGAGTGCCACCGTTTGCCACGATGGCCTTCTCTTCATCTCCGCTTGCCACCGTGTACCCCTGGCTGCACAGCCTCCTGCCACGTGTGCTTGGGAGAGTCCTAGAGCGACACGTTAGCAGGTGTGCTGGAGCATGGGCACGAAGTGGGGGTTTCCCGCGGCAAGCTCCTTACCGCGGTCGTTGCCTTGTCGTGTTTGGGAGCTTGTCGCTCGCTGGATCTTGCCGGGACGTGCGGTGCATCGCGGCAAGTTTTCTTGGTATGCCTTGAGCGGCCTTCCCGGCAAGCTCCTCTTGCCGGGGTCTTGTCTCTTCCCGGCAAGATCCTCTTGCCGGGGCCTTGGTTGGCCTTCCCGGCAAGCTCCTCTTGCCGGGGCCTTGGGTGGCCTTCCCGGAAAGCTCCTCTTGTCGGGGCCTTGGTTTGAGTACTTTGTTCTTGAATGGTCTTCAAGGGAACCATGGAGGGTCTTGGCGGTCACCCGGCAAGCCTTGCCGCGGGGTGCTGCAACTGCCCGTGCACAAGTTCGGGATACTAAGGTACCCCTACTTTAGTACACCGACAGGAGCCCCCGGGCCTGGGCCATACACGGTGCCGAGCGCTGTTGGGCTAGGCCCAAAACAGGGCACGGGCACGCGCGGCCTGGGTCCACACCAAATCTCGCTCCGTATCCACCGCACCCCCCGCAACGGCACGCGTCAATCACAGCGTCGTGGGGGAGATCGTGGGTGGTTCTTTATTCGGAAAGAGCGCAACATCCGCCCCCTCCTCCTTATAAGCAGGGGAAACAGGGGTATTTCCCCTATCTTCGCCATTTGCTGCTGCAATCTCAGAAACCTCCGCCGCCCTCCTTCGCTTCCAAAGTCGAAAGAGAGCAGCGCTCCGCTCCCGTCGCCGCCGCCACCACCAGCGCCGTCGATCTCCCCCACCGCCTCCGCCATGGCTCCGAAGCCCGGAAAGGGGAAGGCCGCGAAAGCTGTGAAGTCGACCGAAGCGCAGCGGCTTGAGGCGCTGCGGAACGAGCGGGCCACCTTCCTCCCCGAGCTCTCCGCAAAGGATCTGAGGGAGTGGTACTATCTCTTCTGGTCGACGGAGACACGGGCACATCCGCGCACAAAGGTACTCTCTGCCATCACCTCGCAAGAAGCTCCAGTTGGCGGGTACCCTTTCTTTGCCGTGTTCTTCTACTGTGGGCTCTGTCCGCCATTCTCTGATTTCTTTTGTGATATCAAGAACACCTACGGGCTCCACCTCCTTGATTTTACCCCTAACGCCGTCTTGACCATGGCAGTTTTCGCCCATCTATGCGAAAACTTTGTCGGAGTCCACCCCAACGTAGCTCTCTTCCGCCATTTCTTCATGCCTCGTGTCGAGAGAGGGGAAACCCTTGCCGGGGGGATCGCCTGGATCTCGCGAGCCGGCAAGAAGGAGACCTATCTGGAGGGGGAGCTCCGCAGCAAGTGGGATGAGTGGAGAGAAAACTGGTGCTGGGTTGTAGAGGAGAACCCGCAGCCATTCACCGCCCTGCGCCAAGCCCCAGCAGTGCGAGGCAATGATTGGAGCGCTCTGTCCGCGGACGATGACAAGTTGAAGATCGCCACCACCCGGATCTTGCGCCTCAGGCTTGCCGGGCTGACTGTAGGAGCTGTTGGCGCAGATTTCCTTCGTCAGCGGATCGCCCCTCTGCAGGCGAGGGGGAGACCCGCCTGGGAATTTGGAGGCCCGGCAGATATCATGAGGTTGCGCCCAGGCCTCAACTTCAATTTCACCGTCATAGAGTTGGACGGGATACTTAAGGAGATATTCAAGCATGACCCACAGCATCCCGAGTGGTTCAGGTTGCCGGCGGGCGTCGTTCCTCTGTGCAACAACTCCTCGCGCGACCGCATCTGCGCCATGATGCCGTTGTGTGACTCGCACGGGATCGCTCCAACTTGGCAAGAGCCCGCCGGCGACGTCGTGCAGCAGTTCTTCGACAGCCTAGTGGAGGTGGCGGTCAATGCTGACGAGAAGAATCTCCTCACCCGCGACACCACTGATCAAGAGATGGAGTGCATCGCCACCAGGGCGGAAGAGGCGGCGGCAGCCGCGGCCGCGGGTGAATTCGGGTTCACCGTAGAGGAAGCGGACACGGCGTTGGCGATGAGTCTTGCCGAACGGGAGCAGCCCGAAGAGGAAGAAGAGCTCGCCGCGCCCGACGCCGAGTCAAACGAGCCCTCCGAGGGTGCGAGCGGCCCGCCATCTCCGAGGAGCTTGCCGCGAGCAGGGCCCGCAGCGCAGCCAAGAAGGCGCCTCCGCAGGGTTGGCGATGTAGCAGGGTGGCAAGTGGGCCAACAGCCGCAGCGTCGCGCGATGCACTCTACCGCGGCAAGTACGGTAGCCGCGGGAGCGCCTCCTGCCGCAGCGACAACTGAAGCGGGGACGTCTCGGGCTGGCGCCGCAGCCCCCGCCAAGCGGCCAAGGGATCCCACCCCTCCACCTCGTCGTGCCGGAGGTGGTCCGAACTTCGACCTTTCCGCGCTCAGCTCCGACGAGGAAGAGGAAGAGTAAGATTCCCTTGTTGTTCTTGTAGTTCTTCAACTTGCTGATGTTGTCTTGCATCTGATCTGACCCACCCTGGACTCTCCCTTTTCAGGACTCTGGCCCAGAGGGCGGCGAAGAGGGCCAAGGCTCAGGTGGTGGTCATCGAGGACGAGCCCACTGCAATGACAGGAGGCGCGCCCAAGACCACCTTGCCGGATCCGGCCATCACTTCACAGAGCAGCCCCCAGCGCAGCCCCCAGCGTAAGCATATGGTTTACTTTCTGCTTCTGGGTGCGCGTGGTTGCTCTTTTCCTTTGTTGACATCTGATCACTGGTTTGTTTGTGCAGGAGCAGAACAGCTTCATCAGGAGAGCGTGGTGGTCACCTCCGACTCGTCGTCTGCTTCGACTATGCCGCCAAGGGCGGACTCCCCGGCAAGGGAGCGTTCTCCGACAAGGAAGCGATCTCCGGCAAGGGAGGAGTCTCTGGCAAGGGGGGAGTCTCTGGCAAGGGACAGCGCCAACGATCCCCTGGTGGTGGAGGTCATGACAGCAGATCCCAGCACAGGTAGTCCTTCTTGCCTGAAACTTTCCTTGTAGTCTTTTGCTGATTTTTCTTCTCGGATACTTGTTTGATTTCTCCTCCTTCTCCGGTTGTCAGACCCACCCTCCACGGATCCGATGGAGACCGATGTGGGTGGAGAGGAGGACACGCGCGGCAATACTGATGATGCCGCGGCCACCGAAGAAGGAGCAGGCGCTGACGTGCCCGCCGGTGAAGAGGCCGCCAAGGCTGCTGCCGAAGAAGCTGGCGGGGGATCTGGCGATCGCACTGATGGCCCTGAGGCCGCAGGAGCGTCAGGCGCTGCACCGACCGCCGATCCCTCCGCCGCTGCCGCAACGTCAGGCTCCGAGGAGCCCCAGCCCGGCGCCTATCTGAAGGCTGGCGAGGGCATCTTCATCAAGCTCCCCTGGGCGTCGAGCTCCAGGGCGCCGGTGGAAGGAGAAGCTCTGGATGGGGAGGTGCTTGCCTCCGCCGGGTTGTCGATCGTCGACGCGCCGGGAAGCAGCAGTGGCGAGCCTGAGGAGGAGCGGCTGCTACGGAGGCTGCTGGCGCTCTACCGCGCCCGCCAAGTCAAGTTGGAGTCCCGGGAAGCGCTTGTCGCGAGGGCGAGCGTGGACATAGAGAAGCGTGCGGAGGAGCTCCGGGGTCTTCACCAAGAAACTCTCCAGGCCTTGGCGGAGGAGTGGGAGCAGCTTGCTGAGGAGCGGAAGGCCTTCCTCCTTGAGAAGGCCGAAGCTGAGGAGCAGGAGCGGCTCACCGGTGAGAAGCTGTACGCGTGAGAAGGCGAGCTGACTCAGCGGAAAGTGAACCTCGACAGCCACGAGGAGGAGCTTGCCGCGTGCGAACGGGCACTTGGCGGGACGCTCCAAGAGGCAAAGGATGCGGCTGCGGCTGCCGAGGCCGCCAAGGAAGAATTGGAGGCAAAGGTGGCGCATCTAGAAGCTGATCTGAAGGTTGGTGGCGAAGAGCTTGCCGCGCTCAAGCTAGAGCGCGAGAAGGACGCCCTTGCCCACGGTGAGCTGCAGGGCCGACTCGCCGAGAGGGGCAAGGAACTGAGCGTCGCCAAGAATTCCAATGCAGATCTGACGCTGAAGCTGGCCACCTTGACGGAGACGTTGGACAGCGCCAGGAAACGGGAGGCAGACTTGAAGAAAGACATCAAGGCCAACGATGCGCTGCTAGCGAGGGCCGCCGAAACCCAGAATCTCCTCAGAGATACCGTGGAGCTCTGGACGGAGGGCCTCGTGAATATTGTTGTAGTCATCGAAGAGGAGCTGGTGCAATTGGGGGTGGAAGGCTTCGGGTATTCCTCCAACGAGAATCTCCAACCCAGCGCCAAGCTCACTCTGTTCTTCAAGGGCGTGGCGACGACGCTCCAGCAACTCCGGGAACGGATCCCAAAGCAGTTGGCCGACGAGTCACGCTTGATTTGTGCCGGAGTTCTGGAGAAGGTGCTGGTGAAGGTGGCCTTCCGCAATCCGGGCCTCAACCTCACCAACGTCCTCAAGAAGCTGCCGGTGGATGCTGATCTTGACGCACTTAAGGCCCTCGTCGCACCCATTGTGGACAGGGTGAACGAGGTCAAAAGGGTTGACGGCGGTCGCGTGGATTAGGCCATCCGCTTCTTCTTTCCTTGTCGCTGCCAGCCATGTCATGGGAACACTTTATTAGAGGCACGACAAGTTATTTTTGTAATATAACTTTATCTTAGGCAAAAAAAATTGCTATGTTACTTCCTTTACTCGACTCTTGGCTTTGTATGGTTCTGCCCTACGCTTTCTAGGGAAACTTGCCGGTGCAGGCACCCTTGCCGCGAGCACCGAGTGCGGAACTTCAGCAGTGTGCTGGCGGGGTCGCTACCGACAAGCAACCTTGTCGCAACTAGTTGCAGCTCACTTAAGTTGTTGAGCGAACTCGAAACAAAGTAAGGGCGCTAGCAGCTCACTTAAGTTGCTGAGCGGACTCGAAGCAAAGTAAGGGCGCTAGCAGCTCACTTAAGTTGTTGAGCGGACTCGAAACAAAGTAAAGGCGCAACTAGCTACGAGTTGGTTCCTCCGCGCACAGGTTTTCCATACAAAGCACGGTCGTTCAAGGAAAATAACTTAAAAACTTAAAAAAACTGATTGCTCAAGCTTTAGCAACTTAGCTTTTCTGTCGTCTGCTTCCCGGCAAGGAGAAACTTTCTTGAACGGCCTGGTCCACACCATCATCTTCTCCTCCCCCCCCCGGTGAACCTTGTGGGCGAGGGAACCTTCCTTCTTTTGAGAAAGAAACAGAGAAATAAAGTAATGATATGGAGCCTTGGGCTCGTTATCACTTACTGGGGTCTGGTGCTGCACAAAGTGTCAGATAACATATGCGAAAAAGGAGAAAAAAACTGACAAGATGTGCGAGGCACATGAACTTTACTGGTGCACGGGTTCTGCGCCCGGCTTTGTACAAAGGATTACATGCAATAGCGGCAAGACTTGTACAAAAGTGGTTGCCGGAAAAGCTTCCGGCAACCGCGCCCTACGGGTAAAACTTACGAAGATGTTCAATGTTCCAGGAGTTGTTCACCGGAATGCCATCTTCGGTCTCAAGGCGGACAGCGCCGGGCCTAGTGACTCGTTTCACCCGATAAGGGCCTTCCCTCTTCGGTGTTAACTTGTTGGAATTCTTGGCGGACTGAACACGCCGAAGAACAAAGTCGCCTTCCTCGAAGCTCCTGGCTTTAACTTTGCGGCTATGGTAGCGACGCAAAGCTTGCTGGTAGCGAGTGGCTCGCACAGCAGCCTGGAGACGGTCTTCCTCAAGGAGCAGCGCGTCGTCTTGCCGCAGCTGCTCTTGCTCAAACTCATCATAAGCGAGCACTCGAGGTGACCCGTATACGAGTTCTGTGGGGAGAACTGCCTCCGCTCCGTAGACTAGAGCGAAGGGTGTCTGGCCAGTGGCTCAATTTGGCGTCGTTCTGATCGACCAAAGAACCACCGGCAGCTCCTCGATCCAGTTTCTTCCGCACTTGTGCAGCCTGTCGAAAGTTCTGGTCTTGAGGCCTCGCAGCACTTCAGCATTTGCCCTCTCCGCTTGACCGTTGCTTCTCGGATGAGCAACAGAAGCGAAGCAGACCTTGGCGCCAAGATCTTGGACGTACTGCATGAAGGTGCGGCTCGTAAATTGTGTGTCGTTGTCGGTGATGATCCTGTTAGGGATCCCGAAACGGCAAACAATCGACCTGAAGAACTTGACTGATGACTGTGCTGTCACCTTCCTCACTGGTTCCACTTCCGGCCACTTTGTGAACTTGTCGATTGCAACGTACAAGAACTCAAAGCCCCCGACAGCTCGGGGAAAGGGGCCGAGGATGTCGAGCCCCAAAACCGAAAATGGCCAGGATAAAGGGATCGTCTGGAGAGCTTGAGCTGGCTGGTGTATCTGCTTGGAATGGAACTGGCACGCTTCACACTTGGTTACTTGTGCAGTTGCATCCTGGAGGGCTGTCGGCCAGAAGAAGCCTTGCCGGAAAGCCTTGCCGGCAAGTGCTGTTGCGCCAATGTGGTGACCACATATGCCTCCATGTATCTCTGCCAACAGTTGTTGTCCATCTTCCCGGCGAATGCACTTCAATTTCACACCGTTGAGTCTTATTCTGTACAGTATGCTGTCGACAAACTTGTACATACTTGACTGCCGGGCTACTTTTTCAGCTTCTTCTTGCTCTTCGGGAAGCTCTCCTGTCTGAAGGAAATGGACAATCTGCTGCGCCCATGCTGGAGCTTGTGGCTCGACAACAAGGACTAAAGGCATATCTGTTGCTGCGGGAACATCCGCTTCTATGGCAAGAACCTGTGGTTCTGCCGAAGCGTGATATTCCCCGGCAAGCTTGCCGCAGCAAAACTTGTCGGGAGCGTTTGCTTCGACGGAACAAACCATAATGTTTGCCGGAGGAGACTGCCCCTCAGCATCCTTGGTGTTGATCTTGGGGACTTTCTTGGCGGCGGCTTCGGGGAGCTCTGCCGGAAAGTAATCATCAGAAACCAACTTCCTCTTCTTATTCTGTCCAGTTGATGGTGTCACGGATGGTTGAGTCAGCTTGAGCACAAAGATCCCTGGTTCCACAGGCAACTTTAGTGCAGCGCACTTTGACAGGCCATCAGCAATGTCATTCTGAGCTCTTGGGATATGCTCCATTTGTAGGCCTTCAAAGCGCTCTTCTAGCTTCCTCACTTCATCAACATAAGCTTCCATCAACGGACTCTGATAGCTTTTGTTTACTTGGCGGACGACAAGCTGCGAGTCACCCCTTACAATGAGTTTCTTGATCCCAAGGTCGGCTGCGATTCTGAGGCCGGCAAGCAAACCCTCATACTCTGCAGTATTGTTCGTTGCTTGCTCCTTGGGAAAGTGCATCTGGACTACGTACTTGAGGTGCTCTCCGGTGGGTGCGATAAGCAGCACGCCAGCACCGGCGCCTTGCAGCGAGAAGGCACCATCAAAGTACATCAGCCACTCCTTGCTTGTCTCCTTGATGGGGATGCTCGTCTTTGGAATTTCTTCGTCTGGGGTTGGCGTCCACTCTGCTATGAACTCTGCCAATGCCCTGCTTTGGATCGTTGCAGTGCTCTCAAACTTGAGGCCAAAGCTTGACAGTTCCAACGCCCACTCGACAATCCTTCCTGTTGCTTCTGGATTCTGCAGTATCCTCTTCAGCGGAAAGCGAGTGACAACTGTGATCTCGTGTGCCTGGAAGTAATGGCGCAGCTTTCTCGAGGCCATGAGAAGGCCGAAAAGCAATTTTTGCACACCAGAGTACCTCGACCTAGCCCCCTGGAGAAGGGAGCTGACAAAGTAAACTGGGCGCTGCACCATCTTCTTCTGCACGTCCTTGCATGTCTGCGCAGATTCATCTTTGTCAGGACCAGAGCTTGCCGGACCAGAGCTTGTCGGAGAAGCCCTCTGCTTGTCGCTGGATTCACTTGCTGCGGTTGCTGGCTCATCGTCCGCCTCCCTCTCCGCTACTAACGCAGCACTAACCACTTGATTGGTTGCCGCTAGGTACAGCAGCAACTTCTCTTGTGGCTTAGGTGCGACAAGTATTGGAGTGGAGGACAGGTACCTCTTCAAGTCCTGCAGCGCAGCCTCCGCTTCCGGAGTCCATTTCATTGGACCTACCTTTTTCAATATTTTGAAAAACGGCAGGGCGCGCTTAGCAGACTTAGAGATAAACCTGCTGAGAGCAGCCACGCAACCGGCAAGTCTTCGGACATCCTTGACGCGCTTCGATGCTTCAATCTGCTCGATGGCCTTAATCTTGTCGGGGTTGGCTTCAATTCCCCGCTGAGACACAAAGAACCCGAGAAGTTTGCCGGAAGGGACTCCAAACACGCACTTCTCGGGGTTGAGCTTGAGTTTGATCTTGCGCAGATTTGCAAAAGTTTCTTCTAAATCTTGGGTCAGGGTAGCCCTGTCCTTGCTCTTGACCACTATATCATCCATGTAGGCTTCCACATTTCTGTGTATCTGTGGCTCAAAAGCGACATGGACTGCCCTTGCAAATGTTGAACCAGCATTCTTCAACCCAAAGGGCATCCGTACAAAACAGTATGTGCCACAAGGGGTGATAAATGCGGTTTTTCCTCATCCTCTTCTGCCATGAAGATTTGATGGTATCCTGAATATGCATCAAGAAATGAAAGCAAATCACATCCAGCTGTGGAGTCAACAATCTGGTCAATGCGCGGCAAGGGAAATGGATCTTTGGGACAAGCTTTATTGACATCAGTGAAGTCTATACAAAGCCTCCATTTCCCGTTCGCCTTGCGCACGACTACAGGATTGGCCAACCACGTGGGATGGAGCACTCCTCTGACAAGGCCTGCTGCTTCCAATTTCCTGATCTCTTCTGCAATGAACTCTTGGCGCTCCACTGCTTGCTTCCTGACTTTCTGCTTGACGGGCCGCGCATGAGGACAGACGGCTAGGTGGTGCTCGATTACTTTCCTGGGAACATCGGGGATATCAGACGGTTGCCGTGCAAGCACGTCGACATTCGCCCGCAGGAAAGCAATGAGCGCGCTTTCCTATTTGGGGTCAAGCGTGGCACTGATGGTGAAGGTACCACCAGTGTCGTCCTCCTTGGCGGACACCTTCTTGGTCTCGGGTGGAGCTGCCATCGTCTTCTTGCACTTGCCGATGGAGCTCGATGGTGCGTCCTCGACGGTATCGCAACACTCCGAAGAGGTGCGCTTGCCGGAGTGGGCATCAGAGCTCTTGCCGGACTTTGCCTTCTTCTTCCCCCCGGGAGCTTCAGCGGCAAGTGTGTTGTGACCAGCTGCGGCTGCTGCTTCCCGGTAGATCTTGTCGGCGCAGATAAGGGCATCCTTCTTGTCGCCGGGGACAGAGATGACACTTATCGGGCCTGGCATCTTGAGCATGTTGTATGCATAGTGAGAGGCTGCCATAAACTTGGCGAGCGTTGGACGGCCAAGGATCCCATTGTAAGGCAATGGAAAATCGGCAACATCAAATGTGACCTTCTCCGTTCTGAAATTCAGCTCATTGCCAAATGTGACCGGCAGCGTGATCTTCCCCTTCGGCTTGCTCCTTCCCGGGTTGATTCCTTGGAATGTGTTGGTCTCTTCGAGCTCGCTGTCAGGGATCTGGAGTTTCTGAAGGACTGCGGAGGAGATTAGATTCAAGCCGGCCCCGCCGTCAACTAGCATCTTCGTGACCTTGAGGTTGCGGATAGTTGGTGAAACCAACATCGGCAAACACCCGACCACAGTTACGCGATCAGGGTGGTCCTCAATATCAAAGATGATAGGCGTGCTGGACCATTTCAGGGGCTTGCGTGACTCTATGGATGGCTCCGCTGCATTCACTTCCCGCATCCACTGCTTGAGCTGGCGGTGCGAAGTATGCAGAGAGGCGCCACCGTCAACGCACAGGACCTCTGTGGCTTTCTGAAATTCTTGCTCATCGGCCTCATCATCGTCCTCGTCTTCATCATCGTCGTCGTCATCATCCTTGTCGCGGCCGCGGGGAGGCCTATCTCCTTGCCGCTGCTTGGCCTTGCCGCGGCGTCCTCCTCGGCCGGGAGGTTTCTTGCCGGATCCACCAGTTCCTTCCTGGGCCTTCTCCTTGTCGCGCCGCTCGTACTCAGCTTTCTGTTGCTCAACAAGCTGTTCAACTTTCTTGCAGTTCTGGAGATCGTGGCCCTTGGTGCGGTGGATCTTGCAATACTGCTTGCCGGAGCTGTCCTGCTTGTCGGCGGCCGCCACAGGCTGGGCCTCCTTGCCGGAGCCACCATCCTTAGTTTCCTTGGCGCCACCTCCGTTGCCGGTCTGCTCGATAGCTAGCACTTCCTTGCCCTTTTTCCTTCTGTTGTTCCGCCGCCGGCCTTTCCTTGTCGGGGCGGTATCCTCACTGTCGGATCCTCCTGCTCCTGTACTCTCTCCGGGGAGCCTCCTTCCCTCTTCAGCGCATGCACACTTGTCGGCCAGGGCGTAAAGCTCGCTGACGTCTCTGATCTTACACATCGCCATCTCCTCCCTCATCCTTCGGTTTCGCACGTTTTGATGGAATGCGCTGATGATCGCGGCAGGGTGGACGTCTGGGATGTTGTGTTGTACACGGCTGAATCTCTGAATGTACTTGCGCAGTGGCTCTCCTTCCTTCTGGGCGAGCAGATGAAGATCGCTCTCTTGGCCATGTGGCTTGTGGCCGCCTGTAAAGGCGCCGACAAACTGATGGCATAAATCTGCCCAAGAGGAGATGGAATTGTCCGGCAAGTGCATGAGCCAGGACCTGACGTTGGGCTTGAGTACCAGCGGGAAGTAGTTGGCAAGGATCTTGTCGTCCCGTCCCCCGGCAGCCTGCACCGCGATGGTGTAGATGCTGAGGAACTCCGACGGATGCGTCTTGCCATCGTACTTCTCTGGTACGTCTGGTTTGAAATTCTTTGTGCTGGGCCACTGGACTTGCCGCAGCTCACGGGTGAACGCAGGACAACCTACCGCGTACGGCAGATCGCCTGGTTCCCCTGGCGCATGCATGTCAACAGAGGGCCCAGCGCGCTTGTCGGATTGACGTCGCGCTTCTCTTTGGCGCTCGATGCGGGTTCGAGCGTCTTCTTGTTATCGTTCATGGAGAACTTGGCGCTGGTCGCGACGAGCTCGTGGGTCCGACGACGCGGTGGAGCCGCTGTCGGGGTGGACCCGGCGAGTCGGCGATTTTGGCCTTCGTAGTGGAGAGTGCATGGAAGTCGCACCTCCCCGGGTCTTGTTGCCATCGGCTCGCGTCTGGCTGTCCTGCCGCGGCAGCGAGGTGCTTGGTTGCCGCGCAGTGTCACCGTTGGCGAAGCCGATGAGGCTCTGGATAGTGGCCCTCCATTCGTCGGTCTTGTCCGCCGTCGGAGGATAGTCTAGGAGCAGTTGAGCTCGCGCCAAGGCTTCTGCTGGAGTGGTGGGCGGCGGAGGTGAACGGTGCGAGGAGTGGGGCGTGCTCGGACTTCTAACCACGTTAGAAGGAGCAGTGCCCCTTCCAGGCGACCGTACTTCGCTCGAGCCAGCACGTTGACGCACATGTTGTTCTTGAGCGCCACGAGAACCACCAGCTTGATCTTGGCCCAGCGGACGTATGGTGCTGCGAACGCCATGACGCTGCTGGTCCCGCGCCTCCTGAGAGGGACGCGGTGCGCGCATGGACGCCGAGGTCTGTGCCGCCTTGTCCTTGGACTTGGCAGCACTGTGGGCACCCTCGTCGACGCCCATTCCTCCGCCGGCGTCCACTCCACCACCCGTTTGCTCCGGAGGCGGCGGAAGCGACGCAGACGAAACAGCTGCCTCCGAATCCTTCTTCTTCGGTGGCATGTCGATGAAGACGATGAAGATTTAGCTCGCGTGCACGCCGGATCGGGTTCGCACAATCTCGAGCCCCCCTACCTGGCGCGCCAAAGATGTCGGGGAAACTGATCCACGAACACCTATGGGGATCGACGGACCGAGCCCCTTTCGATTCGGTGAGGGCGGAGGTTGAACAAAGAGCGGATCGAGGCAGTACACGCGGGCAGTTTTACCCAGCTTCGGGCCGCACGGATGCGTAAAACCCTACTGCTGCTTGTTTGTGTGTATTGAATTCTTGCTCAGGAGCGATGGACGCTATCAGACTGAACGTGGGAGTGTTTTTGGTGTTTCGAATAAGCCGAACCGGCCGAACCTCTTCTACGTTGCGCTTGGGCCTCCTTTTATACTTTAAAGGGGTCACCGACAGGTGGCAACGTAGACTAGAAGGGTAAAAATGGAAAAGGATACGGTAGGTGCAGCTACCGCTACTGTGGATACAGTGCACCCTACCTAACTCTGACGGTAGGGGACAAGGTCATTTAATGCCTGTCTGAGTTGCCTAAACAGTGCAAAAAGTGACCGTTAGGAGTGCCACCGTTTGCCACGATGGCCTTCTCTTCATCTCCGCTTGCCACCGCGTACCCCTGGCTGCACAGCCTCCTGCCACGTGTGCTTGGGAGAGTCCTAGAGCGACACGTTAGCAGGTGTGCTGGAGCACGGACACGAAGTGGGGGTTTCCCGCGGCAAGCTCCTTACCGCGGTCGTTGCCTTGTCGTGTTTGGGAGCTTGTCGCTCGCCGGATCTTGCCGGGACGTGCGGTGCATCACGGCAAGTTTTCTTGGTATGCCTTGAGCGGCCTTCCCGGCAAGCTCCTCTTGCCGGGGTCTTGTCTCTTCCCGGCAAGATCCTCTTGCCGGGGCCTTGGTTGGCCTTCCCGGCAAGCTCCTCTTGCCGGGGCCTTGGGTGGCCTTCCCGGCAAGCTCCTCTTGTCGGGGCCTTGGTTTGAGTACTTTGTTCTTGAATGGTCTTCAAGGGAACCACGGAGGGTCTTGGCGGTCACCCGGCAAGCCTTGCCGCGGGGTGCTGCAACTGCCCGTGCACAAGTTCGGGATACTAAGGTACCCCTACTTTAGTACACCGACAGGGTATTTATCTTCTTCCCACTCAACCCCATTGGCATTGAACTTTCGTTCAAAACCAACACCTTGATTCTTCCGGTGCCTTCCTTGCTTGCGTACAATTTCCTCGAATTGCTTACTTCCGGCAAGGCTCTTGTAAACACCTTTCTCTATAATTCCCTTCAATAAGCTATTTTCTTGCTCAAGTGTAACTTGGCTAAGAGAATCATTAGTGGAATCAAGAGAACTACTAGAAGCAACAATAATGGATTTAGCATGATTATTGTTACTACTAGAGGAAGAATCTTTCTTGTTCTTGTTACTAGACTTGACTTGAGGCATGTAAGTGGATAAGAGTAAACACTTGGCAATGTAAGAAGAACTTTTCTTACGAAGATCATCATTGATTGCTTTTAAGAACTCAAGCTCTTGCTCAAGGTTGAGCTTTTCAAAGCATAATTTCTCATGAGTCCTTAAAAGTTCTCGATGATCTCCTAAGATAGTTTCATGAGCTAACTTAAGAGTGTTTAGTTCTTTAGTTAGAGACTCAATCTTCTCCTTATCATTGTCATTCGTTTTATCTTTATTAGCATGATTAATTGATGTTTCATCACAGTATTCATCACTAGAGTTGTCAACAAGTAAATCATCATCACCTAACAAGTCATCTTCATCACTATTGAAATCAACATACTTGGGGTGTGATACCTTTGGGCCTTTAGCCATGAAGCATGTTCCAACTCCTTCATTTGGTGAGTCAAATATGTCGTAGGAGTTGGTTGTCACAAGTGCTAGACCGGCAACACCTTCATCTTGAGTATATTCGGAGTCGGAGTGATAGCTTCTCTCGGAGTGGTTGTCGGAGTCGGAGCCGGATACCCATTCACCAACATGAGCTTGATGTCTTCGTTTTGTGTAGCTCCTCGATGACTTGTCCTTTCTTTCCGAATCCTTGCTTCTCCATGAGGGTCTTTGTTCATAACGATCATCTCTACTCCTTCTTTCTCTAGATGGTGATTCTTCTCTTCTACTTCTTCTCTTGGGAGAATCTTCTCTTCTCTTGTAGGGGGTCATACACTCATTGGAATAGTGTCTGGGCCTTCCACAATTGTAGCAGTTTCGCTCTCGACTAGAAGATCTTTTGTCATTGTAGGACCTTGACTTGGAGCTTCTCTCTTTGCTTCTACTCTTGTAGAACTTGTTGAAGTTCTTCACCATTAAGCTCAATTCTTCATTGAAGGTTTGTTTCTCACTCGATGATGTGGGGGCTTCACATGAGGCTTTGTAAGCACCACCTTGATTTGTTGTGAAGTTCCTCTTTATCCTTGAGTGACATCTCATGAGCAACAATTCTTCTGATGACTTCCGTTGGCTTGAGATCTTTGTAATTTGGCATCATTTGGATCAATGTGCACATAGTATCATATTTTCCATCCAAGGCTCTTAGGATCTTCTTGATGATGAATCTATCGGTCATCTCTTCACTCCCTAAGCCGGCAATCTCATTTGTGATAAGAGCAAGCCTAGAGTACATTTCAGCAACACCTTCACCATCCTTCATTTTGAACTTGTCAAGTTGACTTTGAAGCACATCCAATTTGGATTACTTGACGGAGTCGGTAACTTCATGCATATCAATCAAAGTATCCCAAATTTCCTTTGCATTCTCAAGACGGCTGATTTTGTTGAATTCTTTGGGGCACAATCCGTTGAAGAGGATATCACAAGCTTGTGCGTTGTATTGTAGCATTTTCAACTCTTCCGCGGTGGCTTCACGGTTTGGTTCTTTCCCGTTAAAGAATTCACCTTGCAAGCCAATACACACAATAGCCCAAACGGCGGGGTTATGTCCAAGAATATGCATTTTCATCTTATGCTTCCAACTAGCAAAATTAGTGCCATCAAAGTAAGGACCTCTACGGTGATAATTTCCCTCGCTAGACGCCATACTCTCCTAGGTTGTGAAACCAAGGCTATGACCGCCAAAAGCTATGGAAATCAAAGCAAATGGAGACCAAAGCTCTGATACCACTTGTAGGATCTAAAGTATGTCTAGAGGGGGGTGATTAGACTACTTGACCAAATAAAAATCTAGCCTTTTCCCAATTTTAGTTCTTGGCAGATTTTAGCTATCTTAGAACAAGTCAAGCAATCTCCACACAATTCAAGCAAGCATGCAAAAGAGTATATGAGCAGCGAAAAGTAAAGCATGCAACTTGCAAGAATGTAAAGGGAAGGGTTTGGAGGATTCAAACGCAATTGGGGACATGGATGTTTTTGTCGTGGTTCCGATAGGTGGTGCTATTGTACATCCACGTTGATGGAGACTTCAACCCACGGAGGGTAACGGTTGCGCGAGTCCACGGAGGGCTCCACCCATGAAGGGTCCACGAAGAAGCAACCTTGTCTATTCCATCACGGCCGTCGCCCACGAAGGACTTGCCTCACTAGCGGTAGATCTTCATGAAGTAGGCGATCTCCTTGCCCTTACAAACTCCTTGGTTCAACTCCACAATCTTGTCGGAGGCTCCCAAGTGACACCTAGCCAATCTAGGAGACACCACTCTCCAAGAAGTAACAAATGGTGTGTTGATGATGAACTCCTTGCTCTTGTGCTTCAAATGATAGTCTCCCCAACACTCAACTCTCTCTCACAGGATTTGGATTTGGTGGAAAGAATATTTGAGTGGAAAGGAACTTGGGGCAGGCTAGAGATCAAGATTCATATGGTTGGAATGGAATATCTTGACCTCAACACAAGTGTAGGTGGTTCTCTCTCAGAAAATGTGTATTGGAAGTGTAGGTATGTTCTGATGGCTCTCTTTACGAATGAAGAGTGGGTGGAGGGGTATATATAGCCTCCACACAAAATCTAACTATTACACACAATTTGCCAAACTCGGTGGGACCGAATGGTTAAACTCGGTCGGACCGATTCAGCAAACCTAGTGACCGTTAGGATTTTCGGTGGGACTGAGATGCAACTCGGTAGGACCGATATGGTTAGGGTTAGGGCATAACATAATCTCGGTGTGACCGATTACACAAACTCGATGGGACCGATTTTGGTAATAAGCTAACCAGAGAGTTGGTCAGGTAAACTCGATGGGACCGATTCACTCATCTCGGTGAGACCGAAATGTTACAAAAGGGAAACAGAGAGTTTACATTGCAATCTCGGTGGGTCTGATCGCTCATCTCGGTAAGACCGAAACGTTACAAAGGGAAACAGAGAGATTACAATCCCATCTCGGTGAGACCAAGATCCCTATCGGTCAGACCGATTTGCCTAGGGTTTGTGGCAGTGGCTATGACATTTGAAACTCGGTGGCGCCGGATAGAAAGAATCGGTGGGGCTGAGTTTGACTTTTGGTTTAGGTCATATGTGGATGTGGGAAGGTAGTTGAGGATTTTGGAGCATATCACTAACATTTTGAGCAAGCAAGCCATTAAGCAACACCTCATCCCTCCTTGATAGTATTGGCTTTTCCTATAGACTCAATGTGATCTTGGATCACTAAAATATAAAATGTAGAGTCTTGAGCTTCAAGCTTGAGCCAAACTTTTTGTCCTTAGAATTTTGAGGGATCCACTTTCCTCATCCATGCCATGCCATTCATTGAGATTTTCCTGAAATATTAATCTTGGAATAATGTTAGCTCAATGAGCTACATGTTGTTAGGAATTACCAAAACCACTCAGGGATAGTTGCACTTTCAGTATGGATCGGATCTAAGGATCCCCATCCCTTTAATAGACAATTTATTTATCCGGCTAGGGGGCGGATGTAAAAACACCCTAGCGCCTCGTATTCATTCGACACGTGGGAGAAAGCCCTTATTGGGCACAGAAGCCAAGAGGTCCAAACATTTATGGGACCGGACACTGCTTTACAAACATTTGAAAGATGGAGAAGAAGCCGCCTTGCAATGCTGAAGACAATACTGTGCGCCGGACTCGTCGTCATTGAAGCCTGGTTCAGGGGCTACTAAGGGAGTCCTGGATTAGGGGGTATCCGGACAGCCGGATTATATCCTTTGGCTGGATTGTTAGACTATGAAGATACAAGATTGAAGACTTCGTCTCGTGTCCGGATGGAACTCTACTTGGCGTGGAAGGCAAGCTAGGCAATACGGATATGTATATCTCCTCCTTTGTAACCGACCTTGTGTAACCCTAGCCCCCTCCGGTGTCTATATAAACCGGAGGGTTTTAGTCTGTAGTACAATATAGAATCATACCATAGGCTAGCTTCTAGGGTTTAGCTTCTCCGATCTCGTGGTAGATCAACTCTTGTAATACTCATATCATTAAGAATAAATCAAGCAGGACGTAGGGTTTTACCTCCATCAAGAGGGCCCGAACCTGGGTAAAACATCGTGTCCCCTGCCTCCTGTTACCATCCGCCTTAGACGCATAGTTCGGGACCCCCTACCCAAGATCCGCCGGTTTTGACACCGACAAAGATCTTCATCGGTCAAACCACACAACAACATACGTTGTTCCCTTTGTCATCGGTATGTTACTTGCCCAAGATTCGATCGTCGGTATCTCAATACCTATTTCAATCTCATTACTGGGAAGTCTCTTTACTCATTCCGTAATGCATCATCCCACAACTAACTAATTAGTCACATTGCTTGCAAGGCTTATAGTGATGTGCATTACCGAGAGGGCCCAAAGATACCTCTCCGATACTCGGAGTGAGAAATCCTAATCTCGATCTATGCCAACTCAACAAACACCATCTGAGACACCTGTAGAGCATCTTTATACTCACCCAGTTACGTTGTGATGTTTGATAGCACACTAAGTGTTCCTCTGGTATTCGGGAGTTGCATGATCTCATAGTCATAGGAACATGTATAAGTTATGGAGAAAGCAATAGCAACAAACTAAACGATCATCATTCTAAGCTAACGGATGGGTCAAGTCAATCACATCATTCTCTAATGATGTGATCCCGTCAATCAAATGACAACTCATGTCTATGGTCAGGAAACATGACCATCACTAATTCAACGAGCTAGTCAAGTAGAGGCATACTAGTGACACTCTATTTGTCTATGTATTCACACATGTACTAAGTTTCCGGTTAATACAATTCTAGCATGAATAATAAACATTTATCATGATATAAGGAAATATAAATAACAACTTTATTATTGCCTCTAGGGCATATTTCCTTCAAAGATCCCCCTCTCCGGAGCCCCAAACGGACTCCATATCTGCCCTCCCAAGGAAGAACAGGGCTTGGCAGCGGCTCCGTCTCGTGGATCAGGATAATTCTTTCTCCTTGATTTTTTTCTCCGAAAATAGGAATTTATAGCGTTGGTTTCAGGGTCGGCGGGGCCACCAGGTGGGGACAACCCACCTCGGCGCGCCAGGAGAGGGGGCGCGCCCTAGTGTGTTGTGCCCACCCAGGTGCCCCTCTCCAGTAGGTCTTGTCTCCAGAAATTCTTATTATTGATATAAAAAATCCTCGCAAAGTTTCGTTCCATTCTGAGAACTTTTTTCTGCACAAAAACAACACCATGGTAGTTCTGCTGAAAACAGCGTCAGTCTGGGCTTAGTTTCATTCAAATCATGCAAATTAGAGTCCAAAACAAGAGGAAAAGCGTTAGGAAAACTAGATACGTTGGAGACATATCAACTTCCTCAAGCATAAACCTTTGCTTGTCCTCAAGCAATTCAGTTGATAAACTGAAAGTGAAAAAGAAAAACTTCTACGAACTCTTTTGCTCTTGTTTGCATAAATAAGCTTAAACTGCACCCAGATTTTTAGCCAACATTATAACTAACCATGTCGACAATAACTCTTAAAGATTATAATGATTCATATCAATGACATAATTAGCTAGCGAGCAATAATAAGATATCTCAAATAGCAACACGTTGTCAAAACAACCATGATATAATATGATAATAGTGGTATCTCGCTAGCCCTTTCTGAGACCGCAAAACATAAATGCAGAGCACCTCCAAAGTTCAAGCAGTGACTAAACATTGTAATTCATGGTAGAAAAGATCCAGTCATGATGCACCCAACATTAGCTACACACAATACATAAATCATGACAACTATGCTCTACTCAGTTTTTGGTGCTTGTTTTAGAAGGTGATGACACAACATAAAAGTAAATAGATAGTCCCTTCGTAGAGGGAAGCAATAATTTGCAGAGGTGCCAGAGCTCAATTTTTAAAACAGGGATAAATGATATTTTGAGACACGCACCCTTCTCATTTACTTCACGACCATCAGTTATCAATATCTCCCATGCTAAACAGGCTAGTGGCGGTTCCCAAGCGATAAAAGTAAAGGTTTACTCCCCCTCCACCAACAATCACATTCCACAGCTTGTCCGAAACAACGGGTGCCGTCCAAACCAACAACAGTCCTGGGGGAGTTTTGTTTAATTATTTGCATTTTTGAGTTCGGGGCTGGGAATCCCTATTACCGCTTGTCGGTGTCAAAACTGGCGGATCTCGGGTAGGGGGTCCCGAACTATGTGTCTAAGGCGTATGGTAACAGCAGGCAGGGGACACGATGTTTTACCCAGGTTCGGGCCCTCTTGATGGAGGTAAAACCCTATGTCCTGCTTGATTTATTCTTGATGATATGAGTATTACAAGAGTTGATCTACCACGAGATCGGAGAGGCTAAACCCTAGAAGCTAGCCTATGGTATGATTGTATGTTGTCCTACGGACTAAAACCCTCCGGTTTATATAGACACCGGAGGGGGCTATGGTTACACAAGGTCGGTTACAAAGGAGGAGATATACATATCCGTATTGCCTAGCTTGCCTTCCACGCCAAGTAGAGTCCCATCCGGACACGAGATGAAGTCTTCAATCTTGTATCTTCATAGTCCAACAGTCCAACCAAAGGATATAATCCGGCTATCTGGATACCCCCTAATCCAGGACTCCCTCAGTAGCCCCTGAACCAGGCTTCAATGATGATGAGTCCGGTGCGCAGTATTGTCATCGGCATTGCAAGGCGGGTTCCTCCTCCGAATACACCACGGAAGAATTTGAATACAAGGATAGTGTCCGACCTTGCAAAATAAGTTCCACATACCACCGTAGAGACAATAGTATTTCCAAAAATCTAATATGCTGACACGTGTTGGCAACATGACATTATGCCATGGCCCGATGATTATTCGAACCGTTTCCTTTAACTAGCCCCGCACATAACGCGAGGCAGTTTTTTGACACGTCTTGTCAAAGCAGAGATCATGTCCCCCTTATTACGGGATTCCATTCAATACGGGCGTGGGTAACCCAACCGCGCCATCGATTACGGTGCTTTGGGGATAAGCGAGTTTTACCAGGCTAGTGGGGGCGCATAGTTTCGGCCGCCCTTATAAAGGGACAAGGTTTAACCTTTTTCTACCCACGCCTTCTTCCTCCTTGCTCATCCACTCTTGCGCACTCGAGCTCCAATGCCCAAGCCCACATCCTTCCCCTCAACCTTCTCCAATCATGTCCAGAGCGGGAGGCAAATGGATGGCTTCCTCCATTACGGAGGGGCACATCAAGAAGCTGCGCGGAGCCGGATACTTGGCTGCGAATATCGCGCATCGGCTGCCCGCTGCGGGGCAGATCATTCCTACCACTGAACCTCACGAGAGGGTAGTCTTCCTCCACCACTTCCTCCGCGGATTGGGATTTCCCCTCCATCCATTCGTCCATGGTCTCATGTTCTACTATGGGCTGGACTCCATGATCTGGCCCCGAACTTCGTCCTCAACACTTCGGCATTCATCGTCGTGTGTGAGGCTTTCCTCCGCATCCGGCCCCACTTTGGCCTGTGGTTAAAGACCTTCAATATCAAGCCGAAGGTGGTGGGCGGCCAACAAGCAGAATGCGGCGGAGCCATGGTGGGCAAGATGCCCAACATTACATGGCTTGAAGGCTCCTTTGTGGTCACCATAAAGGGGTGGCAATCGACGTGGTTCTACATCACCGAGCCGCGCGACGCCAAATGGGTGGCTGCCCCCAAGTTTCGAACCGGAATCCCCACGTGGCTCACCTCCTGGAAAGAGAAGGGCTTGTCCTGGGGTTCATCGGTAGAGATGGACGGACTCCAGAAATGTATCCGGAATATGGTAGGCAAAAAGCTCAAGCTTGTCAACATAGTCCAGGTCATGCTCATCTGCCGGATCCTCCCGTGCCAACAATGGGACTTCAACTTGTGGGAGTTCGACCCGGCCCAGCACCAGACTCTGAGCAAGCTCTTTGACACGATGCACCAGGACGTCTGGAAGGTGCTGTTCAAGGGCGCCGAGGTCCCTCCCTCTCTCACCGAGGACCGCGGGTTAAGCGCGAAGCGCCGAGCGCATTCGGTGAGTTCTATACATCCGGTAGGATATTTATTTCCCCTAGCTTAACCATGTGCGGGGTCTGAGCTCCATGCCTTTGACAGGACTGGGTGGAGACGTCGGGGCAGATTAACTGTTCGGCCCCTTTGCCCGAAGACACTGCGGACGCTCTCCTGACGGAGATGCTGACTCCGGCTCCTTACAAGGTGCCCGAGAAGACCAAGAAGGCCAAGGGAACCCGAAAGAGTTCCCAACGCCAGGTATTATCGGACCCGTCGTCCGATAACTCCGCGATGCACTCCTCCCCCGAAGACGAGGAGGAAGATGAAGATGCTCCCCCTCCAGTCGGGGAAGACAAGAAAAGGAAGGCCGCCCCAACCGGGGGGACCGAAGGGTCCAAGAAGGGAAGGACTCTCCTTCCGGACCACTCCACCACCACCGCCGAAGGCGAAGACGAGTGGTTGCTCAGGGCCAAGCCCCTGGCAAAGTCGTAAGTATTCGGATGCCAGAGTAACTCATAGCATACATTTGGCGCACTGTTTCTTCTAACGCTGAATTATGATTATGCAGACCGCCACGAGCCCGTATCAACGTATCATCGGACGGCTCCCTGGGCTCGTCGGATATGGATAGTGAGGGAGTCCTGGATTAGGGGGTGTTCGGGTAGCCGGACTATACCTTCAGCCGGACTCCTGGACTATGAAGATACAAGATTGAAGACTTCGTCCCGTGTCCGAATGGGATTTTCCTTGGCGTGGAAGGCAAGCTTGGCGATGCGGATATTCAAGATCTCCTACCATTGTAACCGACTCTATGTAACCCTAACCCTATCCGGTGTCTATATAAACCGGAGGGTTGTAGTCCGTAGGCAATCCACTCCATACACAACAATCATACCATAGGCTAGCTTCTAGGGTTTAGCCTCCTTGATCTCGTGGTAGATCTACTCTTGTACTGCCCATATCATCAATATTAATCAAGCAGGAGTAGGGTATTACCTCCATCGAGAGGGCCCAAACCTGGGTAAAAAACATCGTGTCCCTTGTCTCCTGTTACCATCCGGCCTTGACGCACAGTTCGGGACCCCCTACCAGAGATCCGCCGGTTTTGACACCGACATTGGTGCTTTCATTGAGGGTTCCTCTGTGCCGTCGCAATCAGGAAGGATGCCTCCTCCCGTCTTTAAAGACGGCGCCTTTGCTAAGGGAGCCTTGGCTGTCGGCCAAACCCTCCGGCTAGGTGGTTTCCTCATGACCGCCTGTTCGGCTGTTGCGCCGACGGTGACCTCTCGGGTCATCAAAAGCAACCTACACGTCAGCTTGGAGCTTGTCGAGTAGCTAGATCCAATGGAGCTCTCTTCCCTAAACGAGCTATTGGATCGCATCGCCGCCCTGGGGTCACTACGGATTACGACCAGGTTGGGCTTAAACCCGATCTAAGAGAAATTAACTCTCCCCAAGTCACCCACCACGTTGCCGTGGTAGAGGCGCAGTGCGGCGACCCTTCATCTATTTTAAGGACTAGCTACGTCCGAATTCCCGACTCCTCCAAGCCGGATACCCGCGGAGAGGAGGATGTAACTCAAGACCTGAGCTTAGGATCAGGCAACGGGCTAGATTCGTTGGACAACATCCAAGAATCCGAACTTCAGAGTTCGGAAACTCTTCAGCCTCCGAATCTTGGATTGGGTGAGGTTTCAGATTCAACGACACCCGCCCACCCGAACATAAGCGATCTCTCCCAAATCAGGCAGAAGCCCAAGGAAACAGTACATCATTACTAGGCCAGATTCCTCCTGGTTATGAACAGGATAAAGGATTGCCGCGAGGGAGATGCAATCTCAATTTTCTGCAGTAATTGCAAGGATGAGGGAATCCTTAACGCCGTAAGTCGTCGTGATATTACACGCTTCGCTGACTTGGCGTCCATAGTACAAAAATACTGTGCGATGGAAAGCGCCTAGAAAACCGAAATAAAATTTTGGGATAATCCGGCCTTGAATAATAATCCCATCCGAACTAAGAGGGTGCATCATCATAGGACACCCGGGATAAACACCAAAAAGCCAAAACCCTCTACAGGGCATGGAACCGTACTGGAAAGGTGGCTTGATGGACCCTGTAGAATTCACAGTACAGAGGACGCCACACCAACTCACAGCCTTAGAGCATGTTGGATACTCCGGCAGGTGGCCAAAATTGGCGAGGACCTCTTAATTTTGGAGGCCGCAGAAAACTAGCCCGAGAACACCAGTACCGTTCTCACAGTCTTCGAGACCTTCGCATCAAACAATATGCGAAAAAGAACACTCCGCAGCCTCGCCGAAGTCTATCAAGTTGCAACAATAAATCCATGGAGCGACACTGCTATTACCTTCAACGCAAGTGATGAACCTAGATTCCGAACAACCCGAGCACCAGCTGCATTGGTCCTCAGTCCCATAGTGGACGACTTTCGCCTCACCAAGGTGCTCATGGATGGAGGCAGCGGACTGAACCTCATTTATGAGGAAACCCTTCAAAAAATGGAAATAGACTGGAACCGCATCGAGCGAAGCAGCACAACCTTTAGAGGAATAATCCCCAGTCGGGAAGCGCGCTGCACAGGAAAAATCACACTAGATGTGGTGTTCGGCACGTCGGATAATTACAGGTCCGAAGAAGTCACGTTTCAGGTGGCCCCGTTTAAGAGCGGATATCACGCTTTACTAGGGCGGGAAGCATTCTCAATCTTCCAAGCAATACCACATTACGGGTACATGAAGCTTAAGATACCCGGGCCGAACGGAATTATCACTCTAGCTAGTGATCCGGACGTAGCACTCTGCGCCGAAAACAAGACGGCCGCATTAGCCCTTGAGGCACTATCCGAAGCCTTAGCGGCCGAGGAACTGACTGCGCTGCGCTCCACGGTTAACAGGGATGATGTGATACTCGATAAGAGATCCAAATCCACATCCTTCAAGCCAGCTGATGAAATAGTCAAATTCCAGGTCCATCCAACGGACCCCAATAAAACAGCTTCCATCGGGACACGACTGAACCCTGATGTAGACGCCGCACTGCGAGAGTTCCTACGAGAGAACTGGGACATTTTCGCCTGGCACCCTTCAGACATGCCAGGGATCCCACGCAGGCTGGCCAAACACAGCTTAAATATCCTAAAAGGATTCAAACCTGTCAAACAAGCCCTTCGGCGTTTTTCCGAGCCCAAGAGACAGGCTATGGGAGAGGAGTTAGCCAAGCTATTGGAGGCCGGATTCATTAGAGACATAAAACATCCAGACTGGCTAGCAAACTTGGTGATGGTACCAAAGAAGGACAAATCCTGGCGCCTGTGTGTCGATTTTAAAGACCTCAACAAGGCTTGCCCAAAGGATCCCTTCCCCCTCCCCCGTATCGATCAAATTATCGATGCCACCACAGGACATGACTCGTTGTGTTTCCTCGACGCATACTCCGGATACCATCAAATCAAGATGGCAGAATCAGACCAAGCCGCAACAGCATTTATCACACCATACGGCCCATTCTGCTTCAACACAATGCCCTTTGGGCTGAAAAACACCGGCGCAACATATCAGCGCATGATCCAGACATGTCTGGCAAATCAGATTGGCAAAACAGTGGAGGCGTATGTTGATGATGTGGTCGTCAAATCAAGACATGTCGAATCTCTAGTAGACGACTTGAGGTTTACATTCGATAACCTCCGAAAATATGACATCAAGCTCAACCCGGAAAAATGCATCTTCGGCGTTCCAGCCGAAAAGCTCTTGGGCTTCATTGTATCCGGTAGAGGAATTGAAGCAAATCCAGCCAAGATCCGAGCTTTGTCACAATTGGATATCCCAAAGGACCTCAAACAAATACAAAAATTAACCGGATGCGTGGCGGCTTTAAGCCGCTTCATCTCCCGCTTGGGAGAAAAGGCACTACCCCTCTATCGCCTCCTTCGGCGCACCGAACACTTCGAGTGGACGGAGGCCGCCACGGCCGGACTTGATGAAATAAAAGCCATATTGGCAACAAACCCAGTCCTGGCCGCGCCGAACATCGGCGAACCAATGTTATTGTACATTGCAGCAACACATCAAGTTGTCAGCGCAGTGCTCGTTGTCGAGCGGGAAACAGATGGACACAAATTCCCCCTTCAAAGGTCGGTCTACTACGTATCCACTGTCCTCACTCCATGCAAATCACGGTACCCGCATTATCAAAAGATTGCATACGCGGTATTCATGGCATCCCGGAAGCTACGACACTACTTTCAAGAGTGTCCCATAACAGTAGCCTCGGAAGTACCACTCAATGATATTATCAACAACCGCGACGCAACGGGCCGGATTGCAAAATGGGCCATCGAGCTTCTCCCGTTTTATATAACCTATAAGCCACGGCGAGCTATTAAATCGCAAGTTTTGGCCAACTTCGTCGCAGAATGGACGGAGGCCGAGCTCCCTAAAGAGTACGGCACATACTCAAACTGGATTATGCATTTCGACGGCTCCAAAATGTTGGCCGGACTGGGGGCTGGCGTCGTCCTGACGTCCCCCACAGGAGACACAGTCCAATATGTGCTCCAAATCATGTACATGGATTCCAACAATGCAGCCGAATATGAGGCCCTCCTACATGGTCTCTGGATAGCAGTATCCATGGGTATCCAGCGCCTAGAGGTACGCGGGGATTCAAACCTCGTGATATCCCAAATAAATGGAGACTTCGATGCCAAGGACCCAAAAATGGCAGCTTACCGCAATGCTGTCCTAAAAATGTCAGCTCGGTTCGAAGGGCTGGAGTTTCACCATATAGCCCGAGAAAACAATCAAGCAGCGGACGTCCTGGCACGCATCGGAGCAAAACGCGATGCAGTCCCCCCAACATCTTTTTGGAAAGATTGTTCAAGCCATCCGTAGCATGGGAGGGGGAACCCGCAAATAACAGCCCGGACCCAGCCGCACCACTCGACGCCGAACAATCTGACACAATTGGAGGCTCTGCCAATGAAATTACACCTTCAGCCCACGTAATAATGGCGGTCATCGCCCCATGGACAGAACCATTCCTAGCCTACCTTACTAGGCAGGAACTCCCGGAGGACCAAAACGAGGCCCGCTGCATAGTGCGGCGATCTAAATCCTATAGAGTCCATGAGGGAGAGCTTTATAAGAAAAGCACTACCGGAGTCCTTCAAAGGTGCATCTCCAAAGAGGAAGGGCGGAACCTTCTGGCTGAAATTCATGCCGGACTCGGTGGTCACCACGCCGCTGCTCGGTCCCTTGTTAGCAAGGCTTTCCGTATAGGCTTTTATTGGCCGACGGCCCGGGCAGACGCTCAGGATCTAGTCCAACGATGCGCTGGTTGCCAACTTTTTGCCAACCAAAGCCATATGCCACCCACCGCACTCCAAACTATACCCATCACCTGGCCTTTTGCGGTCTGGGGGCTTGACATGGTCGGACCCCTTAAAGGTGGGACCGATAGGAAAAAATACTTACTGGTCATGGTGGATAAGTTCACCAAATGGATAGAAGCCAAGCCTGTTAAAACGGCTGAATCCGGACCTGTGATAGACTTCATATCCGGGGTTGTACACCGTTATGGCGTCCCCCACAGCATCATAACCGATAACGGTACAAACTTTACCGCCGACGAGGTAAAACTCTGGTGCAAAAACATGGGCATCAAGCTCGATTATGCTTCCGTCTATCACCCACAAACCAACGGCCAGGTCGAATGTGCAAATGGTCTTATCATGAGCGGCATTAAACCCAGACTGGTGCGGTCCCTCAAGGAATCTAACATGCACTGGGTAGAGGAGCTCGACTCCATGCTATGGGGGTTGCGGACCACGCCAAATCGCACCACCGGATACACACCATTTTTTATGGTGTACGGCGCAGAGGCAGTTCTGCACTGCGACATAATTCATGACTCACCTAGAGTGCGCATGTACGAAGAAAGAGAAGCCGAGCTCGATCGGCAGGACAACTTGGACGCCCTGGAGGAGGAGCGTGACGTGGCAAAAGCCCGTTCCGCATTTTATCAACAGCAGGCCCGAAGATATCAAAGCAGAGAAGTACGGGCCAAAAGTTACAATGTTGGCGAACTAGTTCTATACCTGCCGGATAAGAAAAAGGACAAACTCAAGCCCAAGTGGGAAGGTCCATTCATAATCGACCAAGTTTTGACTGGCGGGGCGTACCGCCTGCGAGATGCATCGGATAACCGACTCGAGCCGAACCCGTGGAACGCCACCCGTCTCCGAAGATTCTATGCCTAGCACCGGACTCTGTGTTCGTCTCCTTCCTCTGTCCATTTTTTGCATTTTTCTGTCTTACATTTCTCTCCTTCCCCTCTTTTCTTTTATAGCCCTTAAAGGCTCATCTAGTGACGCGCCACTCGCGCTCATTAAACCTGGGGGCTTCTTTAACAGAAGCTTATTTATACGGGCTTCACGCCCAACACATGCGTCAAACTTCCGCATGTACCTTTTTCTTCACCATTATATGCATTGATATGACTTAAGTTTTGGCCAAGCTGGGTTGCCTGGCTCCTGTGCTTACCCCTACGTTCCCGATTGTTCGGCTAGGCGGTAAAGGGAGCACCTCTGCGATTGTTACTGCCGGGTCAGCCGGATGTGTACCTCAGACTGGGTGAAGCCGAAAGATAGCGTTCTTAAGGGAATACTCGGTCGGTGAGATAAAAGATGATCTTTTTACTCATTTTATGCGCCCCCAGATGCTTTTTTGCGTCTTTTTACGCAGTCCGGACATGCACTTTAGGGCATGCCTCCCAGCGAAAGGAACCCCTAACGGAACTATTCTCTCTGGAAGATGTTTCTTACTAACCATGTAATATAACATAACTAGTTGGGCACTTGTCTGATAAAGCACTAATGACCCCTACGCCTGGTCTCCACGCATACCACGATTCTTATATAACCGCTATGGTATTCGGACACACTCCGGACCGTCAGGTCCCGAGGTTGAAGCGAAAAGGTCGGCAACGACAAACGATCTACAATCCGGCTAGAAGGCATTACACATGTCAATTCAAAATTACATAGTCATTCTGATTGATTGTATTCCTTTTCTATACCATCTAACAGGCTGTCTAATTTACAGTCCTGCTGGGAATACTTCACGGCCAACTCTACTTGGCCGTATACTAAGCTCACAGGGATCTCCTTCCCGTCAGGCCCCACTGGTCCGACCTCGGCCATGTGGTTTGGGTCAGACTTCGTAAAACAGGTCTTCACCATGGCCCAGGCTTCCCTAGCGCCTTGTCGGCAGGCTGATATCTTCCACAACCGGAAGCACCGCCGAGCTCCCTTCAGCTTCTCCGCAAGCTCTCCAAGGCCCTCGGGCATGGAGTGGGCAGGCCATAAGGCTTGGGCAACGCCTCGCACCGCCTGCCGAATTCGCTCGTGCAGTTGCATGAGTTCGGGAAGAAGGTCACCCATAGAACCGGGCATCTCCTCTGCAGGACGACCTGTGAGCATACCTACAGACATTACTTTGTTAGTCGACTTCCTCGCCGAACTCTTTTTTCAAAGTTCGTTCAAGCACTTACTAAATATGCCGCGTTGAAGCCGCTGATTCTCCTTCGTGGAGTCCGACAGCTGGCCATGAACATCTTTAAGTTTGACGTCCAGCCTGGTGTTGGCATCCTGAAGATCATTCTTCTCTCGCCTCACCTTTGTCAACGTACTCTCACCGGCCTTTAGCCGGCGTAAGAGTTGTTGCTTTTCCGGATCGAGTCCGGCGCCATCTACAACATGATTTGTCAGATTTGCACCCACACCACACAATACTAATCTTTCAAAGTGTATCTTACCTGAGGGGGTCTCTTTGGGCTCTCCTGCTGCGGCTAGTGCGGCCTCTAGTTGGGCCTTGCACTTTTCCAGCTCCTGGGACAGTATAGTATTCTTCTTTGTAAGAACCTGCATATTAAATGATCCTTAAATCAGTTGCTCTAACTGTTTCAAGTCTCGGGGGCTACTGGTATATATATATTTGACCAAAATTTTCTTACCCGTATGTCTTTTACATACTGCTCCGTGGCTCTGGCTAAACCATTTTGAGCGGCACGGAGGTACGCAATAAAGGCATCTAAAGCCTCTTGGGAGAAACAAGCGTCGTGTAGAACTGTTCGGCGACGCCTGTGGTTCATGGCACTCTCCACTTCAGAATTTGTGGTAGACAGCCTGTCCGCATCCTCTGTCGAAGGAGCGTCTGGTGCGCGCCTTGTGCTCGCCTCCGCTTCCTGGCCAGACGTTGGAGCCTGGCTGGTGGAGGCGCGATTGGCAACCTCTCCGGATGTAGTCCGGCAAGGTCTCTTCATTCTGAAGATAGCACAAACATTAATATGCCCTGATAGAATAACACCAGGGAAACAGAGGGTGCGCTATACCTTTGCGCCAGCATCTCAGTCCGGACTACATTCCTTTTTGCCCCACGGGCCCCTGCGGCCCCTCGTTGGCTAGCCGTCGCAGGTTCGGCCTCCTGCCTCGGAAATCTCCCCTGCAAAACACGATTGTCGTTAGAAACACCAGAATACGTGAGAGTAGAATCTCTCTCAAGGGAATGAGACTCCGGTTTCTGTCACCTGGGAGGCCGGAATTAACCCTGGGTAATCAGCCGTGATGGCTACCAAGGTATTGTCCTTGCTTAGCTGATGGAACACCCTGTCGATAAGCTCCACCGATATGTCCGGATCCTCTTGGGAGTCCGGATCGAGGGATCGTTCTGGGTCCTCGGGCTGTGGAGGGCGGCTGTTTATATCCTTTACCACCTGTCGCAGTTCCTGCATTGAAGTCGTTAGACTACATATCTAACCGTGGGAGTATAAAACAAACGGGCAAGCGCAGTTGTTCACTTACCCAACTTGGAGGATCGTACATAGTAAATCCGGCCTGCGGGTTGACACGGAGGAATTCCTCCTTTTCTCCCTTGTACAAAGAGGATAAGATCTTTACTAGAGCGGCAGCTAAGGCCGGCCCCTTACGACCGTAACGGGTGGCGTCATCCTCCCCGTTGAAATCCCACATGGGGTGGCCTCTATATTGAAGCGGCTGCACCCCCCGCATAATGCATGCGGCCATGACTCCAATCATGGTTAGTCCGGAATGAGCCAACAGTCTTATCCGGCCCATCAGGTAAAGGACGTCTCTATCGCTTTCTCTCTGAGAGCTCCGCGGACGCCAGCTCAAGCGTTTCTTCAATGGAGCACTGTTGAACTCAGGCAGACCGACCCGGATAGGGTCTGGTAGCGGGACGTCATCTATATAAAACCATTCCGAAGGCCAGTCCTCGGACGCCTTCTTTGGGGTTCCGGATAGGTATCCGGTCCCGGCGATGCGCCACACTTCGGCTCCGCCCACTTGGTATATAGACCCCTTTTGAGAACGGGGCACCAGGCAGAATAACCTCTTCCACAGCGCGAAATGAGCCTCAACACCTAAAAATAGCTCGCAAAGGGCGACGAAACCCGCAATATGCAGTACGGAGGCGGGCGTGAGATTGTGCAGCAGGAGGCCGTAGAACTCCAGAAGCCCGCGGAGAAATGGATGAATTGGAAATCCCAGTCCCCTTATTAGATAGGGGACGAGGCACACCCGCTCTCCTTTAGAAGGATTGGGGGTGCTCTCCGCTTGTTTTCCGCCATTGTAGGTGGCGAGACCGGCTCGAACCGGGACCATGTATGCCTGAGGGAGAAATCCCTTGGCCTGAAGCGACGCTAACTCGCTATGCGGGATGGTGCAACTCTCCCAGTCACCGGGTTTGGGACCGGAGGGGCGAGGGGAGGAGCTGCGATGGCTGGTCATGTTGGAATGGCCCTTTGCTGGAAGCGCTCTCGCGGAAAGGAGAAGATGTGGTTTGGACCTAAATCCCCATCCCGTTAAATAGGCGGCTCGTTTATACGGCTAGGGGTGTGGATGTAAAAATGCCCCGGCTTTTCGCATTCGTTTGACACATGGAAGACGGCCGTTATTGGGCGTGGAAGCCGAGGAGCACTACATTACAAAAATCGGACATTATTCCTACAGGTACACAAGATTTGGAGAAGAACCCGCCTTGCAATGCCGAACAATCTGCGCGCCGGACTCATCGTCATTGAAGCCTGGTTCGGGGGCTACTGAGGGAGTCCTGGATTAGGGGGTGTTCGGGTAGCCGGACTATACCTTCAGCCGGACTCCTGGACTATGAAGATACAAGATTGAAGACTTCGTCCCGTGTCTGAATGGAACTTTCCTTGGCATGGAAGGCAAGCTTGGCGATGCGGATATTCAAGATCTCCTACCATTGTAACCGACTCTATGTAACCCTAACCCTATCCGGTGTCTATATAAACCGGAGGGTTGTAGTCCGTAGGCAATCAACTCCATACACAACAGTCATACCATAGGCTAGCTTCTAGGGTTTAGCCTCCTTGATCTCGTGGTAGATCTACTCTTGTACTACCCATATCATCAATATTAATCAAGCAGGAGTAGGGTATTACCTCCATCGAGAGGGCCCAGACCTGGGTAAAAAACATCGTGTCCCTTGTCTCCTGTTACCATCCGGCCTTGACGCACAGTTCGGGACCCCCTACCCGAGATCCGCCGGTTTTGACACCGACATATAGCGATCCACTTTCGACCACCACCTCCCCTTGCCCTGCGGACAATGCTAAGGTATTGTCTCAAGAGGCACCAGGTCAAGGGGAGACAGTCCCGAAGGCGCCTCAAGGCGACCTTCCGGACTCCGGGAGTAGAGGGAGCAAGGATCACGAGGGCTCCGAGTTCGGCCCTCAGCCGAATACTGCGCCGGAACCTCCAGTGGTTCTGGACTCAGGCAGGCGGCCTCCTTCCAAAAGGGGCAAGACGCATGTGCCGGTGACCTCTGTCCATCCAGAGGCACCGGACACTCTGCTGGGAGCGCTTCGCAGCGCTTCCATCGACGAAGAGCACTGCACTATTATGAGTGCGGTGGTCGAGAAGGTTCAGTCCGCTAAGAGCGGACTGACTAAAGCCTGTGCCAGCCTTCTAACAGGCTTTGGGGTAAGTATATAGGAAAAATATTACCGCATAGACAGTAGCCCGTGATGCTCTATTCGGTGTTCACAAAGAAAAGCCGAACAGAGGATCAGACAATATCGCAGGAGTCTAATATAAGTATGTCTATATGCGTATGCAGGCTTCGCTGCTGGCCTCTACCGCACTGACTGCGGAGGTCGCCACACTGAAGCAGGACCTCAAAGGGTCCAAGGACGAGCTCGGCCTTGCCAAGAGGCAGCTCGAGGAGAACAAAGGTAAGTAGTACCTAGTATATGGATATGTATAAAAAGAATGCGATTGCAAAATGACAGGATCATCCTAAATTTGCCAGGGGTCACGACCAAGGTGGAAACCCTAAAGCAAGCGCTATCCGAGGCCAAAAACAAAGTGGCCAAGGAGCGCACCGAGCGGGAAAGGCATGAGGCTCGGGTGGGCGAGGTGCAGCAAGAGCTCCACGCTCTCGTGACGAAGCACGAGGCATTAGAGCTTGACTTGAAGACGCGAGAGTTCGAGCTTGCCGCGGCCCTCGAGAGCGCAAAGAGTGCCAAGGCCGAAGGCCAAAAGGCCCTCTAGGAGATTGATGCGATGAAGAAGATAGCGGCGGGTAAGGCATTCTATATGCAAAGCAAGCATGTGAAAGTAAATTACCTGTTACTTACCCGAATCCGAAGCTCTCTAGGAGCATTCGCAGATTTGCCCCGCAGCGTGTCGGATGCCGCTCTGTTTTACCAGGCCGAGGAGGGAAGCTCAACGGAGAAGCTGTTCTGGTCTCAATATACTGGGACCGAACACCCGATGCCTCTGAGCGACCAGCTGAAGCAACTAGTTGAGCTGCACAAGGCGGCCGAGCAGGCCATGAAGGGCTTTATAGTCCGGATGTGGCCTGCCGACGCCCTTCCCAATAGCTACTTCGGCCTGGTGAGGCGGCTTGTGGATGCCTGCCCACGGCTTGAAGTCGTCAAGCGGTCCGTCTGCATCGAGGGTGCACGCCAGGCTTTCACCCGTGTGAAGGTGCAATGGGCCAAGATGGACGTCGTGAAGCTAGTGGGAAGGGCCGTCGCAGGGCAAGGAGCATCTCCACCCCGAGATGTACTATGAGGGTGTCCTGATGGGTGCTCGTCTCATAGCGGACGAGTGTACGAAAGATGTAATATTTGAGTAAACTTGCTCGTGTGATCCTATATTATGAAAACTTGTTCATATGCGCTATGCAACGCTTGTCTGAATTTAAAATATTACCTTTTGTTCGGCTGTTTATCAAATCTGAGAGATGGCTAGTCGTCGGCTTCTGCCCCCATGCCACGAGTGATGGGGTGTTCGGGATAAACCTGAGCACTCTTGTTCCCATTGTTGGGTCCTTCAAGGGAGGTGCTCAGCACAACGAACAAGGCAATCGGACCATAATGTGTTATCACTCTCACTTAGCCATAGAATTCTATAATTTTAAATTTCGTCGAAGCCCCTAGTATTCAGAAGGCCGAATTCGGGGCGCGATACACGCCTTAAGCCGGACAGGGCCGACTCCTCGCTCTAAGCGGCATAAGTCTTTAGGGACTTGAAACCTCTCGAACAGCGACCAGTCTCTTACCTTATCATGACAGTCATTTTTAGCTTTCTCTACTGAGGTGCTTAGCCCAGCAGAACCAGGGCACAATCGCAGTAGTTCTCCCAGTGCTACCTTAGCTGATATAGCGGAACGTAAGGTACCAAAACATGGGAGCCGGGCAAACCCAACTATTGACCCAAGACATGATTCGGAGCTGATGCATATAATGCTATAAGTTCGGGGTGCCGCACTGTCGAAAGTGTTCGGACTTCTTACGCCGTATTATGGGGTATGCTTAAGACCCTAGTGTATTGGCCGTACCAGAGTGTATGGGTGCTGGATGTCATGAATGAACATATATATATATATAAAGGAAGAATGCAATAATAGTCTTAATGCTATGATTTTTTTATTAAAAAGGTGCATTAAACCAGAATGATACAAGTAGTGCGAGAAGCAAAAAGTAGGACTGTTTGACATGTCCCTTCCAAGGGCAAGCTGAGGAATAGTATTAAAGCAAATATTTCACTCGTTATCGTAATCCACCTGGGAGTTCCATGGTGTGATGTAGCTTTCTGCCTCCTTGGTTGCTGCATCATGTGTTCGGCAATCACGCTGCCGGACAGGGTTTCCAGAGATTAAAGTCCTAAAAAAGAAAAATAACAAAGCGGGAAGCCCCTAGTGCGGTTTAAGCCGCGACTTGGGGCGTGCTACCGTCGTGCCCCCCTCCCCGCCTGTGCCCATGGTATTTTTAATGCGTAATTATGTACGCGTGGCACGGATTTCGCTGTTTCGCTGGGGCCGGGGTGGGGGCGCATTGCTATGCGAGCTCGGAACGTGCCAGGCGGTCCAGTTGCCGATTACTCCAGACACGCTTGAAGTTGTTCGGGTCCTTAATCGCTGAACTAGTGGATTGCCTTAAGAGGCTGCTTTGCGCTTCTGCTGTGAGGGCCGCAGTGTGCTCCTCCATGCAGAGAGAGCGCTCTGTGTTTCCATTGACTGTGATGACCCCCCGAGGTCCTGGCATCTTGAGCTTGAGATATGCATAATGCGGTACCGCATTGAATCTTGCAAATGCAGTTCGCCCGAGCAGGGCATGGTAGCCACTGCGGAACAGGACTATGTCGAAGATTAACTCTTCGCTTTGGAAGTTATCCGGAGATCCGAAGACCACTTCCAGTGTGACTGAGCCTGTGCAATGGGCCTCTACACCTGGTATGATGCCTTTAAAGGTCATTTTAGTGGGTTTGATCCTTGAGGGGTCTATACCCATTTTGCATATTATGTCCTGATAGAGCAGGTTCAGGCTGTTGCCGCCGCCCATTAGGACTTGAGTGAGGTGAAATCCGTCAATGATTGGGTCTAGGACCAGTGCGGCGAATCCGCCATGATGGATACTAGTGGGGTGGTCCCTGCGATCGAAGGTGATCGGACAGGAGGACCATTGGTTGAACTTGGGGGCAACTGGCTCCAACGCATATATGTCCCTGAGCGCACGCTTCCGCTCCCTCTTAGGGATGTGGGTTGCGTATATTATGTTCACCGTCCGCACTTGTGGGGGGAACCTCTTCTGTCCTCCAGTGCTCGGCTGCCGGGGCTCCTCCTCGTCATTGCTATGTGACCACTTATCTTTGTTTTCGGCATTTAATTTGCCAGCCTGCTTGAACACCCAACAGTCCCTGTTGTTGTGGTTGGCTAGCTTGTCGGGGGTGCCATGTATTTGACATGAGCGATCGAGTATACGGTCCAAACTGGACGGGCCCGGAGTGCTTCTTTTGAATGGCTTTTTCTGCTGACCGGGTTTAGAGCCTTTGAATCTGGCATTGACTGCCGTATCCTCAGTATTATCGTTGTTAATGCGGCGCTTATGCTTGTTGCAACGTGACCTGCCATTGCCGTCCTTGGTATCCGAAGTACCATGGTTCTTTGATATGTTGTTACTGCGAGCCAGCCAGCTGTCTTCTCCCATGCAAAAGCGGGTCATGAGTGTCGTGAGGGCTGCCATAGATTTCGGCTTTTCCTGACCAAGGTGCCGGGCTAGCCACTCGTCGCGGATGTTGTTCTTGAAAGCTCCTAGGGCCTCTGCATCCAGACAGTCAACGATTTGATTTTTCTTTGTTAGGAACCATGTCCAGAATTGCCTGGCCGATTCCTCTGGCTGCTGAATTATGTGGCTCAAGTCATCGGCATCTGGTGGTCGCATGTAAGTTCCCTAAAAGTTGTTGAGGAATGCGGCTTCCAGATCTTCCCAACAGCCAATGGACTCTGCTGGCAAGCTGTTGAGCCAATGCCGAGCTAGTCCTTTGAGTTTGAGTGGGAGGTATTTGATGGTGTGTAGGTCATCACCGCGGGCCATGTGGATGTGCAGGAGGAAATCCTCGATCCATACCGTAGGATCTGTTGTGCTGTCGTATGATTCTATATTTACGGGTTTGAAACCCTCTGGGATTTGATGATCCATTAATTCGTCTATGAAGCATAAGGGGTGTGCGGCGCCTCTATACTGGGCTATATCGCGGCGCAGCTCGAATGAGTCTTGCCCGCTGTGTTCGGCCCGGCCAGACTTACTTTACTGTATTCAGTGTGACGATTATCGTCTCACATAGTAGCACGCCCTCGTGATCCATAGATCGATCTTGCATGTTTTGCTTTGTCCTCCAATACGTCTCACAGGTCTGGCGTATTTCCCCATGCCTTTTTATTTAAATGACGTCGGGGTGCGGGCTGAGCTTTTGGCTGGAATGTCTCTCTGTCGCGGCCACGAGGTGGCCGATCAGCCGCGTCATACGCCGGGGATGTAGGTTTTGGTGCTTCCTCCTCCAGTCGGGGTAGCAACCTGCATTTTGGGTAACTCTTGGAGGGGCGTTCGAGTTTATACTCTTCAGCCTCCAGGACTTCAGTCCATCTGTCAGCTAGCAAATCTTGATCAGCTTGAAGCTGCCGCTGCTTTTTCTTAAGGCTATTTGCCGTGGCTATAAGCCTGCGCTTGAAGGGCTCTTGTTCGACGGGATCCTCTGGCACGGTGAATTCTTCATCGCCGAGGCTTGCCTCGTCTTCGGAGGGGGGCATGTAATTATCATCCTCCGCCTCTCCATCTGCCGCTCTCTCAGGAGGGCTGGCTCCTCCACCCTCCTGCTCTAAATCTTGCTGGAGGGGGTTGTTGTTGTCTTCGGCACTGTCCGGAGTGCTATTATCTCCGGTGCCGGTATCACCACTTTTGCCTTGGCGGGACTTAGAGCGGCGCCGCTGATGCCGTCGCTTGGGTTGCTTCTTGGAGGGGTCATCCTCTGTTGTCTCGTCGCCATTGCCTTCTTTGGGTGTGTCCACCATGTATATATCGTATGATGAGGTGGATGTCCAGTGCCCTGTGGGCAGTGGTTCCTCTTTAACTCACGCATCATCGTCCGTACCGTCGATGTCTTCGGAGTCAAAGTCGAGCATGTCGGTTAAGTCATCGAAAGTGGCTACTAAGTGGGTGGTGGGTGGGCGGCGAATTTCTTTGTCATCCGCATCCCAATCCTGTCGGACGTAGTTCGGCCAGGATCCTTCTGACAAGGAAAGAGACCTTAATGAGTTCAGTATGTCGCCGAAGGGCGAGTGCTGAAAAATATTCACGGAGGTAAACTCCATGATCGGCGCCCAATCGGATTCGATAGGAACGGGCGTAGGCGGTTCGGAGTTTGTGGCCGGAGAAGCATCCGGTAGTTTGGCAACACGGCTCTCATGAAGGGTAAGGTCAATATTCGGCTCGGTCGCCGCAGAGGGTCCGGCCTCCGTGACGGGGTCTATCCACCCGTTTGCGGATGGCGAAACTAGCTCCGAATTGAGGGTCGAAGCGGCTGCCGGTGCGGTCTCCTGAATACGTTCCGATGGTAGAGCTAAATCGTACTCATCGTGACCGTGTGGTGCACAAGGCAGGGGCTCAAATCCATCGAAGATCAAGTCTCCGCGGATATCGGCTGTGTAGTTTAAGCTTCCAAACCTGACCTGGTGGCCAGGGGCGTAACTTTCGATCTGCTCCAGATGGCCAAGCGAGTTGGCCCATAGTGCAAAGCCGCCGAACACAAAGATCTGTCCGGGGAGAAAAGTCTCACCCTGGACCGCATCGCTATCGATGATCGTAGGAGCCATCAAGCCTAACGGCGACGACACAGTGGAACTCTCAATGAAAGCACCAATGTCGGTGTCAAAGCCGGCGGATCTCGGGTAGGGGGTCCCGAACTATGTGTCTAAGGCGGATGGTAACAGGAGGCAGGGGACACGATGTTTTACCCAGGTTCGGGCCCTCTTGATGGAGGTAAAACCCTACGTCCTGCTTGATTTATTCTTGATGATATGAGTATTACAAGAGTTGATCTACCATGATATCGGAGAGGCTAAACCCTAGAAGCTAGCCTATGGTATGATTGTATGTTGTCCTACAGACTAAAACCCTCCGGTTTATATAGACACCGGAGGGGGCTATGGTTACACAAGGTCGGTTACAAAGGAGGAGATATACATATCCATATTGCCTAGCTTGCCTTCCACGCCAAGTAGAGTCCCATCTGGACACGAGACGAAGTCTTCAATCTTGTATCTTCATAGTCCAACAGTCCGGCCAAAGGATATAATCCGGCTATCGGGATACCCCCTAATCTAGGACTCCCTCACCACCCTTCTCTCATGCGATGGCAAGCGAATAAACACTCGACCTGAGAATAACCCGCTTAGCATGGAAGATACCGACCACATCCTATCGTTCCATGAACGATCCAAGCACACAAAACGGATAATTTTTAGAAGTTTTTAGAGGTGGCACATGCAAATTTACTTAGGACGACAGGGTAATACCGTATATAGATAGGTATGGTGGACTCATCTGGAATAACTCTGGGTTCAAGGTTTTTTGTGTACAAGTAGAATCACCACTTAGTACAGGCGAAGGCTAGCAATTTAGATTGAGAAGCGGCCAGCTAGAGAGCAACAACAATCATAACCATGCATTATGCATAAGTAACATTGGACACTAGCATGAGTAGGATATGAACACCATGAACATAAATATTATAGAGGCTATGTTGGTTTTGATTCAACTACATGCATGAACATGTACCAAGTCAAGCCAGTTGAATATTCAGAGGAGGATACCATATCATCATACTATATCACAATCACTTTAACGCTATGTTGATATCCAAGATAAATCATTATCAACTCCCAGCTACTTATGCATCGCATGAGAAACTATAATCTCTAATTGTCATTGCAAAGATGTTTAATCATAATGGGCTGAATCATGGATACTAGGTTAAACATATTTATACAAAAAGAACAAGTCGAGTTCATACCAGTTTCTCTCTGCCACGGCCAGTTCATTGAATGTCATCATTATTGCCTTTCACTTGCATGACTGAATGATATGAAAATAATAATAGTGCAAGAGTGTCGTGGACTAAGCTGGAATCTGCAAACATTTTATTCAACGGGAGAAGACAAGGTAAAATGGGCTCTTTATTAGTTAAACAATTATTCATATGAGAGCCACTCAACATTTTCATCGTGGTCTTCTCCTTGGTACAACTCAAATAAAAAGAAAAGAAATTCAGAGAAACACACTGAAATATTTTTGGAGTTTTTGGTTTTCTTAAACAAGCAAAGTAAAAGTAAAAACGATAAAAACTATTTACACGGGAAAGCTCCCAACAAGCAAAAGAAAAATAACTATAACTAATTTTTTGGTTTTTTCTAAAAATTTTCAAACACACAAGAAGAAAGCAAGAAAATAAATCTAAGCATAGATGATACAATGAAAAAGTGTGGGCACCGAAAAATGGAATAAGTGAACATGAATGTAAAGTCAGTGGAAACACGTACTCCCCCAAGCTTAGGATTTTGGCCTAACTTAGTAGTCGATCAGTAGCCTGGAGGGTAGTAGGGGTGCTGAGGAGCGGCATCCACTCATCCCACTGCAGAGGCTCCTCCTGTGCCGCTTCCGCGGCAGCTTGAGCGTTCCGGTAGGCGATGATGTCTGCAGGCATGATCCTATATCCGCCCCTGGCAGCAGAATCAAACAAAGCAGGTGCAGGAGTGGAATAATATCACGAGTATTGATGCTAAAAACCAGGTTATAAGGAATGGGAATGTCAGGATAATCTCGTGCAAGAAAATGATGGTGTTCCATGGCTGCCCTGTCTAGGTCGACCTTGGTCAAAGGGTAGTCATGAGGTTGTATCTCGACCTCAAAGTGAGCTGCCAAACGAATAGCAAAAATCCCACCATGTATTTCACCCTGTGATTTATTAAGATGGAGGCAACGAACCACAATAGCTCCCAAGCTATGGGTGGTGTCGCCCTCTAGTGCTCGGCGTAAAACAACAAAGTCTGGTGCACTGAGCGCACCTACTTTCTTTCTAGCAAGAAAGCACTTAGCAACAAATAAAGCAAATTAATGTATGGCAGGAAAGTGTATGCTAGCAGCCATGGTGGCTGACACCCCTCTCTCATAACCCACTGTCAAAGTGCGATAAAAATCCTTAAACCCAGTCGGCCTAGGCTTGGCTAAGCTCCCATCAGAAGGGATCAAGCATATATCACAAAATTTAGTAAGTGGTATATGATGGTTTTCAGCATATAAATTGAAGCTCACTTCAAGAGAATTATTCCTAGGCATGAAAGTAAAGCTCTGAACAAAGATATTTGTGAGGATTTGGTGTTGGTCACACTCATCTGTGATGAAGTCGGTGAGGCCGGCATTTGCAACATATTGCATGAACTCCTGAAGAATTCTAGCCTCTTCCAGGAACGGGGTGTGCGGCCATTCGCACGACCGTACCTCCGCCAACCTCCGAGGGTGGAGATCACTGTCAGAAGACTCCCCAATAACACCCTTGTAGTTCTTCCTAGAGCCAAACTTCCTGAAGATATTCATGTCCGCGTACAATTTTCTGAAAATAAAAATTTTTGGGTGACAAAAATTGGTCAACAAAATTTTGTAAGATTGATAGCAACTACTCATAGGGATACATAGAGGCCAAAGCACGCATTCAAACTACTTAGAACACTAAGAATTCAACATGCAAGCACATATACAACAGCACCAAGAGTAGCTAATTATTCAAAATATAAAGTACAAAAGCAAAAACTAATTGGACAAACGGTGGATTCACATACCAAGCAACAATCCCCCGAAACAGTTTCGGAAACAGAGCTTCGAGCAAAGAGATCGAAATCCGCGGGTTTTAGCTCAAGAACACGGGAGAGAGAGCAATGAAGATTTTTTTTCTGGAGGTAAGTGATGATGTGGGATGAAGAGGTAAGTGAGGGGGGCCCACGTGGGGACCACAACCCACCAGGGCATGCCCAGGTTGGTTGTGCTCACCTAGTGCACCTCCCTCTGATGTTTATTGCACCAAAAATTCTCAAATATTCAGAAAACAAATCATGTAAAATTTTCAGGGCATTCTGAGAACTTTTATTTTTGGGTCATTTTTTATTGCACGAGAAATTCAGAAAACAGACAAAACATGGCATTTTATTTTGTTTAACTAATAAAAACATAAAATAAAAGATAGGGACAGAAGGTAGTGCTTACTAAGTTCATCAACTTCATACCGTTCAAAAATGATCCATTAATAAGGTTGATCAAGTCTTATTGATCAACCACTTTTGATTAGCATGAAACCGAAGAACTTTCGTAAATCACTAAGTTACCTCAATGGGGATATGCATTTCTCCAACAATAAGCATTTCATATTTCTTTTTGACAGTAGGTAGAGGTATTTGAAAACTTCCAATAGTGATTGTCGAAGATTTTTCAATAACATTAATGCCATTCACTTGGAATTGTTTCTTCAGAAAGTGCATCGTATGCTCATTACCATTAATATGAAAAGTGACCTTGCTTTTATTGCAATTAATAACAGCCCCTGTAGTATTCAAGAAGGGTCTACCAAGGATAATCGACATGTTGTCGTCCTCGGGCATCTCAAGTATAACAAAGTCAGTCAAAATAGTAACATTAGCAACAACAACGGGCACATCCTCACAGATACCGATAGGTATGGCTGTTGATTTGTCAGCCATTTGCAAAGATATTTCAGTAGGTGTGAGTTTATTCATGTCAAGTATTTTATATAAAGAGAAAGGCATAACACTAACACCAGCTCGTAAATCACACAAAGCAGTTTTCACATAATTCTTTTTGATAGAGCAAGGTATAGTTGGTATTCCCGGATCTCCAAGTTTTTCAGGTACTCCATCTTTAAAAGTGTAATTACCAAGCATAGTGGAGATTTCAGCTTCCGGTATTTTTCTCTTATTTGTGATGATGTCTTTCATATACTTTGCATAAGGAGGCATTTTCAGGATATCAGTCAAGCGACTACGCAAAAACACTGGCCTCGGCATTTCAGCAAAGCGTTCAAATTCTTCATCATCATTCTTTTTAGTTGACTTAGGTGGAAGGGGCATAGGTTTTTGAACCCAAGGTTATCTTTCTTTACCGTGTTTCCGAGCCACAAAGTCTCCTTTATCATATTTTTTTAGGTTGTGGGTTATCAAGATCAATAGGTGGTTTGCTACCTCTTGAGCATGCGTTGGTTTTCCCTTGAAGAGGAAAGGGTGATGCAGCAAAGCAGCGTAAGTATTTCCCTCAGTTTTTGAGAACCAAGGTATCAATCCAGTAGGAGACCACGCGCGAGTCACCTCGTACCTACACAAACAAATAAGAACCTCGCAACCAACGCGATAAAGGGGTTGTCAATCCCTTCACGGCCACTTGCAAGAGTGAGTTCTGATAGAGATAATAATAAGATAAATATTTTTGGTATTTTTATGATATAGGTTGAAAGTAAAGATTGCAAAATAAAATAGATTGGAAACTTGTATGATGGAAAATAGACCGGTGGCTATAGGTTTCACTAATGGCTTATCTCAAGATAGCATAAGTATTACGGTGGGTGAACAAATTACTGTCGAGCAATTGATAGAATTGAGCATAGTTATGAGAATATCTAGGTATGATCATGTATATAGGCATCACATCCGTGACAAGTAGACCGACTTCTACCTGCATCTACTACTATTACTCCACACATCGACCGCTATCCAGCATGCATTTACAGTATTAAGTTCATAAGAACGGAGTAACGCCTTAAGCAAGATGACATGATGTAGAGGGATAAACTCATGCAATATGATATAAACCCCATCTTTTTATCCTCGATGGCAACAATACAATATGTGTCATTTCCCCTACTGTCACTGGGATCAAGCACCGCAAGATTGAACCCAAAGCTAAGCACTTATCCCATTGCAAGAAAGATCAATCTAGTAGGCCAAACCAAACTGATAATTCGAAGAGACTTGATCATAAACCCACAAATCATTGGATCTCGACAAACACACCGCAAAAGAAGATTACATCGAATAGATCTCCAAGAGAATCGAGGACAACTTTGTATTGAGATCCAAATAGAGAGAAGAAGCCATCTAGCTAATAACTATGGACCCGAAGGTCTGAGGTAAACTACTCACACATCATCGAAGAGGCTATGGTGTTGATGTAGAAGCCCTCCGTGATCAATGCCCCCTCCGGCGGAGCGCCGGAAAAGGCCCCAAGATGGGATCTCATGGGTACAGAAGGTTGCGGCGGTGGAATTAGGTTTTCGTGGTGCTCCCCGATGTTTTCAGGTTACGTAGGTATATATAGGAGGAAGAAGTAGGTCAGTGGAGCCACGAGGGTGGAGGGCGCGCCCAGGGGGTAGGCACGCCCCCTGCCTCGTGGCTTCCTCGTTGGTTGCTTGACGTTCACTCCAAGTCCTCTGGATCACATTTGTTCCAAAAATCATGCTCCCGAAGGTTTCATTCCGTTTGGACTCCGTTTGATATTCTTTTTTAGTGAAACACTAAAATGGGCAAAAAAACAGCAATTTGGGTTGGGCCTCCGGTTAATAGGTTAGTCCCAAAAGTAATATAAAAGTGTATAAATAAGCCCATTAAACATCCAAAACATAATATATAATAGCATGGAGCAACCAAAATTATAGATACGTTGTAGACTTCTCAAGCATCCCCAAGCTTAATTCCTGCTCGTCCTCGAGTAGGTAAATGATAAAAACAGAATTTTCGATGTGGAATGCTTCCTAATATATTTCTCAATGTAGTTTTCTTTATTGTGGCATGAATGTTCAGATCCAAAAGATTCAAGATAAAAGTTTAATATTGACATAAAAATAATAATACTTCAAGCATACTAACTAAGAAATCATGTCTTCTCAAAATAACATGGCCAAAGAAAGTTCATCCCTACAAAATCATATAGTTTGGTCATGCTCCATTTTCATCACACAAGAATGCTCTCATCATGCACCACCCCGATGACAAGCCAAGCAATTGTTTCATACTTTATAATCTCAAACTTTTTTCAACTTTCACGCAATACATGAGCGTGAGCCATGGATATAGCACTATGGATGGAATAGAATATAATGAAGGGGGTTATGTGGATAAGACAAAAAGGAGAAATTCTCACATTGACGCGGCTAATCAATGGTCTAGGGAGATGCCCATCAATTGATGTCAATGCAAGGAGTAGGGATTGTCATGCAACGGATGCACTAGAGCTATAAATGCATGAAAGCTCAACAAAAGATACTAAGTGGGTGTGCATCCAACTTGCTTGCTCACGAAGACCTAGGGCACTTGAGGAGGCCCATTGTTGGAATATACAAGCAAAGTTCTATAATGAAAAATTCCCACTAGTATATGAAAATGACAAAACAAGGGACTCTCTATCATAAAGATCATGGTGCTACTTTGAAGCACAAGTGTGGAAAAAAGGATAGTAGCGTTGCCCCTTTTTATTTTTATTTTTATTTTGGGGGGGCTTCTTTTTTGGGGCCTTTATCTTTCTTTTTGGGGACAATGCTCTACTAATGATGATCATCACACTTCTATTTATTTACAACTCGATACTAGAACAAGATATGACTCTCTATGAATGCCTCCGGTGGTGTACCGGGATGTGCAATGGCTCATGAGTGACATGTATGAAAGAATTATGAACGGTGGCTTTGCCACAAATACGATGTCAACTACATGATCATGCAAGGCAATATGACAATGATGATGCGTGTCATAATAAACGGGACGGTGGAAAGTTGCATGGCAATATATCTCGGAATGGCTATGGAAATGCCATAATAGGTTGGTAAGGTGGCTGTTTTGAGGAAGATATAAGGAGGTTTATGTGTGATAGATCGTATCGTATCACGGGGTTTGGATGCACCGGCGAAGTTTGCACCAACTCTCAAGGTGAGAAAGGGCGATGCACGGTACCGAAGAGGCTAGCAATGATGCAAGGGTGAGAGTGCGTATAATCCATGGACTCAACATTAGTCATAAAGAACTCACATACTTATTGCAAAAATCTACAAGTCATCAAAAACCAAGTATTATGCGCATGCACCTAAGGGGATAGATTTGTAGGAAAAGACCATCGCTTGTCCCCGACCGCCACTCATAAGGAAGGCAATCAAATAACACCTCATGTTTCAAATTTGTTACACAATGTTTACCATACGTGCATGCTACGAGACTTGCAAACTTCAATACAAGTATTTCTCAAATTCACGAATACTCAACTAGCATAACTTTAATATCACTATCTCCATATCTCAAAACAATCATCAAGTATCAAACTTCTCTTAGTATTCAATGCACTTATATGAAAGTTTTTTTTATAATATCAAAAGGAAATTACCATGATGTTCTAAAGGACTCTCAAAATAATATAAGTGAAGCATGAGAGATCAACTATTTCTATAAAATAAAACCACCATCGTGCTCTAAAAGATATAAGTGAAGCACTAGAGCAAAAACTATATAGCTCAAAAAAAGATATAAGTGAAGCACATAGAGTATTCTAATAAATTCCGATTCATGTGTGTGTGTCTCAAAAGGTGTGTACAGCAAGGATGATTATGGTAAAATAAAAAGAAAAGACTCAAATCATACAAGACACTCCAAGCAAAACACATATCATGTGGTGAATAAAAATATAGCTCCAAGTAGAGTTACGGATAGACGAAGACAAAAGAGGGGATGCCTTCCGGGGCATCCCCAAGCTTAGGATATTTGGTGTCCTTGTATTTTTACCTTGGTGTGCCTTGTGCATACCCAAGCTTAGGCTCTTGCCACTCCTGGTTCAATAATCCATCAAATCCTTACCCAAAACTTGAAAACTTCACAACACAAAACTTAACAGAAAATCTCGTGAGCTCTGTTAGCGAAAGAAAACAAAACACCACTTGAAGGTACTGTAATGAACTCATTATTTATTTATATTGGTTTTAAACCTAATGTATTCCAACTTCTCTATGGTTTATAAACTCCATTACTAGCCATAGATTCATCAAAATAAGCAAACAACACACGAAAAACAGAATCTGTCAAAAACAGAACAGTCTGTAGTAATCTATAACTAACGCAAACTTCTGGAACCCCAAAAATTCTAAAATAAATTGATGTACGTGAAGAATTTATCTATTGATCATCTTCAAAAATAATTAACTAAATAGCACTCTCCAATAAAAAGTGGAAGCAATTCTCGTGAGCGCTAAAGTTTCTGTTTTTTACAGCATGATCAAAAAGACTTTCCCCAAGTCTTCCCAACGGTTCTACTTGGCACAAACACTAATTAAACACAACAAACACAACAAAAACAGAGGCTAGATAAATTATTTATTGAATAACAGAAAGGAAAAATATTGGGTTGTCTCCCAACAAGCGCTTTTCTTTAAAGCCTTATAGCTAGGCATAAGATTTCAACGATGCTCACATGAAAGACAAGAATTGAAGCATAGAGAGAGCATCATGAAACACGTCAAAAACACATCTAAGTCTAACATACTTCCTATTCATAGGCATCTTAAAGGCAAACAAATTATCATAGCAAGCAAAAACTAGCATATGCAAGGAAGCAGAAAGAAACAATAGCAATTTCAACATAACGAGAGGTAATTTAGTAACATAAAAATTTCTACAACCATATTCCTCTCTCATAATAATTACATGTAGGATCATAATAAAATTCAACAATATAGATATCAGAAAACATATTCTTAACAACTTCCACATGTATGCAAAGTTGACACTCTTCCAAAATAGTGGGATTAACATTAACTAAATTCATTACCTCTCCAAACCCACTTTTATCAAAAACTTCATAAGATTGAACATTCTCCAAATATGTGGGATCTAAAGTTGACACTCTTCAAAACCCATTTTCAATAATATTGAAAACACCGTTATTAATCTCATATTCATCATGGGGATTAAATAAATTTTCAAGATCAAAAGAAGAATCATCCCAATCATGATCATTGCAACAAATAGTAGTCATAGCAAAACTAGCATCCCCAAGATTGAGGTTTTGCATAACATTAACACAATTGACATTAAGAGAATTTGTAATAACATCATTGCAATCATGCTTTTCATCGAAGGAACTATCAAGTATGGGTGCAACAGCAACGATCTCATGTTTAACATAAGGAACTATAGCAAATTCATCTTCATAAATATTGGCATCATGGCCACAAGAATAGAAAGCATCATGTTCATCAAGGGATATTTCAATCAAATCATCGGAATCATAATTATCTATAGATTCATGCATATCATTATTTTCTTCCGAAGCAACGGTCATTCTTTCAATAAATTATTTGGCATAGACATTATGAGCATAGTTTTCATAGCAATATTTAAGTATGTCAAAATTTTCAGATTCGTAGAGAGTAATATCATACTTTTCAATTAAAGAAGCAACTTCATAAGCACCCTTAAAAGCAACAAATTCTTCAATTTGTTCGATATTGTAGTAATTATAAACACCCTTTGCATAAGAAGATAAGATTGCATTATCATTAAACTCACATAGGTAGGGGAGGTGTTTTTTAGGGTTCTTAGAGCAACAAGTAAAATCAAAAATTTCACAAAGATTCCAAGCGTAACATAGCAATCTATTTATTTGATCCCATAAGAGTCTCCCTTTTTCAGACAAATGGTGACACATAAAATGAGCATGCTCATCTAAAGATTTCCCATCAACTAGGCTAGTTGGGGTTTCAGCACGAGCGCATAAGGATCGAAGATGATCCAAGTAGAACACTTTAAGTGGATCCATATCAATAGATTTTTAGTAAGCAAAGATGCAAGCAAATAGAAGGCACATGGAAACACAAACAAAGATACATACGGGAAGAAGGCGAATGGAAAAAGGGCGAATAAAACGGCAAAGGTGAAATGGGGGAGAGGAAAACGAGAGGCAAATGGCAAATAATGTAATGTGAAGGATAAGAGTTGTGATGGGTACTTGGTATGTCTTGACTTGGCATAGATCTCCCCGGCAACGGCGCCAGAAATCCTTCTTTCTACCTCTTGAGCATGTGTTGGTTTTCCCTTGAAGAGGAAAGGGTGATGCAGCAAAGCAGCGTAAGTATTTCCCTCAGTTTTTGAGAACCAAGGTATCAATCCAGTAGGAGACCAAGCGCGAGTCACCTCATACCTACACAAACAAATAAGAACCTCGCAACCAACGCGATAAAGGGGTTGTCAGTCCCTTCACGGCCACTTGCAAGAGTGAGATCTGATAGAGATAATAATAATAATATAAATATTTTTGGTATTTTTATGATATAGATTGAAAGTAAAGATTGCAAAATAAAATAGATTGGAAACTTGTATGATGGAAAATAGACCGGGGGCCATAGGTTTCACTAGTGGCTTCTCTCAAGATAGCATAAGTATTACGTTGGGTGAACAATTACTGTCGAGCAATTGATAGAATTGAGCATAGTTATGAGAATATCTAGGTATGATCATGTATATAGGCATCACGTCCGTGACAAACAGACCGACTCCTGCCTGCATCTACTACTATTACTCCACACATCGACCGCTATCCAGCATGCATCTAGAGTATTAAGTTCATAAGAACAGAGTAATGCCTTAAGCAAGATGACATGATGTAGAGGGATAAACTCATGCAATATGATATTAACCCCATCTTTTTATCCTCGGTGGCAACAATACAATACGTGTCGTTTCCCCTACTGTCACTAGGATCGAGCACCGCAAGATTGAACCCAAAGCTAAGCACTTCTCCCATTGCAAGAAAGATCAATCTAGTAGGCCAAACCAAATTGATAATTCGAAGAGACTTGCAAAGATAACCAATCATACATAAAAGAATTCAGAGAAGGTTCAAATATTGTTCATAGATAATCTTGATCATAAACCCACAATTCATCTGATCTCGACAAACACACCGCAAAAGAAGATTACATCGAATAGATCTCCAAGAGAATAGAGGAGAACTTTGTATTGAGATCCAAAGAGAGAGAAGAAGCCATCTAGCTAATAACTATGGACCCGAAGGTCTGAGGTAAACTACTCACACATCATTGGAGAGGCTATGGTGTTGATGTAGAAGCCCTCCGTGATCAATGCCCCCTCCGACGGAGCGCCAGAAAAGGCCCCAAGATGGGATCTCACGGGTACAGAAGGTTGTGGCAGTGGAATTAGGTTTTCACGGTGCTCCCCGATGTTTTCAGGGTACGTAGGTATATATAGGAGGAAGAAGTAGGTCGGTGGAGCCATGAGGGGCCCACGAGGGTGGAGGGCGCGCCCAGGGGGTAGGCGCGCCCCCTGCCTCGTGGCTTCCTCGTTGGTGGCTTGACATCCACTCCAAGTCCTCTGGATCATGTTTGTTCCAAAAATCACGCTCCAGAAGGTTTCATTCCGTTTGGACTCCATTTGATATTCTTTTTCTGCGGAACACTGAAATAGGCAAAAAACAGCAATTTGGGTTGGGCCTCCGGTTAATAGGTTAGTCCCAAAAATAATATAAAAGTGTATAAATGAGCCCATTAAACATCCAAAACAGAATATATAATAGTATGGAGCAATCAAAAATTATAGATACATTGGAGACGTATCATGGTTCTATCTCAACATTATTATCTGGTTCTTTATTATTTGGTTGAAAGTCTTCATGAACCTCATCATTATCTTTTTCATTATCATTAGGTGAGTGCTCATTACCAGATTGAGTTTCAACATCTGAGATAGAAACTTAATTATCATTGTCATGAGGTTTTTCTATTTCAGGTTCACTAGGAGCATGTGAAGTTCTATCATTTTTCATTTTCTTTTTCCTTCTAGAAGAACTAGGTGCACTAGTGTTAGCTATTTGTGAATCTTGTTCAATTCTTTTTGGGTGTCCCTCGGGATAAAATGGTTCCTGATTCATTTTACCTCCTCTAGTTGCAACTCTAACAGTAAAGTCATGCATATTATCATTCATTTCATCAAGCAATTCTCTTTGAGATTAGCAACTTGTTCTAACTGAGTTTGAACCATAGAAGCAAGTTTTCCAACACCTGTAACATCATTTGATATTCTAAATAACAAGTCACTCAAGCGAGCAATCATATCAAAATTGTATTTCAATTGTTTCATAACATTTTCATTGAAGTGATCTTGTTTTCTAATGTAGTTTTCAAACTCATAAAGGCATTGACTAGGATGCATATTGTGAGGATTATCACTATCATTACACTTCATAAGAGAATTTACCTCTACCACCTTAGGCAGTGGTGGTGTATTAAGCCCAAGTATTTCTTCAATAGGAGGTAAATTTTTAACATCCTCGGCTTTAATACCTTTTTCCTTCATAGATTTCTTTGCCTCTTGCATATCTTCAGGACTGAGATACAATATACCCCTCTTATTCTGAGTGGGTTTAGGCAGTGGTTCAGGAATAGTCCAATCATCATAATTTTTAAATATGTTATTCAATAATTCTTCAGCTTGTCCAACAGTTCGTTCCCTGAAAACACAACCAGCACAACTATCTAGGAAGTCCCTAAAAGCATTGGTTAGTCCATTATAGAAGATATCAAGTATTCCATTTTTCTTAAGTGGATGATCAGGCAAAGCATTAAGTAATTGGCAAAGCCTGCCCCAAGCTTGTGGGATACTCTTCTTTGATTTGCACAAAGTTAAATATTTCCTGTAAGGCAGCCTATTTCTTATGAGCGGGAAAATATTTTTCAAAGAAGTAGTAAATCATATCCTGGGGACTACGCACACAACTAGGAGCAAGAGTATTGTACCAAGCTTTAGCATCACCCTTTAATGAGAAAGGAAATAATTTAAGAATAAAGTAATAGCGAGTTTTCTCATCATGAGTAAAAAGGGTAGCTATGTCATTCAACTTAGTAAGATGTGCCACAACAGTTTCAGTTTCATAACCATTGAAAGGATCAGATTCAACCAAAGTAATTAACTCTAGGTCGACAGAGAATTCATAATCCTTATCATCAATAAAGATAGGTGAAGTAGCAAACTTAGGATCACATTTCATTTTAGCATTTAGAGATTTTTCTTTATACTCGTGTAGTAATTTCTCTAGATCATCTCTATCATTACAAGCAAGAATATCTCTAGTTGTTTCTTCACTCATAACATAACCTTACGGTACCTTAGGTAAATCATATCTAGGAAGGCTAGTTCTAGTAGGTGTTTCAGGAGTTTCAGTTTCAAGCTCATCATCAGATTCAACAACATTATGTTGTATTACTCTAGAAATTTGTTCATCAAGAAATTCACCAAGTGGCACATCATCATTAACAAGCAAGGTACTAGCATCATTGTAAGCATCATTCATAGTAGAAGTAGCATCATCAATAACTTGAGACATATCAGAATTAATAGCATGTGGTGGTGTTGCAAGTTTATTCATAATAGAAGGTGAATCTAAAGCAGAACTGGATGGCAGTTCCTTACCTCCCCTCGTCCTTGAGGGAAACATCTTAGTCTTAGGATCCTTCAGATTCTTCATAGTGATAATATGATAATAATCCCAGGTGACTCAACAAATATAGCTATGCTCCCCGGCAATGGTGCCAGAAAAAGGTCTTGATAACCCACAAGTATAGGGGATCGCAACAGTTTTCGAGGGTAGAGTATTCAACCCAAATTTATAGATTCGACACAAGGGGAGCCAAAGAACATTTGAAGGTATTAGCAGCTGAGATGTCAATTCAACCACACCTGGAGATTAATTATCTGCAGCAAAGCGATTAGTAGCAAAGTAGTTTGATAGTTTTGATAGTAGTGATAGCAGCAATAGTAACAGTAACAGTGATAGCAGTAATTTTGTAGCAAGCATAACAGTGATGATAGCAGTAGTAACTTAGCAGAAACAATATGGAAAATTTCATAGGCATTGGATCGGTGACTTGTTGGATGATATTCATCATGTGACAGTTATAACCTAGGGCTATTCGGTACTAGCTCCAGTTCATCGATATAATGTAGGCATGTATTTCGCAAATAGTCATACGTGCTTTATTAAAAGAACTTGCATGACATCTTTTGTCCTACCCTCCCGTGGCAGCGGGATCCATATGGAAACTAAGGGATATTAAGGCCTACTTTTGATAGAGAACTAGAACAAAGCATTAACACATAGTGAATACATGAACTCCTCAAACTATGGTAATCACTGGAAGAAGTTTCGGTTATTGTCACTCTGGGGTTAACGGATCATAACACGTAGTAGGTGACTATAACTTGCAAGATCGGATCTAGAACATGGATATAATGATGATAACATAAACGGTTCAGATCTTAAATCATGGCACTCGGGTCCAAAGTGACAAGCGTTAAGCATGGCAAAGTCATAGCAACATCAATCTAATAACATAGTGGATACTAGGGATCAAGCCCTAACAAAACTAACTCGATTACATGATGAATCTCATCCAACTCCTCACCGACCGGCGAGCCTACGAAGGAATTACTCACTCCCGGTGGGGAGTATCATGGAATTAGCGATGGAGAAGGGTTGGTGATGACGAAGAACGAAGATCCCCCTCTCCGGAGCCCCAAACGGACTCCAGACCTGCCGTCCCGAGGAAGAACAGGGCTTGGCGGCGGCTCCGTCTTGTGGATGCGATAATTCTTTCTCCTTGATTCTTTTCTCCGAAAATAGGAATTTATAGCGTTGGTTTCAGGGTCAGCGGAGCCACCATGTGGGGACAACCCACCTGGGCGCGCCAGGAGAGGGGGGCGTGATACGTCTCCGACGTATCTATAATTTTTGATTGTTCCATGCTATTATATTATCAATCTTGGATGTTTTATAATCATTTTATATCATTTTTTGGTACTACCCTATTGACATAGTGCCAAGTGCCAATTCCTGTTTTTTTCGTGTTTTTTACATCACAGAAAATCAATATCAGACGGAGGTTTTTTATGGACCAAAAGGAACATGTTGGGCCCTGGCTGCACCTGGGGGGAGTCCCGAGGAGGGGACAACCCACCAGGGCGCGCCAGGAGGCCCAGGCGCACCCTAGTAGGTTGTGCTCACCTTGGGTGCCCCCGGACCGCATCTTTGCTCTATAAATACCCCAATATTTCCAGAACCCTAGGGGAGTCGACAAAATATTCATCTAGCCGCCACAGAGTCTAGAACCACCAGATCCTATCTAGAGACCATCTCGGATGGGGTTCACCACCTCCATTGGTGCCTCTCTGATGATGCGTGAGTAGTTCTTTGTAGACCTTCGGGTCTGTAGTTAGTAGCTAGATGGCTTCATCTCTCTCTTGATTCTCAATACAATGGTCTCGCGGAGATCCATATGATGTAACTCTTTTGCGGTGTGTTTGTTGGGATTCGATGAACTTCGAGCTTATGATCAGATCAATCTTTTTATATCCATGAAAGTATTTGAGTTTCTTTCATCTCTTTTATGCATGAGTGCTTATAGCCTCGTATTTCTTCTCCGATATTTGGGTTTTTTTGGCCAACTTGATCTATTTATCTTGCAATGGGAAGAGGTGCTTTGTAGTGGGTTCGATCTTATGGTGCGTGTTCCCAGTGACAGAATGGGAACGGACACGTATGTATTGTTGCTACTAAGGATAAAATGATGGGGTCTATCTCTACATAGATAGATCTTGTCTACATCATGTCATCATTCTTATTGCATTACTCTGTTTCTCCATGAACTTAATACACTAGATGCATGATGGATAGCGGTCGATGTGTGGAGTAATAGTAGTAGATGCAGGCAGGAGTCGGTCTACTAATCTTGGACGTGATGCCTATATAATGATCATTGCCTGGATATCGTCATAATTATTCAAAGTTCTATCAATTTCCCAACAGTAATTTGTTCACCCACCGCTTTGCTATTTTTCTCAAGAGAAGCCACTAGTGAAACCTACGGCCCCCGGGTCTCTTTCTCATATTATTTGCCTTTGCGATCTATTTTATTTGATTTTATTTTCAGATATATTAAACCAAAAATCCAAAAATACCTTGCTACAATTTATTTTATTTGGCGTTCGATCTATCAATATTTACAACTTTCTCCCGTCCTCGTGCCATTTCTGGCGCCGTTACCCGAAAGGGATTGACAACCCCTTTAACACGTCGGGTTGCGAGTGGTTGTTGTTTGTGTGCATGGGCTATTTACGTTGTGTTTCTTGGTTCTCCTACTAGTTCGATAACCTTGGTTTCATATCTGAGAGAAATACATACCGCCGATGTGCTGCATCATCCCTTCCTCTTTGGGGAAATATCGACGTAGCTTCAAGCGACATCAAAAGGAATTTCTGGCGTCGTTGCCGGGGAGGATCTTCAACATATACCAGGTTCCTAATCACAAATCTCATCTCCTTTCAATTTACATTATTTGCCATTTGCCTCCCGTTTTCCTCTCCCCCATTTCACAAAAATTTGTCATTTTATTCGCCCCTCTTTTTCGTTCGCCGTTTTCTTGTCGGATCTGTTTTTTAGTGCAATATTGTTGTGTGGTCATCTTGACTCAAGAGAACACCAATTTATGTGATTTCTCAAATACCAACAACAATGATTTTATTGGCACTCCACTTGCTCCTCCCGCCACTAGTGCGGAGACTTGTGATATTAATACTGCTTTGCTGAATCTTGTTATGAAAGACCAATTTTCCGGTACTCCTAATGAGGATGTCGTGTCCCATCTTAATACCTCCATGGAATTATGCGATGTGCAAAAGAAAAAATATGTGTACAATGATGTGGTCAAGATGAAATTATTTCCGTTTTCCTTGCGCGATTCTGCAAAAAAATGGTTCTCTTCTTTGCCTCGCAATAGTATCGATTCTTGGAATAAGTGCAAAGATGCTTTTATCACTAAGTATTTTCCTCCCGCAAAAATTATTTCCCTTAGAACCCAGATCATGAATTTCAAGCAACTTGAACATGAGCATGTTTCACAATCTTGGGAAAGGATGAAAATGATGCTAAGGAATTGCCCAACTCATGTGTTAAATCTTTGGATGATCATACAAAATTTTATGCGGGGTTGAATTTTGTTTCTCGTAATCTTTTAGATTCCGCAGCGGGTGGTACTTTTATGGAAATTACTTTGGGTGAAGCCACCAAATTTCTTGATAATATTATGGCAAATTATTCGCAATGGCATACCGAAAGAGCTCCTACTAGTAAAAAAGTTAATTCGGTTGAAGAAATTTCTTCTTTGAGTGAAAAAGTTGATGCTCTTGTGGAATTGGTTGCTAGTAGAAGGTCTCCTATTGATCTTAATGATATGCCTTTGTCTACTTTGATTGAGCAAAATAGTGATGCCATAGATGTGAATTTTATCTGTCGAACTAATTTCAACAACAATACTTATAGAGGTAATTTTAATCCTAGGCCTTTTCCTAGTAATTCCTCTAATAATTATGGTAATTCCTAAGGAAATCATCTTATAATAACAATACGAACACTTTTGATCTTGAGAATAATATTAAAGAATTTATCAACACTCAAAAAGGTTTCAACACTTCCATATAAGAAAGTTGAGTAAGATTGATGATTTGTCTAGAAGTGTTGATAGAATTGCTCATGATGTGGAAAATCTCAAGATGAAAATTTTTGTGCCTAAAGTAGATGAATCAATTAAAGCTCTTTATGTTTCTATGGATGAAAGTAAGAAAAGAACCGTTATGCTTAGAGCTAAAAGAGAATTTTTGGAAAAAGCTTTTCTAGTGATTTCTTTCACAAAAGTGATGAAGATCTTAAAATGATTGGTGTTTATTCTATTGATTCCTTGTTTAGTAAAGTTAATATTGATGAAAAAGGGACTGGAGAAGAGTCAACTTTAGATAGAAGGCGTCCCAATATTTTGGAGGGTGAAAATCTTGTTGAGAAAATTGATGAAAGTGGGTTTAAAGAGGTCAAAACTTCGGCTAGTGATGTACCCACTCTTTTAGATTACAAAGACTTTATTTATGATATTTGATCTTTGATTGATTGTATTTCTTTGTTGCAATCCATGATAAATTCACCCCATGCTTATGAACAAAATAAAGCTTTTACTAAACATATTGTTGATGCTATGATGAAAGCTTTTGAAGAAAAATTGGAATTAGAAGTTTCAATTCCTAGAAAATTGCATGATGAATGGGAACCTACTATCAAAGTAAGATTAAAAATTATGAGTGTTTTGCTTTGTGTGACTTGGGTGCTAGTGTTTCTACAATTTAAAAATCTTTATGTGATGTGCTTGGTCTTACTAATCTTGAAGAATGTTCTTTGAATTTGCACTTGGCGGATTCTACTATTAAAAAGCCTATGAGAATAATTAATGATGTTCTTATTCTTGCGAATAGGAATTATGTGCCCATATATTTTATTGTTCTTGATATTGATTGCAATTTGTCTTGTCCAATTATTCTTGGTAGACCGTTTTTACGCACTATCGGTGTCGTGATTGATATGAAAGAAGGCAATATTAAGTTCCAATTTCCTTTGAGGAAGAGTATGGAACACTTTCCTAGAACTAGAATTAAGCCACCTTATGAATCAATCATGAGGGAATCTTATGTATCTCGAACCAAAGATGACAAAACTTAGAGCCTGTTTGGGACTGGTCTGCTCCTTAAAATTCAACTCCGCTCTAGAAAACACAAGCCAAACGGGGTAGCTCCATGATATGCCACTCCACAAAAAAACTAGAATCTGGGGCACAACTCCTAGTTTTTTATGAAGCTCTTCAGGGGGTGCTCCAAAAAACTCTAGAAGCTGGAGTTGGGTGGAAATTACCCACCACTGCCACCAGTAAGTGGATACCCCTTCGTTTCTCCCCCCCCCCCCTCGACCAATCAAATAGATCCTTTCCACCAAATTTCTCATTCTTGAAGATGGAGCTAGATGGAAGCCAAACATTCTCTTTGGTAATGCTACAACTTTTGGATGAAACTGCTCCAAAGTGAATTTAGTGGAGCGAAACTGATTTTGATGAAGCGGAGCAGTCCCAAACAGGCCCTTAGATCCTTGCCTTATGCCTAGCTAAGGGCATAAAACTATAGCGCTTGTTGGGAGGTAACCCAATGAATAAATTTTATTTTTTATTTTTGCTTCCTGTTTTTGTGTGTTAACACAATTATTATACTGTTATGATTGTGTTTTTATGTTTTAATTAGTGTTTGTGCCAAGTATAGCCTTTAGGATCTTCTTGGGTGATGGTTGTTTGATCTTGCTGAAAAAACAGAAACTTTTACGCTCACGAAATTAATTTTCATTTTTTACCAGAGAGAGATAAAATACCCATTCCACTTGCAGTAGATCAAAACACAAATTTCTCAGGTTTTCCTAATTTGTCAGAATTTTTGGAGTTACAGAAGTATTCGAAATAGTCAGATTTCTACAGACTGTTCTGTTTTGACAGATTCTGTTTTCTTTGTGCTGTGTGCTTATTTTGATGGATCTATGGTTTTCTTTGATGAGTTTTTGCCATAGAAAAGTTGGAATACAATAGATATAATACAAAAACAAAGAATTGGTTTGATACAACACTTATAGTAGTGGTTTATTATTCTTATACTAACGGATCTCATGAAGGTTTTGTTGAGTTTTGTGTGATTGAAGTTTTCAAGTTTTGGGTTATCTTACGATGGATGAAGGAAGGATGGAAGAGCCTAAGCTTGGGGATGCCCCGGCATCCCAAGCTATTATCCAAAAATGAGCAACCAACTAAACTTGAGGATCCCCTTAAGTGGCATCCCCGCTTTCTTCCAACGATCATCGGTATTTCACTTGAAACTATATTTTTATTCGTCACATGGTATGTATTTTGCTTGGAGTGTCTTGTATGATATGAGTCTTTGCTTGTTTTATTTTGTGTTTTAAGTCATCAATCCTTGCTGGACACACCTATTTGAGAGAGCCAAAATTATGTCATGACTTGTTAGAATTGCTCTCTATGCTTCACTTAAATTTTTATGAGCAATGGACTTGCTCTAGTGCTTCACTTATATCTTTTTGAGCATGGTGTGCTTTAGTATTTTTGAATAAATGCTATCTTGCTTCACTTATATTTATTTGAGAGTTAGTAAAATTTTCAAGAAATCCTCTCTTGCTTCACTTAAATTAATTTGAGAGAAAGAAAAAATATATTATGCTCATGATCTTCACTTATATTCGTTGGAGCTTGTCAAAAGCAATACATGAAAATTAGTCCCAAAGTGATAGATATCCAAGAAGGATATAATAAAAAGTTTCATGAAGATTATTGGATAAAAGTAGCTTGATTCTTAGTAATCATTTTGAGATATGATGATGTGATATGTGAGTCATCTTGATGAGTAATTATGCTTTAGTAAGAATATTGGTGTTAAGGCTTGTGATTCCCTATGCATGTACGAAATTCAATAGTCATGCAATGAAATTGTATCCTACTTGTGGTGCATTATTCGGTATTATTTATGCTTAATGCTTGCTTACGAAATAATTCGTTTCTTAGTTGGTCGCTTCCCAATCTTTTGCTAGCCTTCATTTTGCACTAAGTATGATCACTACTTGTGCATCCAAAAACCTTTAACCCAGTTTTGCCACATGAGTCCACTATATCTACCTATATGCGGTATTCTTTTGCCGTTCTAAGCAAATTTGCATGTGCCATCTCAAATTTTCAAAATAAACTTCTCTTTTGTGTGTTTGTTTCGCCCGCGGAGCGGTGAGGGGTGGCTAATATTTTCCATGCTAGATGTGTTATTCTCAGGATGAGTGTTTATTCACTTGTCATTGCATGAGAGCACTAGTGCAGAACGGGGCAATAGCACCGGTTCGTAAGGCCCTTTAGTGCCGGTTTGGTAACCGGCGCTAAAATGTAGGCACTAAAGCCCCCCCCCCTTTAGTACCGGTTCAGCACGAACCGGTGCTAAAGGGCAACCACGTGGCACGAGCCAGCTTCGGGGGCAGGGAGCCCTTTAGTACCGGTTGGTGTCACCAACCGGTATTAAAATGTTTGGGGGGTTTTGGGTTTATGATTTCTTTTTCATTTAATTTTGTGTTTTCCATTTAATTCTTTTTCGTTTGCTGGTATTTTACGATACTACATATTGTACACGTTATGCATATATATAAATAGAATTTCTAGTAGAACCGATCATAATATATATATATATATATATATATCATCGAATGTCTCACAACCACCATTAATTAATTCACACATATATACACACATGTATATATATATACAATTTCTCCTAATTGGTGCCTTCGGAGCCAGTGGCATTAGCCTAGCTAATTGGTGCCTTCGGAGCACGATAACAATTGGAAGTGGTTCATGGGGGCGGTAGCGGGTAATAGTATTCTCCTTTGGGATCTATGACCTGGTCGAGCAAAAATCCCGCTATTTCCTCTTGAATTGCTTCTATGCGGTCCTGTGCTAGGAGCTTGTCCCGCACCTCTTTGAACTGTTAAGAAGGAGATCAATATGCATGTGTATTAGTTGTGTGACTAGATATCGATAATGGTGTAAAAATTGTGAATAGTGTTCTGACAATCGATATCGTACCCACTCCTGTCTTTGAGATTTGCTCCTTTCGGACGCCATCATGCGAATGTTCTCGCAAACGTAGTATGCACATAGATCATTCCCCGGCGCCTGCTTCAGGGCCTTTACGAGAATGGAATTTTGATCAGATAATAATTAATCAAGCATGATAATTAAAGAGATGGCAGCTAGCTAGTACTACTTAATTACTTACCTTGGGTCGATACCATTTCAGACTTTGTTTCCATGGGCCTGGAGTGACCCTGATGAACTTTGCCCAAGCCCTGCCCGCCGACAAAGAAAATGAATAAATGGGTTATTAAATAGTTGTTATCAGGAAATGACGAACTAATTAAATAGGCCGAGATATAGTTAATAATGATTGAAATTACCTGTTGACTATCCCCTTCACGATGCTGTAGTCACTTGCTTTCTTAAGTAGCGAGTCTAGTACTTCAACTGTTCCTTCATCAACTTTAATGATTAACAAGATCCAGTGAAATCTGCATGCACACACGTTTGCATGTCTTAATTAAGCGGGCATATGTAAGCAAAAACATGTAGCTATAGCTAGTAGGGAAAAACAGAATTTGTAGTACAAGACAGTGTGACTCACTGGAAGTTGTAAGGAAGTAGTATATCTTCATTGTATTTGAGTTCCTTGAAGAACTGTAGCATGCTTTCCTCTACACATTTTGCGTGATATGGATCTATTTTCCATGTGTATTCATTAATGGTATTTGGGTCAACGAACCCAATGCCATAGCGTCCACCTTTTTTCATTTCATAAATCTTCATCCTGCATAATACCACAGAAAAGAATATAGTGAGGATAATTACAGGTAATGATTGATCAAAATGATCAGCTAGCTTGAGACTTAAATTACAGAAAGAAATCACTTACAGACAATAGCAACTGACGATAGATTTGTCGAGTGCGTCTTTATTGTATAGCTGAAAAAGTTCTGAATACTCAACGGTCACAGCTTTCTTATGGTAGTAATGCTCCTCGTTGACATTCACCATGAGGGACTCTCGATTGGAAATCTTGGTAATGTCCATGTACCATTGATGCAATGCATACATTCTCGTTGGGAGCTTATTGACCTCCTCTGGCTCGACCAAAGGTTGGCCCCGGGCATATTTCCGTTTTATTTCCTCCTCTCTAGTCGGAGACATGGGCTCGATATCGAGGAGTTGTCCAACAGTGATCCCGATCGATTCAGCCTGCGCAATATGCTCCTCGGTTATTACCACATCGCCCACCCCGGGAACGTTAACGGTTTGCCCACAATAATATTGGGCGCGCCTACTCTCATGTGTTGTTGGCACAACAAGCGGGGGGATTGATTGCGCCGCCTGTTCTCCCAGCTGGGGAACGGTTTTACCGCTCCTTTTGCCAGCTGATTTGCTCGAGCTCGAGCTCGCCTCTTTCTGTAGACGTGCTCGATTTAACTTCCTGAGGTGGCGCTCATAGTCTGTGTCAACAGGCTTGGGAGCTGGTGGTCTAGCCATACGAATGAAGTGGTCAATCTTTTCCACAGGCACTTTCTCCCTTGGCGGCGGTGGCGGTTTCGGTGCAAAATGGGCTTCCACCTCGGCCTTCGATATGGCTACGTTTTCCTCCTCGGACTTGTCGTAAGGCCTCTGCGGAAGAGGCGCGAGGCTTGGACCATATTGAAATCGCTTGCCTCCGCCTGTACCTGCAGTACTACCTCGACTTGTACCGCTACGCACCATAGCTGAGGCGGCTCTCTTCCGTGATTGCTGAGGCGGCGAAGACGGCTGACGTGGCTGAGTTGGAGGAGGAGGAGTGGCCTGAAGCTGTGCCGGACTTGGAGGAGGAGTGGCCTGAAGCTGTGCCGGACTTGGAGGAGGAGTGGCCTGACGCTTTGCCGGACTTGGAGGAGGAGTGGCCTGAAGCTGTGCCGGACTTGGAGGAGGAGTGGCCTGACGCGTTGGTGGACTTGGAGGAGCGGGAGTCTGCTGACTCGGTGGCGGACTGCGACGAGGAGTCGGATGACGCGGTGTCGGTGGCCTTCGAAAGATGATGCAATCCTTTCTCCATAGGATGATACGATGGTTGGCCTCTCCTAGTGTGTGCTCATCGTCACCTCCAGGAATGTCAAGCTCTAGCCCCGAATATTGGTCCACCACCTCATCAACCAAGACACGAGCATAGCCCGCTGGAATCGGGTTGCAATGGAAGGTTGCCTCGGGGGGATTTGTAAAAGCAAGGGCGTCCGCCACCTTCATGGATATGTTCTTCATTTTGAAGTGTAGCTCGCAGTTAGTGTTCTCCATGATGTCATCCACTGGGTAGCTATCCAGCAATGCGTCGCCCGGGGCGGAACCCACGCTGCTTCTCGGCATGGATGGGACGGTGCTATCCATTGGTGGATCATCCGCTAGCTGCTGAGACCCCCTTTGCTGGCTAAGTGAGTCGATCTGCTCCTGCTGCCGCTGGAATTTGATTGCCAAGTCCGCGTGCGCTGATTCTAGGCCTTGAAGGCGTTCATAGTCTAGCTTCCTCTGCTCCTCCTCCATCTTCCTCTTCTTCTCCTCCGCAATCTTCTTTCTCGCACGGGTTCTGTAGTCGGCGTTCCAGTCCGAAAACCCCTCATACCACGGAATAGCGCCCATGCCTCGTGTTCTTCCCGGGTGTTCAGGATTTCCCAGGGCACGCGTAAGCTCGTCGTTCTCTCTGTTGGGCTCGAACAACCCGGATCGAGCCTCTTCTATTGCAACAAGTAGCTTATCTTCGGCTCCGTCCAGACATGCCTTCTTGGAAACTTTGCCTGTCTTCGGGTCCAACTCCCCCCCATGCGCATAGAACCAAGTCCTGCACCTGGGGGGCCAGCTCAATGTTTCTGGAGTGACACCTGCATCCAGCATCTCTTTCTCAGACTTATCCCACTTAGGCAATCCCACCGCATAGCCACCTGGCCCCAGCTTATGGAACTTATCCTTTTTTGTGGCATTGGCCTTGTTTATTCTCGACCGTTCCTTAGATAATTCCGAATCCTTGAATTTCACGAAATCGTCCCAATGAGCACTTTGGTTCTCTAGTGTTCCCTCGAATACTGGAGTCTTCCTTCCTCCATTGACGTACTTGGCCCATTCACGAATCTTGTGGTTCTTGAATGCAACCGCCATCTTCCTAAGAGCATGCGTCCTTGACTTTCTCCACATCTGCATTTGTGAAATGATCTGGTAGGGTGAAATGTTCCATGAGCGTTTCCCAAAGCAAATGTTTTTGTCTGTCATCGACAAAAGTAACTCCTGGACGTGGCTTTGATGGCTCTCTCCATTCTTGAAGGGAGATCGGGAGTAGGTCCTTCACAAGAACTCCGCACTGACGAACGAACTTGTCCGCAATCTTCTTAGGCGCGAATGGTTCGCCATTAGGTTTGATTGCCTCGATATTGTACTTTACGCCCTCCTTCAACTTTTTGTTCGGGCCTCGTTTCGTCCTGTTGCCTGAAGATTTGCTCGATCCGGATGGCTGAAAGAAGAAAGATCGATTCGTTAATATATCTTCAAGTCATTTAAAACATGTGATGATCACCAGATGCCTGCTTATATAAATATATATACCTCGCCGGTCTTTGTTGTTTCAAGATCAACATTTTCTTCGTCATATTCATAGTTCACGACTTCATCAATTCGGTCGTCGCGATCGAATATCATATCACCCTCCCCGGTGTTGTTTAGATATTCGGAGCCGTCATAATCTTCTTCATTCTGATCATCATCTGGCCCGCGAGGATTGCGTATGATATTGAACAGGGCCTCTTCTCCCTCTCTGCCGGTATTGTCCGCCATAGGTTTTGTTTAACTAATCCAAAAGAAATATATTCAAATTACAATGCATGGATGCAATCAATTAATAAGGAAAAACTGAATCAATCATAGTACATAATAAGCATCATCGAATATAATCTCGAATACGTCGTCTCGAATAATAGATATAATCTCGAATACATCGTCTCGAATAATAGATATAATCTCGAATACATCGTCTCGAATAATAGATATAATCTCGAATACATCGTCTCGAATAATATATAATCTCGAATACATCGTCTCGAATATTATATATCGAGTACATCACTGGCTAGGTAGCTAATAAAGATCGAATACTACAGAAGAATCTAGGACACTCGCGGTTCCTTCGGCGCGGGCGGTGGACACCCAAAGAGAAGGAACCCTCACAGGATCATAGCTGAAGTGAGATCCCTGAAGAAACTGCCAGGTATTGGAGAACCTGCCGCCCTCTAAGGCAACCATGTAGCGATGGACGTGCTCGTCCTCCTCCCTGACACGGCGACGTACCTCCTCCGGCGGGGCCGGCTCCCTCCGCACCGAAACTGGCCCACGCGAACACCACCAAACGAGATCAGGGTCGACGACGGGACCCGGGGCCGGGTTCCTCATCAAGCGGCGCGCCCCTCCAGGCAGCACCTCCCAGTGCCAGCCCGGCGGAGCCCAGTCCCGGACATGGGTCAGCCGGACGTCGTCGCGGACGGGTCGACGGCGAGGATGCGGGCCAGGCATCGTCCAGAACAAATACTAGCTATATGCCCGCAAAAAGTAACATTTTTTTAATGATTGGATTTTGATAACTAAAATTTCTAACATTTATATATAACTAACATTCCTATAACATTTCTAACAATGCTATATAACTAACATTTCTATAACATTTCTAATATTTCTATAACTAAAAAACAGAAGAAAAAAATTATAACATTTCTATATATATAACTAACATTTGTATAACAATTCTAATATTTCTATAACTAAAAAACAGAAAAATTTCTAACTTTTTTATAACTATTTCTATAACTAAAAAATAGAAACTTTTCTAAAAATTATAACTATTTCTATAACTAAAAAACAGAAAAATTTCTAACAATTCTAACTATTTTATAACTATTTCTATAACTAAAAAACAGAACAGTTTCTAACAATTCTAACATTTCTGTAACTAACTATGTGTGTGTGTGCTCACCGGCGAGGCGAGAGGCGATGGGGGGCGACGACGGGGACGGCGACGGGCGCGGCGATGACGGGGATGGTGACGACGGGGACAGGGACGGGGCGGCGACAATGGGGACGGGCCAGGCCGGCGACGATGGGGACGGGGCGGCGATGACGGGGATGGGGACGACGCGGACGGGCCGAGACGGCGCAGCGGTGACGACGGGGACGACGGGGACGGGGACGATGGGGCGGCGACGACGGGGACAGGGGCGGCAATGAGGGTTATGGAGACAGGGGCGGCAGGCGACGGGGCAGAGAAGAAGAAGCAGATGAGAAACTGAAATTTTTGAAGTGTTTAGTTATATAGGATGGACCTTTAGTACCTGTTGGAGCCACCAACCGGTACTAAAGGCCTGTTTTGGCCAGGCCAAGCGGCGGGAACCGCACCCCCTTTAGTGCCGGGTGGTGGCTCCAATCAGTACTAAAGGCCCCCCTTTAGTACCGGTTGGTGCTACCACCCGGCACTAAAGGGGGTGCGCTGGCGCAGGTGCGGTGCGAAATGTTTAGTCCCACCTCGCTAGCCGAGGGGCGTCCGCACTGGTTTATAAGCCCTAGTGCGGTAGCTCCCTCGAGCTCCTCTCCAAAGCAGGCCTACTGGGCCTAAATGTTCTGTGCTGCCCTGTGGGCTTACTGGGCCTTTGCGGGCCTGCATTCTGGCCCAACAACAGGTTGGGTTTCTAGTCGTATGCAGGCCGCTGTGGCGTAGTAGGTGGGCTTTTTTCTTTTTTTTTTTTGCTTTATTTATTTTTGTTTGAGTTGTTTTTTTCTGTATTTAGAGTTCCTTTGTGAATATTTTTGCTTTAGGTACAAAAAATTACAAACTTTCTGTTAGTACCGGTAGTTTACAAATTTGAATAGTTTAAATTTTGATTTATTTGAAATTTGTGTGAATCACTAGTTTGTGAATAACTTAACTTTGAGAATAGATTTTTCAGTGATTCTTTTTTCTTATGTTTAATATTAGTGTGTTTTATCATTATATTCAATTTGGTAATGCTTAGGTTATTTAAAAAAAATGAAATGCCTTTTGTAACGGATGAGTTTTCGTCCGAAACCCTGATACTTCGAAAGAGATTGTCCATTTAGTACACGAAGTGCATCCAGTTTTTGCGGTAACCCTCTCTACTCTTTTGCACATGCTATGTGGGTGAAATTATGATACCATGCCAACTTTCAACCTTTTCTGAGTTCATTTGAAATGCTTTTCAATTTCAGGGTCATTTAGCTTACAAAAATCAGTAAAGGCATGAAAGAATTTGTTTGCACATAAAATTTCTTCGCGTTTCAAATGCCAAAACACATAACTACCCTAACTATTATAGAGATTCCCTCCTGGGTGTGAAACACAGAAGAAAGTGATTATAGTGAAGCCGATCACATCCCAGATCTTTGGGTGTGAAACTTTTTCTTCGCGTGTGTCCCTTTGCGCCGTAACCATGGAAAATCTTCATCATTTAACGGTATGCTCGGGTCAATATTCACTGTGAATGGAGCAATTTCATCAAACTTTTCATAATCTTCTGACATGTCTGTCTTGTCATCCACTCCCACGATGTTTCTCTTCCTAGAAAGAACTATGTGCCACTTTGGCTCATCGTACAATGCATTGCCTTCCTTATCTTTTCTTTTTCTTGGCTTGGTAGACATGTCCTTCACATAGAAAACCTGTGCCACATCATTGGCTAGGACGAATGGTTCGTCTGCATACGCAAGATTGTTGAGATCCACTGTTGTCATTCCGTACTGCGGGTCTTCCGTTACCCTGCCTCATGTCATATTGACCCATTTGCACCAAAACAAAGGGACCTTCAAACCACGTCGATAGTCAAGTTCCCATATGTCCTGTATATAACCATAATATGTTTCCTTTCCTGTCTTGGTTTCTGCATCAAAGCGGACACCACTGTTTTGGTTGGTGCTCTTCTTATTTTGGGCGATCGTGTAAAATGTATTACCATTTATCTCGTACCCTTTGAAAGTCATTATATTCGAAGATGGTAACTGGGACAGCAAGTACATGTCATCTTCAATAGAGGTGTCATGCATGGTACGTGTCTGCAACCAGCTGGCGAAACTCTTGGTTTGTTCACGTGTAATCCAGTCATCAAACCGCTCCAGGTGTCTGGAGCGTAGCAAATTCTTATGTTCATCCATATACGGAGCCACCAAGGCGGAATTCTGTAGAACTGTGTAGTGTGCTTCAGTGAGAGAATGTCCGTCCATACATATTATTTGTTCCCCTCCTAGCGTGCCTTTTCCATCCAGTCTGCCCTTATGCCGCGATTCAGGAACACCAATCGGCTTAAGGTCAGGAATAAAGTCAATACAAAACTCAATGACCTCCTCATTTTCATGGCCCTTGGAGATGCTTCCTTCTGGCCTAGCACGGTTATGAACATATTTCTTCAGGACTCCCATGAACCTTTCAAAGGGGAACATATTGTGTAGAAATACAGGACCCAAAATGTTAATCTCTTCGCAAAGGTGAACTAGGACGTGCGTCATGATGTTGAAGAAGGATGGTGGGAACACCAACTCGAAACTGACAAGACATTGCACCAAATCATTCTGTAACCTTGGTATGATTTCTGGATCGATTACCTTCTGAGAGATTGCATTGAGAAATGCACATAGCTTCACAATGGCTAATCGAACGTTTTCCGGTAGAAGCCCCCTCAATGCAACCGGAAGCAGTTGCGTCATAATCACGTGGCAGTCATGAGACTTTAGGTTCTGGAACCTTTTCTCTGCCATGTTTATTATTCCCTTTATATTCGATGAGAAGCCAGACGGTACCTTAATACTAAGCAGGCATTCAAAGAAGATTTCCTTCTCTTCTTTGGTAAGAGCATAGCTTGCATGACCCTGATGTATGCCATCTTTTCCGTGCATACGTTGTTGGTCCTCCCGTGCCTCAGGTGTATCTTTTGTCTTCCCATACACGCCCAAGAAGCCAAGCAGGGTCACACAAAGATTCTTCGTCACGTGCATCACGTCGATTGCGGAGCGGACCTCTAGGTCTTTCCAATAGGGCAGGTCCCAAAATATAGATTTCTTCTTCCACATGGGTGCGCGTCCGTCAGCGTCATTCGGAACAGGTTGTCCACCAGGACCCTTTCCAAAGACCACCTTCAAATCCTTGACCATATCATGTACATCAGCACCAGTACGGTGGCGAGGCTTCGTCCGGTGATCCGCCTCACCTTTGAAATGCTTGCCTTTCTTTCTTATGGGATGCCTGCTCGGAAGAAATCGACGATGTCCCAGGTACACATTCTTCTTACAATTAGCCAAATATATACTGTCGGTATCGTCCAAACAGTGCGTGCATGCGCGGTATCCCTTGTTTGTCTGTCCTGAAAGGTTACTGAGAGCAGGCCAATCATTGATGGTCATGAACAGCAACGCCTTTAGGTCAAATTCTTCCCCCATGTGCTCATGCCACGCACGTACACCTGTTCCATTCCATAGTTGTAAGAGTTCTTCAACTAATGGCCTTAGGTACACATCAATGTCATTGCCGGGTTGCTTAGGGCCTTGGATGAGCACTGGCATCATAATGAACTTCTGCTTCATGCACAACCAAGGAGGAAGGTTATACAAAATAGAGTCACAGGCCAGGTGCTATGTTGCTGCTCTGCTCCCCAAAAGGATTAATGCCATCTGCGCTTCGACCAAACCATACGTTCCTTGAGTCATCTGCAAACTCCTTCCCGTACTTTCTTTCGATTTTTCTCCACTGCGACCCGTCAGCGGGTACTCTCAACTTTCCGTCTTTCTTACGGTCTTCTCTGTGCCATCGCATCGCCTTGGCATGCTCTTTGTTTTGGAACAAACGTTTCAACTGTGGTATTATAGGAGCATACCACATCACCTTGGCAGGAATCTTCTTCCTGGGGCGCTCACCCTCGACATCACCAGGGTCATCGTGGCTGATCTTATAGCGCAATGCACCGCATACCGGGCAAGCCTTCAAATCCTCGTACTCACGGCGGTAGAGGATGCAATCATTAGGGCATGCATGTATCTTCTGCACCTCTAACCCTAGTGGGCAGACAACCTTCTTTGCTTGGTACGTACTCTCGGGCAATTCGTTGTCCTTTGGAAGCATATCCTTTATCATTACCAGCAACTTTCCAAATCCCTTGTCAGATACACCATTCTCTGCCTTCCATTGCAGCAATTCCAGTGTGGTGCCTAGCTTTTTCTTGTCACCTTCGCAATTCGGGTACAACAATTTTCTGTGATCCTCTAACATGCGCTGCAACTTCTTCTTCTCCAAATCACTTGCGCAGTTTCTCTTTGCATCGGCAATGGCCCGACCTAGATCATCAACGGGCTCATTCGATGCCTCTTCTTCAGCTTCTTCCCGCATTGCCGGCTCAGCTTCTTCCCGCATTACCGGCTCAGCTTCTTCCCTCATTGTTGTATCATCGTATTCAGGGAACCCATGGCCAGGATAGCTGTCATCGTCCTCTTCTTCTTCATTGTCTTCCATCATAACCCCTCTTTCTCCATGCTTGGTCCAAACATTATAGTGGGGCATGAAACCGGACTCAAACAGGTGGACATGAATGGTTCTTGACGTAGAGTAATTGCGACCATTCTTACAGTCAGCACATGGAAAATGCATAAAACCATCTGCTCGCTTGTTTGCCTCAGCCACAAGCAGAAAAGTACGCACGCCATTAATGAACTCGGGAGAGCATCGGTCATCGTACATCCATTGACGGCTCATCCTCAATACACAGCACCGAAAACATCAAATTAATACAATACATAAAGTTCATACATAAAGTTCATACATAAAGAGCATACAACACTTCAATGCAAGAAACAAATAACTCTCTAGCTAAAGAATTTAAATGCAACAACAAATGTGATCAACATCGCAACTAAGGTAACAATTGATCCAACAGCATAATGATACCAAGCCTCACTATGAATGGCATATTTTCTAATCTTTCTAATCTTCAAGCGCATTTTCTCCATCTTAATCTTGTGATCAGCGACGACATCGGCAACATGCAACTCCAATTCCATCTTCTCCCCCTCAATTCCTTTCATTTTTTTCTTCAAATCCTCGTTTTCTCTTTCAACTAAATTTAACCTCTCGACAATAGGGTCGGTTGAAATTTCGGGTTCAACTACCTCCTACATAGAAATATCTATGTCAACTTGATGGGCATAATTTGTCATAAACAAGAAATGCAATGAATAGTTTTAAAAGAGAATATACCACATCCGAATCATAACCCGGACAAGGGCCGACGGGGACGGATATCAAAACCATGGCACTATGCATAACAAACAACGTATGGGTAAGATAATTATACGAGTAACTATATATCCAAATCACACAAGCATCAATTTTTTATATAAAACTTCATGAACAAGAGGCTCACCACAAGGTGGTGCCGGCGACAGGACGTTGCGAGCGATAGACGGTGGTTACAACAGAGATTTAGAAGGTACTAAGTAAACCACACCTACATATGCAAAATTAAGTGTTATTTTTGACCTCAAATTTCATATAAATCAAATACTAGCACATATATATAATTCCTTCCAAATTACTAAACTCAAAAATCAATCACTATATAAAGCATTGCACGAGCTAATCTAGCAATGAGAGATGAAAGGAAAGAGTTGCTAACCTTTGTGATCATTTGAATGGATGGGGGCCTTCAAATCTTGGGCAAAATGTGTGATGAGCTTGAGAGGAAGAGGGAAAAGAACAGAGAGGAGAGGGGAAAGGGGGAGAACAGAGTGAGCTCGGGTGGACGAAGGTTCTATGTAGGATGACCTTTAGTACCAGTTCGTAATACGACCCGGTACTAAAGGTGTTGGAGGGGCCCCGGACTGACAACATCCTGCCACCACTCACTTTAGTACCGGTTCGTGGCACGAATCGGTGCTAAAGGTTTGGGACGAACCAGTACTAATGAGAGCGGCCCGGCTAGCCGTTGGAACCGGCACTAATGTACACATTAGTGCCGGCTCAAATTCAAACAGGCACTAATGTGCTTCACGTTTGACCCTTTTTCTACTAGTGGAGTAAGTCAAAGGTATTAGGGATGCCCAGTCCCGAAATGCAAAAAAATGAATTTACTTTATGTTGCCAAATAATAAATTCCTTGGAAAGTGTTGGTATGGAGGGCAACTGTGGATACGACTAGCCATGGAAAGTGAAAGTTATGGTGGAAAAAGGAATAACTTTATTTTCTGTTTGGGAACCGCCTATGATATATCTATGCATGGAAAGTATTGGGAACTCTAAGTCGTTTTCGTTGGAGGGATGGATACACCTCTCAAAATGTTTTTATCTCTAAGTTTTTCGCTTTGAGCTTTGGCACCTCTACAAATCCCTACTTCCCTCTAAATTTTATGCAAATTTTATTTTGATTCTTCATTTTCTCTTATAAAAGCACCAACTAGGAGGCAATATGATCGTACTTAAGTATTGGGTGTAACTAATATTCGAGTGTGTTTCATGAATGGATCAATGTTTGAGCATGATGGGCTAGGGATAGCTTATTTTAGCATTGATATTTCTAAAGACATGGTTGCTTGTTGATATGCTTGTGTATCTAAATTATCATGTCAAAACCAGACTATTGCTTTGAACAACTAAAAGTCCAGTTGCCCATGCTATAAAGAAAGAAATATGATATGACATGATAGGCAACATTCCACATCAAAATTTTTGTTTTTATCACTTACCTACTCGAGGACGAGTAGGAGTTAAGCTTGGGGATGTTGATACGTCTCCAACGTATCTATAATTTTTTATTGTTCCATGTTGTAATTATCAATCTTGGATGTTTTATAATCATTTTATAGTCATTTTATATCATTTTTTGGTACTAACCTATTGACATAGTGCCAAGTGGCAGTTCCTATTTTTTGTGTTTTTTACATCACAGAAAATCAATATCAAACGGAGTCCAAATGCCATGAAACTTTATGGAGATTTTTTATGGACCAAAAGGAACATGTTGGGCCCTGGTTGCACCTGTGGGGAGTCCCGAGGAGGGGACAACCCACCAGGGTGTGCCCTGGTGGGTTGTGCCCACCTCGGGTGCCCCCCAGACCGCCTCTTTGCTCTATAAATACCCCAATATTTCCATAACCCTAGGGGAGTAAACGAAATATTCATCTAGCCATCACAGAGTCTAGACCCACCAGATCCAATCTAGACACCATCTCGGATGGGGTTCACCACCTCCATTGGTGCCTCTCCGATGATGCGTGAGTAGTTCTTTGTAGACCTTCGGGTTTGTAGTTAGTAGCTAGATGGCTTCATCTCTCTCTCTTGATTCTCAATACAATGGTCTCTTGGAGATCCATATGATGTAACTCTTTTGCGGTGTGTTTGTTGGGATCCGATGAACTTCGAGTTTATGATCAGATCTATCTTTTTATATCCATGAAAGTATTTGAGTTTCTTTGATCCCTTTTATGCATGATTGCTTATAGCCTCGTATTTCTTCTCCTATATTTGGGTTTTGTTTGGCTAACTTGGTCTATTTATCTTGTAATGGGAAGAGGTCCTTTGTAGTGGGTTCGATCTTACGGTACTTGGTCCCAGTGACAGAAGGGGAACCGACACGTATGTATCGTTGCTACTAAGGATAAAACGATGGGGTCTATCTCTACATAGATAGATCTTGTCTACATCATGTCATCATTATTGCATTACTTTGTTTCTCCAGGAACTTAATACACTAGATGCATGTTGGATAGCGGTCAATGTGTGGAGTAATAGTAGTAGATGCAGGCAGGAGTCGGTCTACTAATATTGGACGTGATGCCTATATAATGATCATTGCCTGGATATCGTCATAATTATTTGAAGTTCTATCAATTGCCCAACAATAATTTGTTCACCCACCGCTTTGCTATTTTTCTCGAGAGAAGCCACTATTGAAACCTACGGCCCTCGGGTCTCTTTCTCATATTATTTGCCTTCGCGATCTATTTTGTTTGCTTTTATTTTCAGATCTATTAAACCAAAAACCCAAAAATACCTTGTTGCAATTTATTTTATTTGGCGTTCGATCTATCAATATTTACAGCTTTCTCCCATCCTCGTGCCATTTCTGGCGCCGTTACCCGAAAGGGATTGACAACCCCTTTAACACGCCGGGTTGCGAGTGGTTGTTATTTGTGTGTAGGGGCTATTTACGTTGTGTTGCTTGGTATCCTACTGGTTCGATAACCTTGGTTTCATATCTGAGGAAAATACCCACTGCCGCTGTGCTGCATCATCCCTTCCTCTTTGGGGAAATACCGACGTAGCTTCAAGTGAAATCAAGGCGTGCCCTGGTGGGTTGTGCCCACCCAGGTGCCCCTCTCCAGTAGGTCTTGGCTCCAGAAATTCTTATTATTTATATAAAAAATCCTCGCAAAGTTTCGTTCCATTCTAAGAACTTTTATTTCTGCACAAAAACAACACCATGGTAGTTCTGCTAAAAACTGCGTTAGTGCGGGGTAAGTTTCATTCAAATCATGCAAATTAGAGTCCAAAATAAGAGGAAAAGCGTTAGGAAAAGTAGATATGTTGGATGAAGATCCCATCTTGGGGCCTTTTCCTGTGTCCTGCCGGAGGGGGATTCGATCACGGAGGGCATCTACATCAACTCTATTGCCCTTTCGATGAAGCGTGAGTAGTTTACCTCAGACCTACGGGTCCATAGCTAGTAGCTAGATGGCTTCTTCTCTCTCTCTTTGATTCTCAATACCATGTTCTCCTCGATGTTCTTGGAGATCTATCCGATGTAATCTTCCTTTGTAGTGTGTTTGTCGAGATCCGATGAATTGTGGATTTATGATCAGATTATCCATGAATATTAATTATTTAAATCTTCTCTGAATTCTTATATGCATGATTTGATATCTTTGTAATTCTCTTCAAACTATCAGTTTGGTTTGGCCAACTAGATTGGTTTTTCTTGCAATGAGAGAAGTGCTTAGCTTTGGGTTCAATCTTGCGGTGTCCTCACCCAATGACGGTAGGGTAGCAAGGCACGTGTTGTATTGTTGCCATCGAGGATAAAAAGATAGGGTTTGCATCATATTGCTTGAGTTTATTCCTCTACATCATGTCATCTTACTTAAAGCGTTACTCTATTCTTCGGGAACTTAATACTCTAGATGCAGGAAGGAGTCGGTCGATGTGTGGAGTAATAGTAGTAGATGCAGGCACAAGTCGGTGTACTGGACATAGACGTGATGCCTATATTACATAATCATTGCCTTGGATATCGTCATAACTTTGCGCTTTTCTATCAATTGCTCGACAGTAATTTGTTCTGTTGGGGAACGTAGTAATTTCAAATTTTTCCTACACACACACAAGATCATGGTGATGTATAGCAACGAGAGGGGAGAGTGTTGTCTACGTACCCTCGTAGACCGACAGCGGAAGCGTTATGACAACACGGTTGATGTAGTCGTACGTCTTCACGGCCCGACCGATCAAGCACCAAAACTACGGCACCTCCGAGTTCTAGCACACGTTCAGCTCGATGACGATCTCCGGACTCCGATCCAGCAAAGTGTCGGGGAAGAGTTCCATCAGCACGACGGCATGGTGATGATCTTGATGTTCTACTGTCGCAGGGCTTCGCCTAAGCACCACTACAATATTATCGAGGACTATGGTGGAGGGGGGCACCGCACACGGCTAAGAGAACGATCTGGAAGATCAACTTGTGTGTCTAGGGGTGCCCCCTGCCCCCTTATATAAAGGAGCAAGGGGGAGGAGGCCGACCCTAGGAGGGGCGCGCCAGGGGAGTAGGATTCCTACTCCTAGTTGGAGTAGGTTTCCTCCTTTCCTAGTCCAACTAGGAGAAGGGGGAAAGGGGGGAAGAGGGGAAGGAAGGGAGAGAGGGGCCGTGCCCCAAACCCCTTGTCCAATTCGGACTGGGCTTGGGAGGGGCGCGCGCCACCTCCTAGTCCTTCCCACTAAGGCCCATTAAGGCCCATTGCTTCTTCCTCGTATTCCCGTAACTCCCCGGTACCTCCGAAAATACCCGAATCACTCCGAACCTTTCTGATGTCCGAATATAGTCGTCCAATATATCGATCTTTACGTCTCGACCATTTTGAGACTCCTCGTCATGTCCCCGATCTCATCCGGGACTCCGAACTCCTTCGGTACATCAAAATTTATAAACTCATAATATAACTATCATCGAAACCTTAAGCGTGCGGACCCTACGGGTTCGAGAACAATGTAGACATGACCGAGACATGTCTCCGGTCAATAACCAATAGCGGAACCTGGATGCTCATATTGGCTCCCACATATTCTACGAAGATCTTTATCGGTCAGACCGCATAACAACATACGGTGTTCCCTTTGTCATCGGTATGTTACTTGCCCGAGATTCGATCGTCGGTATCTTAATACCTAGTTCAATCTCGTTACCGGCAAGTCTCTTTACTCGTTCCGTAATACATCATCTCTCAACTAACTCATTAGTTGCAATGCTTGCAAGGCTTATGTGATGTGCATTACCGAGAGGGCCCAGAGATATCTCTCCGACAATCGGAGAGACAAATCCTAATCTCGAAATACGCCAACCCAACAAGTACCTTTGTAAACACCTGTAGAGCTCCTTTATAATCACCCAGTTACGTTGTGACGTTTGATAGCACACAAAGTGTTCCTCCGGTAAACGGGAGTTGCATAATCTCATAGTCATAGGAACATGTATAAGTCATGAAGAAAGCAATAGCAACATACTAAACGATCGAGTGCTAAGCTAACGGAATGGGTCAAGTCAATCACATCATTCTCCTAATGATGTGATCCCGTTAATCAAATAACAACTCTTTGTCTATGGTTAGGAAACATAACCATCTTTGATTAACGAGCTAGTCAAGTAGAGGCATACTAGTGACACTCTGTTTGTCTATGTATTCACACATGTATTATGTTTCCGGTTAATACAATTCTAGCATGAATAATAAACATTTATCATGAAATAAGGAAATAAATAATAACTTTATTATTGCCTCTAGGGCATATTTCCTTCAGTCTCCCACTTGCACTAGAGTCAATAATCTAGTTCACATTGCCATGTGATTTAACACCAATAGTTCACATCATTATGTGACCAACACTCAAAGGGTTTACTAGAGTCAATAATCTAGTTCACATCGCTGTGTGAGTAACACCCAAAGAGTACTAAGGTGTGATCATGTTTTGCTTGTGAGAGAAGTTTAGTCAATGGGTCTGCCATATTCAGATCAAGTATTTTGCAAATTTCTATGTCAACAATGCTCTACACGGAGCTACTCTAGCTAATTGCTCCCACTTTCAATATGCATCAAGATGAAGATTTAGAGTCATTCGGATCAGTGCCAAAACTTGTATCGACGTAACCCTTTTACGACGAACCTTTTGTCACCTCCATAATCGAGAAACATATCCTTATTCCACTAAGGATAATTTTGACCGTTGTCCAGTGGTCTACTCCTAGATCACTATTGTACTCCCTTGCGAAAAACAGTGTAGGGTATACAATAGGTCTGGTACACAGCATGGCATACTTTATAGAACCTATGGCCAAGGCATAGGGAATGACTTTCATTCTCTTTCTATCTTCTGTCGGGGTCGGGCTTTGAGTCTTACTGAATTTCACACCTTGTAACACAAGAAGAACTCTTTCTTTGATTGTTCCATTTTGAACTACTTCAAAATCTTGTCAAGGTATGTACTCATTGAAAAACTTATCAAGCGTCTTGATCTATCTCTATAGAGCTTGATGCTCAATATGTAAGCAGCTTCACCGAGGTCTTTCTTTGAAAAACTTCTTTCAAAACACTCCTTTATGCTTTGTAGAATAATTCTACATTATGTATGATCAATAATATGTCATTCACATATACTTATCAGAAATGCTGTAGTGCTCCCACTCACTTTCTTGTAAATACAGGCTTCATCGCAAGTCTGTATAAAACTATATGCTTTGATCATACTATCAAAGAGTTTATTCCAACTCCGAGAGGCTTGCACCAGTCCATAAATGGATCGCTGGAGCTTGCACACTTTGTTAGCTCCTTTTGGATCGACAAAACCTTCCGGCTGCATCATATACAACTCTTCTTCCAGAAATCCATTCAGAAATGCAGTTTTGACATCCATTTGCCGGATTTCATAAAATGCGGCAATTGCTAACATGATTCGGACAGACTTAAGCATAGATACGAGTGAGAAACTCTCATCGTAGTCAACACCTTGAACTTGTCGAAAACCTTTTTGCGACAATTCTAGCTTTATAGATAGTAACACTACTATCAGCGTCCGTCTTCCTCTTGAAGATCCATTTAATCTCAATGGCTCGCCGATCATTGGCCAAGTCAATCAAAGTCCATACCTTGTTCTCATACATGGATCTCATCTCAGATTTCATGGCCTCAAGCCATTTCGCGGAATCTGGGCTCATCATCGCTTCCTCATAGTTCGTAGGCTCGTCATGGTCAAGTAACATGACCTCCAGAACTGGATTACCGTACCACTCTGGTGCGGATCTCACTCTGGTTTACCTACGAGGTTCGGTAGTAACTTGATCTGAAGTTACATGACCATCATCATTAGCTTCCTCACTAATCGGTCTAGTAGTCACAGGAACAGATTTCTGTGATGAACTACTTTCCAATAAGGGAGCAGGTATAGTTACCTCATCAAGTTCTACTTTCCTCCCACTCACTTCTTTCGAGAGAAACTCCTTCTCTAGAAAGGATCCATTATCAGCAATGAATAACTTGCCTTCAGATCTGTGATAGAAGGTGTACCCAACAGTCTCCTTTGGGTATCCTATGAAGACATATTTCTCCGATTTGGGTTTGAGCTTATCAGGATGAAACTTTTTCATATAAGCATCACAACCCCAAACTTTAAGAAACGACAACTTTGGTTTCTTGCCAAACCACAGTTCAGATTGTGTCGTCTCAACGGACTTAGATGGTGACTTAGATGGTGCCCTTTTAAACGTGAATGCAGCTGTCTTTGATGCATAACCCCAAAACGATGTTGGTAAATCTGTAAGAAACATCATAGATTGCACTATATCCAATAAAGTACGGTTATGACGTTCGGACACACCATTATGCTGTGGTGTTCCAGGTGGCACGAATTTGTAAAACTATTCCACATAGTTTTAATTGAAGACCAAACTCGTAACTCAAATATTTGTCTCCGCGATCAGATCGTAGAAACCATATTTTTCTTTTTACGATGATTTTCCACTTCACTCTGAAATTCTTTAAACTTTTCAAATGTTTCAGACTTATGTTTCATCAAGTAGATATACCCATATCTGCTCAAATCATATGTGAAGGTTAGAAAATAACGATACCCGCCGCGAGCTTCAACACTCATCGGATCGCATACATCAGTATGTATTATTTCCAATAAGTCAGTTGCTCGCTCCATTGTTCCGGAGAACGGCGTTTTAGTCATCTTGCCCATGAGGCATGGTTTGCAAGCATCAAGTGATTCATAATCAAGTGATTCCAAAAACCCATCAGCATGGAGTTTCTTCATGCGCTTTACACCAATATGACCTAAACGGCAGAGCCACAAATAAGTTGCACTATCATTATTAATTTCACATCTTTTGGTTTCAATATTATGAATATGTGTATCACTACGATCGAGATCCAATGAACTATTTTCATTGGGTGTGTAACCATATAAGGTTTTATTCATGTAAACAGAACAACAATTTATTCTCTTACTTAAATGAATAACCGTATTACAATAAACATGATCAAATCATATTCATGCTCAACGCAAACACCAAATACCACTTATTTAGGTTTAACACTAATCCCGAAAGTATAGGGAGTGTGCGATGATGATCATATCAATCTTGGAACCACTTCCAACACACATCGTCACTTCACCCTTAACTAGTCTCTGTTTATTCTGCAACTCCCGTTTCGAGTTACTAATCTTAGCAATTGAACTAGTATCAAATACTGAGGGGTTGCTATAAACATTAGTAAAGTACACATCAATAACATGTATATCAAATATACTTATGTTCACTTTGACATCCTTCTTATCCGCCAATCACTTGGGGTAGTTCCGCTTCCAGTGACCAGTCCCTTTGCAGTAGAAGCACTTAGTCTCAGGCTTAGGACCAGACTTGGGCTTCTTCACTTGAGCAACAACTTGCTTGCTGTTTTTCTTGAAGTTCCCCTTTTTTCCTTTGCCCTTTTCTTGAAACTAGTGATCTTGTCAACCATCAACACTTGATGTTTTTCTCGATTTCTACCTTCATCGATTTCATCATCATGAAAAGCTCGGGAGTCGTTTTCGTCATCCCTTGCATACTATAGTTCATCATGAAGTTCTACTAACTTGGTGATGGTGACTAGAGAATTCTGTCAATCACTATTTTATCTGGAAGATTAACTCCCACTTGATTCAAGCAATTGTAATACCCAGACAATCTGAGCACATGCTCACTAGTTGAGCGATTCTCCTCCATCTTTTAGCTATAGAACTTGTTGGAGACTTCATATCTCTCAACTCGGGTATTTGCTTAAAATATTAACTTCAACTCCTGGAACATCTCATATGGTCCATGACGTTCAAAACGTCTTTGAAGTCCCGATTCTAAGCCGTTAAGCATGGTGCACTAAACTATCAAGTAGTCATCATACTGAGCTAGCCAAACGTTCATAACGTCTGCATCTGCTCCTGCAATAGGTCTGTCACCTAGCGGTGCATTAAGGACATAATTCTTCTGTGCAGCAATGAGGATAAACCTCAGATCACGGATCCAATCCGCATCATTGCAACTAACATCTTTCAACACAAATTTTCTCTAGGAACATATCAAAATAAACACAGGGAAGCAACAACGCGAGCTATTGATCTACAACATGATTTGCAAAATACTACCAGGACTAAGTTCATGATAAATTTAAGTTCAATTAATCATATTACTTAAGAACTCCCACTTAGACAGACATCTCTCTTGTCATCTAAGTGATCACGTGTCCAAATCAACTAAACCATGTCCGATCATCACGAGAGATGGAGTAGTTTTCAATGGTGAACATTACTATGTTGATCATATCTACCATATGATTCACGTTCGACCTTTCGGTCTCCGTGTTCCGAGGCCATATCTGTATATGCTAGGCTCATCAAGTTTAATCTGAGTATTCCGCGTGTGCAACTGTTTTGCACCCGTTGTATTTGAACGTAGAGCCTATCACACCCGATCATCATGGTGTCTCAGCACGAAGAACTTTCGCAACAGTGCATACTTAGGGAGAACACTTCTTGATAATTAGTGAGAGATCATCTTAAAATGCTACCGTCAAACTAAGCAAAATAAGATGTATAAAAGATAAACATCATATGCAAAAATATGTGACATGATATGGCCATCATCATCTTGCGCCTTTGATCTCCATCTCCAAAGTACTGTCATGATCTCTATCGTCACCGGCATGACACCATGATCTCCATCATCTTGATCTATATCAATGTGTCGTGCACAACATCAACACATAAAACCTAGGCTCGGATGCCACTGTTGGGGAACGTAGTAATTTCAAAATTTTCCTACGCACACGCAAGATCATGGTGATGTATAGAAATGAGAGGGGAGAGTGTTGTCTACGTACCCTCGTAGACCGACAGTGGAAGCGTTATGACAACGCGGTTGATGTAGTCGTACGTCTTCATGGCCCGACCGATCAAGCACCGAAACTACGTCACCTCCGAGTTCTAGCACATGTTCAGCTCGATGACGATCCCCGGACTCCGATCCAGCAAAGTGTCGGGGAAGAGTTCCGTCAACACGACGGCGTGGTGACGATCTTGATGTTCTACTGTCGCAGGGCTTCGCCTAAGCACCACTACAATATTATCGAGGACTATGGTGGAGGGGGGCACCGCACACGGCTAAGAGAACGATCTTGAAGATCAACTTGTGTGTCTAGGGGTGCCCCCCTGCCCCCGTATATAAAGGAGCAAGGGGGGAGGAGGCCGGCCCTAGGAGGGGCGCGCCAGGGGAGTAGGATTCCTACTCCTAGTTGGAGTAGGTTTCCTCCTTTCCTAGTCCAACTAGGAGAAGGGGGGAAAGGGGGAAGAGGGGAAGGAAGGGAGAGAGGGGCCGCGCCCCAAACCCCTTGTCCAATTCGGACTGGGCTTGGGAGGGGCGCGCGCCACCTCCTGGTCCTTCCCACTAAGGCCCATTAAGGCCCATTGCTTCTTCCTCGTATTCCCGTAACTCCCCGGTACCTCCAAAAATACACGAATCACTCGGAACCTTTCCGATGTCCGAGTATAGTCGTCCAATATATCGATCTTTATGTCTCGACCATTTCGAGACTCCCCGTCATGTCCCCAATCTCATCCGGGACTCCGAACTCCTTTGGTACATCAAAACTTATAAACTCATAATATAACTATCATCGAAACCTTAAGCGTGCGGACCCTACGGGTTCGAGAACAATGTAGACATGACCGAGACATGTCTCCGGTCAATAACCAATAGCGGAACCTGGATGCTCATATTGGCTCCCACATATTCTACGAAGATCTTTATCGGTCAGACTGCATAACAACATACGGTGTTCCCTTTGTCATCGGTATGTTACTTGCCCGAGATTCGATCATCGGTATCTTAATACCTAGTTCAATCTCGTTACCGACAAGTCTCTTTACTCGTTCCGTAATACATCATCTCTCAACTAACTCATTAGTTGCAATGCTTGCAAGGCTTATGTGATGTGCATTACCGAGAGAGCCCAGAGATACCTCTCCGACAATCGGAGTGACAAATCCTAATCTCGAAATACGCCAACCCAACATGTACCTTTGGAGACACCTGTAGAGCTCCTTTATAATCACCCAGTTACATTGTGACGTTTGGTAGCACACAAAGTGTTCCTCCGGTAAATGGGAGTTGCATAATCTCATAGTCATAGGAACATGTATAAGTCATGAAGAAAGCAATAGCAACATACTAAATGATCGAGTGCTAAGCTAACGGAATGGGTCAAGTCAATCACATCATTCTCCTAATGATGTGATCCCATTAATCAAATAACAACTCTTTGTCTATGGTTAGGAAACATAACCATCTTTGATTAACGAGCTAGTCAAGTAGAGGCATACTAGTGACACTCTGTTTGTCTATGTATTCACACATGTGTTATGTTTCCGGTTAATACAATTCTAGCATGAATAATAAACATTTATCATGAAATAAGGAAATAAATAATAACTTTATTATTGCCTCTAGGGCATATTTCCTTCATGTTCACCCACCGTATTATTTGCCTTTATGAGAGAAGCCTCTAGTGAAACCTATGGCCCCCGGGTCTATTTTCCATCATATTAGTTTCCGATCTACTATTTTGCAATCTTTACTTTCAGATCTATACAGCCAAAAAAACCCAAAAATATTTTATCTTTTGTTTAGTTTTATTTATCTATATCTATTAGATATCACCTTTGCATGTGACCGTGAAGGGATTGACAACCCCTTTATCGTGTTGGGTGCAAGTGTTTGATTGTTTGTGCAGGTATTGGTCATTTGTGTGTTCTTCTCCTACTGGATTGATACCTTGGTTCTCAAACTAAGGGAAATACTTATCTCTACTTTGTTGCATCACCCTTCCCTCTTCAAGGGAAAAGCCAACGCAAGCTCAAGAAGTAGCAGACACCCTAGGGAGGAGAATAAAAAAATGATGAGCCATAAATCCACGAACCTTTTTAATTCCATCATAAATACCCTGGCTCTCAGAGAAATACACATAAGTGGGGGAAATACACTTGGACGAACAATCAGGCCCATCCTACTCTGGAAAAATTGGACCGTATTCTGATGTCGGAGGGCTGGGAGGACTTGTTTCCTCTAGTCTCAATTAGGAAACCGGTACATGAGATCTCGGACCATAATCCCTTGCTGCTATATATCCTCGGGGGAGGAGGGTCGGGAGGCTCCTAAACCCCGTGAATTCCATTTCGACCTCTCCTGGATCAAGGGCGATTGATTCCTGCCGATTGTGAGTAAAATTTGGGCTAGGGGAGTCTATTCCAAAGACCCTATAGATATCTTGAATATTAAATTGAAAAGATTTAAAACCTACTTTAAAGGGTGGGGTTCAGACAAGTTTGGGCATAATAAAAAGATGAAAGAAGAGCTCAGATTAGAGCTAGCCATGCTGGAAGAATTATAAGAAGACGGGCCCCTGTCACCAGAGTTATATAGCAGGAAAATTGATGTATGTTTTGAGTTACATGAGATTTTGGTGAACGAAGAGATTTAATGTCTTCAACAGTCGCACGAGCGATGGCTGCTGAAAGGAGATTTAAATACTAACTATTACCACAAAATTGCTAATGGGCGTAAATGCAAAAACATCATTCACTCCGTTAGAGCTAGTGAAGTGGAGATAGTGGGTACTGACAACCTGGTTGCTCATGCTACTGAATACTATAAAGAACTCTTTGGTCCTGCTCCGGGCTATCAGTTTCATTTGGACCCTCATACTTGGTCTGATGATGAAAAGCTGAATGAGGACGGCAATAGAAATCTATGCCATGAATTCACGAAGACGGAGGTTAAGGCAGCCCTTTTTGCCATGGCCACCAACAAAGCACCAGGACCGGACAATATTCCGGTGGAATTTTATCAATCATGTTGGGAGATAGTAAAAGAGGATATTATGTCCTTGTTTAGGCATTTCCATAGTGGGACGCTTGATGTTCAACGTCTCAACTATGAGGTGATTACGTTGCTACCCAAAATATCTAGTGTTGACAAAATTCAGCAGTTTAGGTCGATATGCCTCTTGAGATGTCCATATAAGCTCATTGCAAAGGTAATAGACCGTAGGGTTGAAGTGTATGCCGATAAGTTGATCAGTTCCACTCAAAATGCTTTTGTGAAGCGGAGAAACATCATGGATGGGGTGCTATCTCTCCACGAAATCCTTAACTATACTCATGTTAAAAAGAGAGTGGGCATTGTGTTGAAACTCGACTTTGAAAAAGACATGACAAAGTCAACTGGGAATTCCTTCTGGAATGTCATAGGTTGCGAGGCTTTAATGATACTTGGTGTGGTTGGGTCAAACAAATTTTGTATAACGGCACAGTTAGCATCAAACTTAATAAATGGGTTGGACCCTACGTACTTTCAGAGTGCTAAAGGAGTGTGGCAGGGTGATCCCCACTCCCCATTCCTGTTTAACTGGCTGCCGAGTGTTTGGCCAAAATGATTAAAAATGCCTAGAAAAACAAATTGATTACTGGCCTAGCCCTAGATCTAATTCCCGATGGGGTCGCAGTGTTACAATATGCGGAAGATACCATAATTTGTTTGGAACATGATATAGAAAAGGCAGTTAACATGAAGTTACTGCTCTACATATTGAGATGATGTCAGGTCTTAAGGTGAATTTCTAGAGGAGTGAGATATTAACAGTTGGGGGCAATGATAATATAGTTAGAGAATATGCGGAGTTGTTTAACTATGACATTGGGAGCTTCTGGATTAAGTATTTGGGGATGCCTGTTAGTTACACTAACCTTCGAAACTCTGACTGTGACTTCACCATAGTTAAATATCTTAAAAGATTCGAAGCTTGGATAGGCAATGCCGCATCTATGGGAGGCAGACTTACTCTGCTCGACTCGGTCCTCACCCAATTATCTATTTTTCACATGTCTATGTGGCTCATGAATAAAACATTCACTAAAAAGTTGGATAAACATAGGCGGAGATTTTTCTAGCAAGAGTGTAATAAGAAAAGAAGATATCACCTTATCAAGTGGGGGGGTCTGTAGATCCAGGACAAAAGGGGGTCTGGGGGTCAAGGATCTTAGAAAACAAAATATCAGCATGATGGTAAAATGGTGGTCGAAACTAGAAACTCGGAATGGGGTCTAGCAAGACATCATCCGTGCTAGATATCTTAGGAATAAAACTATAGCTGAGGTTAGTCCCAGATTTTCAGATTCGCCATGTTGGAAAGCTTTACTGAAAGTTAAAGAAGTATACATGGTGGGCAGAAAAATACACATCGAATCTGGAAACATTGCCCGAGTCTGGATTGACTCCATAAATGGGCTACCCCCATTCCAGGAGCAATTCCCGCAGCTTTTCTCGACCTGCAACAACCCTGGGTGTACGGTGGATAAGCCAAGGCTTGCGGAAAATAATAATTTCTTCCGACGAAGGCTTACTCTGGAATTGTCTGAACAATGGTGAGTGATTCGAGACGCAGTCAGTAATCTACCGTTGACTGGTGAAAATGACCGGGTTGCCTAGGGGTTGAGCCCAAATGGCAAGTTCTCAACCAAATCAGTGTATAGGTGGCTGGAGAGATCTCTTAGTGGATGCCACTATAGTGCATTTGGAGAGCTAAAATACCCCTTAAGATCAAAAAAATCTATGGCAAATGTCACAGGATGCAGTCCTCACTAGGCAGGTGATGCGTAGAAGAAAATGGCCAGGAAATCCTTGTTGCTCTTTCTGCAAAGAAGTTGAGAGCTCTTAGCATCTTTTCGTTACCTGTCCTGTGGCGAAATGGGTTTGGTGATCTATTGGGGTAGCGTTGGGGACCGACAGATGTCCTAACAGTTACTGGCAGTATTTTACATGGTGCTATACTTTTCTTCATGGCAGCGAGAAGTTTTATACTGTTGGCCTTGCGGCTGCTTGTTGGTCCATTTGGTTGGCTCGAAATCGAGCCACTTTCAAGAAAAAGCTGATTAGAACACCATTTGAGATTGTATTTTCCATATGTTTGTTCTTAATCTATTGGGCAGGTTTACAATAAGGAGATGATGCTAAGGAGTTTCGTGCGGGCGCCGAACTGGTCAGGGTGAACACTATGCAACTGATGAAGATGTGCGACATTGTCAGGCAACCGACCATTGGAGAGTAACGCGCTGCGCTTCGTAGGCTACTTGGGTGCGACGGGCGGTCTTGTAGTCTAGTCCTTTTGAATGGTGCTTCCTGAGTCGTGAAGCTGTAATTTCTGGCTAGTTTGAACTATTTGTGCTACTCAGGTTTTCACCTCATAGTATTCTTCATGATGTCAGGCGGATGCGGTGAGTTTTTTGGTAGTGCTTGAACTCGCTTTCCCTCTTTCCCTCTCTCTGGACATGTTTATGAAACTGTTGTATTTTCGTTCATTGCAATGAAAAGGGGTAAAGCCAGGTTCAAAAAAAATATGTGATGGACGAAACTCATACTCGGCGTGTACGATGCTCCCAGCCAATACGGCGGTGGCAACAGAGTCGCACTAGTTCTGACGTGTGTCTTGAGTCACCAATAATCCTTGACTTGAGCTTAGAGCATAGTTAATAATACATCCAACGGTTGACTATAAGAAGCTGTTATGTCATTTACAGTCAACCTCTTAGCCGGTATGTACAATAGTATGTTCTAAATATGTATTAATTTATCAATAATTGGTTCACCTTGCATCCTTATAAAGCATATTGGGTTTAATGTTACAGCTAACTACTAAACAAGAGTCCATTTCTCTTCTCTCTCCTCTTCTTTCTTCTTCAATTAATTATTTTATTTCTTATAGCTGATTTATGTCACCTTATTGTACTTGTTCTTATGCTGCCTGGCGGCGCTGCGACGGTGGACACGAAGACCTCGGCACATCTCTCCAAACTGATAAAAAAACGCACGTGACGGCGACAATACGTATTCTATAATCCAAGATATTTTTTGTGCCGAGTCCACGTTTCCGTGCCTCTAGCCTCCAGATTGTAACCAGAACCGGGGGCGTGCGTGGGCATTGTCCAGCGATCTGTTTCTTTTTCGCTTTCATTAGATCGTTTGTATTTTTTTTAGAGAACACTCAATCTATTCATTTTCAATCATGATAGTACAATGAACATAAAAATAATAAAAATTACATTTAAATTCATAGATCATCTAGCGACGACTGCAAGCACTAAAGCAAGTCGAAGGCACGCCGTTGCTATCGCCTCTCCTTACGGAGCCAGGCAAAATTTATTATAGTAGACAGTTAAAAAGTCGTCGTGTTAAGACTCCATAGGACTAGGGCATCGGAACAGCAACCGCTACCGATGAAGAACGTAGATCCAAAAGATCCAACCTGAAGACACAAAGACGTAGACGAACGACAAACAGATCCGAGCAAATCCACCAGAAGCAGATCCATCAGAGACACATCTTCACACGCCCGCCGACGATGCTAGATGCACCACCGAAACAGGGGCTAGACGGAAAGAACATTTGCCTTCCTAAGCAGGACACAAATACTAACAAACTCAAAAACACATTAAAAAAGAAGCCCTCTCATCGGCAAAGGTCGAGATCCACCACGCCCCCATGGCCTTAAGACCACTGGAGACGAGGCGGATCGGCGGCGGCGCCGACGGGAGGCCGAGGAACCCAAATTTTTTTTGAGAAGACGGCTGCGTGCAAAGATACACAGAAGCTGCGTAATTCCCTCCGTCTCCTAGATCGTTTGTACGTTGTGTAGCCATTCGGTTTCTTTTCGTTTCCTATCGTTTATTATTAGGTAATATATATACAGGGCGAAGCAGTGCTAGCGTAGACGTGGCTCAGGCCCATGCATAATTAATATCCCTCGCGTATCTTTCCATATAATATTTTTTTAATCTACTACCTCTAAAAGGAAGGAAGGACGGAGAACCAAATCATCTCACCCATCCATGAGCAAAATCCAATGGCCCCTAATCCTTCGATGTTTAACACTGCAAACACGCATCAAGCCAACAATCCATCCATCGCTAACCCAGCCCCGCCGCCGTTCAAAAAAAACGCCCGCACGACCCCTCTCCCACACGACCTCTCGCCCCGACCTTTCTCCCGCACGACCTCTCGCCCCCGACCTGTCGCCCCCTACTCCTCCCGCGTCGTTTGCCGCCCCGCCCTGCCCCGCGCCGTTCGCCGCCGGAGCCGCTCCGTCCCGTGCCCTTCGTCGAGCCACTGCAGGTTGCGCCAAAGCCGCCCACAGCTTGAGCCGCCGCCGGTCGCGCGCCGAAGCCGCCCGGAGCTGGAGCCGCTGCAGGTCGCATCGGAGCCGCTTCACCAACGCTCGCGGCCGCTTCACCGGGCAACAACGTCGCCCACCCATCCCCGTGTGTGCGACGGCTGAAATTTCCGATCTGTGACGGCGCTGCCCCAAGATGGAGTAGGCATTATTGCCTAGGCCGATCAACCACGGTGGGCATGCTGCTCAGTGGATAAAAGTAGTCGCCGCGGCCTCTGCTTCCCAGCCAAGGAAGTGAAAGGAGGAATTGCAGCTCATCTCTGTCTCCGCTCCAGGTCGCCTCCATGTGGGCTGTTGTGGTTGTAAGCAGATTACTCTTTCTTGACGACCCCATCTCCTCGAATACAACGACAGTGATGATTGATGCCTCTGTCAGATCAGTCTCTATTTTTGTAGGAATGTGCTTGGTATTTCTGCAACATTTTTTATTGCGGGTGTTTCTGCAACATTATGAAAAATACTATCAGTTTGTATAATTTTTGTCAGTGCTTGACAGGTGCTTGTGGAAATGCCTTAACGTTCTCACGATTTTGATATAGGGGATGATGAAGCACATCAAGGAATAAGAGGCATATGAGGTTCTGATGTAGCCGGGTTCGCCGTTACTGCCGAATGGGTACGTCGGATAAGTTCTCCTTCACATACGATCTATCGTCTCAACAATTTTGTTGCAATTTAAATCAGTCTCTTGCAACAGAAAATAGGATCCCTTATTCTGGTTGTTTAATCAAGTCAACTAATTGAATGGTTCGAATCCGCATAACTTTAAGTTATTAACATGTCAGCATGCTAGAGTATTTTCCATGCAAGAAAGAAGCAAGAAAGGGGATATGTCTTAGTGTGGTCTTTGATACTTGCAGGTTGCAACCTGCCAAAACACTGATGATATATCCAGAGGCAGAATTTTGGATTCGTTTCATTTCCTCATTTATCACTTCCTGGTCAAATGGTTTTCTTCTTATTGGATTTGAATCTAATAGAGTTATATCACATATCTAAAACTCTTGCTAAAGCATGTCTATTTGATTTGTTCCCACTAATTTGTTTGGTTCCCAATTTATGCAGACATGTGCAGATGTTTTTGCGGTAAACCATGCATGCCTGTGGTTCGTATGTTACGAACTAATAAATGCATCCATTCGTGCTATATTAAGTGGGCTCTCCCTGAATATAGTGCAACTGTAGTGAGATGCATAACTAAGGAATCATGACTTAAATGGACATAAAATAGTGTTTTTTGTATTTTGTTTGCTTGAACTGCTTTCATGCCGTTGATGGAAGTTTGGATATTTAGATATATGTTATCTAGGTAGTCCAAACAAGTTGAGTCTGCACACTTGTATAAGCCTTTTTTAACTTAACTTGTACAAGCATCAGGTCCATAGGATATTTTGAGTCTCTTCTCAAACAAATATTACCTGACAATAATTTAATATTGTTGCTGTACCAATCTTAGTATGAGGTGATATATGTGGGTTGTCTTAGGTTTATATATTGCATCAATTGTCCGCCCTAATTTTGTTGTTATTAGTTCGTACTTCTACTTTGCTACAAGCTACTCAATAAAATTCTTATATTCCCTATTGGAACCAGAAAAGGTAAGAGATGATGTGCCTTATGGGCACCTTGGAGTAATTAGTAAGATACTCTCTCCTTCCCAAAATATAAGGCGCGATTGATTTTTTATGGTCTTTGATGCATGACTTTGACCACTAATATATATCAAAGTATAAGGATTAAACATGTATAAATGGCATCGTCGTATTTGTCTTGCAAAACAATATTATTTCATATGTATGTATACTAATTTTATAGACATATAATACATAAAAATCATAGTCAAAGTTGTGCAACGAAGACCGAAAAAGTCAAACCGCGCCTTATATTTTGGAAAGGAGGGAGTACCATTTATTGGGCACTTGACATCTCTGTTCATATTCATGTTTGTTGCTGACATATTGTACTGGTGATGGTTAATGTTTCATGCTCCACACTGTTTCTTCTTTTTAAAAATCCAGCGCAACCTTTTATATCATACACCGCCTTTCAAATTTCAGTTTTTTTTACAGAAGCTACTTCCTATCTCACAATGAGGTTCGATCTAATTTAATTGTCCTGATTCATTTATGTATTTTGTTGAGGTTTCATCTCTTTGAGCGGAGCCCATATCTGACATTTTTTGACTGCTAATATATCTGACAACAGTTTATAACTTCATTTTGAATCAGTAACTCAAAAGTTAAAATGCAAACTGACATATTATAATACTGTCTTTGCTGTGTTGCCGAAGTAACCATGTCCAACATAGAACCTCACCTGATTAATTCCTACCTCAGAGCATTGGCTGATTTCATTCCTTGTTTTTATGCCGCTTCAGACATATCCATTTGAGCTTCCATGTTTGCAGGCTTGATTGTTTCCTTCCCTTCGTTTCATTTAGTCAATGCATGGTTAAGAAAAACCTGATTTTTGATTTTCCATACCGTTGATGCATGATTTAGAAAGATACTGAAACTTGGCCAAAAAAGAGTGATGGTTCCCCTCTCATGTTTCTAAGAGGTAAAGCAAGCTACATGGATTAGTTTGTTGGTAATATCAGCCTAATTTAGCGATGGCATGATTCTTAGCTTGAAAATATTACTTTCATAATGCACTTGTGGTTCAAACTTCATAATGAAAATAAGACATTTTTCATTCAGAAGTGCTCTGTGGACTTGATGCATTTTCTTAGATATGGAATAAATTTTGGGTTGATTCCATAGTTAGAGGGTGATTTTTCAGAGATCATATTTTATTTCGTAACGTAAAATAAATTTGAGTGCATGAGGAATCCCATTTTTAACCATGTAATAGTTAGAAATACATCTATTTGGAATAGATAAATATGTGGATGGATTGTGAACCACTAGAAATTATGGTAGAAGCACAATTCATTCACTCTAAGAAAGTGAATTGTTCTCATGCTCTTGTTGGATTTGATTGGAAGTGTGGATGGGTTGGTGATGTAGAAACTTGTCTTGCTACAATATCATGAAACTTACTAATACCTATGTCCCATAATATAAGATGTTATTACAAGGAGGTGGATTAGGAGCACTCGGCGACGCGCACCTACGAAATCTCTGCCGACCGACTTCTGTCTCATGATTCGAGCCAAAAAGGTGGAAACAATTACATTGCGTTAATACGGCACCGGCCGCGTATGACGAAACAGTGTATACATGTTCTGGGACATTTATGATATTTCCACGCGGCATCCATGGTACAGAACATTTATGCGGTGGTAATTAAATGAACGACCTCCACCTACCTAGCGAGACTTGTCATAGCTTGGAACAACACCATTGCCAGATCTGGAGAACTGCCCCCGATAGGCTGCTCGTAATGTTTCTATTCCAATCAAGATTTCCTTAGAAGAAGAGAATTCTTGATAGTTAAAAATCTAGCGAATCTGCACAACCGGCCAACTCTGTAGCCGCCGTTCTACCTTGGCGGAAAGAGGTGACCAAATCAGCAGATCGGGGTGTACACCGTGCAGACGCCATGGATTCTAGGTAAGCTGTATTTGATTTCGATCTGTTTGATGAACTACGTTGGATTTGGTACTTCTCAGTTTGTTGTTTACCAAGTTTCTACCGGTAAATTTCAGCTGGATCCAAGTTCTGTCCGCAGAAAAAGTGCACTGCAGGTATAGCACAGATGGCCGTCAAAGAGACGCGGGCTCTCTCCACCGTGGTTGAAGCCGATGAGGTGGATTCTTCGAATGCAAGCACAGAGCAGCATGTTTCAACGGTTCTAGATTGTGAGTCAGGCCAGAAATCGAGGACTCCAAGCTTTATTGATGTCGAAAGGGGAAACAGTGGATGGGTTCGACGGTGAGTTCTATCTACATATGCTGCTTTTGTTTTTTTCAGTGCTGTACTAGAAGGTTTATTACAAGCAGAACAAAAGACAAAGCTGGAAACTGTTACTTTCATTACAGGATTACACATTTATATCATAGGATTTCCATTTTTTTGATGTTCACATTGCCAATGTTCTTCATCTGAAATACAGACGTAGGCACGGTGCAATGCCAGATGAAAGAGCTGCAAGCGCAGATAGGATAAGTGCACTTGAACTTGCATTTAGAGGATTTGCTGAGAGGAAAGGAGAAGCAGTAGTGGTGCCTTCCATGGGATTGACATTTGATTCTCTTGGAGAAGCTTATGACTATTACAATCTTTATTCGTGGGAGTGCGGGTTCGGAATAAGGTACGGAAAGAGTCGTACAAACGTCAAAGGAGCTAAAAGTATGCAAGAGCTACTCTGCAGCTGCGGGGTAAGGATAAAATCCATATATTGTTTATGTTCAAATCATTTAGATTGAAGTTTGTTTAAACTAATTGATACCGGATATTCTACAGGGCAAACCAAAGAAAATTAACTCAAGTTCTTCAAGAACAGAGTGCCCAGCCATGATTAGATTGCTTAGAACTGAAGACGACGGCTGGTACATATGCGAATATAGAGTATCTCACAACCATGAGATGTTGCACACGTACGCACAGAAACTCCACTTCCCTTCACACAGGCACATCGACAAATACACCAGAGAGCTGGTTTCTCGGTTGCGTCAGAATAACGTTAATCTTAGCAAGGTTTATAGCATAATCGGCACATTTTTCGGTCGTATTGAGAACGTCCCTTTCACAAAGAGGTGCCTGCGGACGTTGTGTGCAAAATTGAGCAGAGACCAGGCAGATGAAGATGTTAAGAAAACCATGGATTATTTTGCAGAATTGAAGCAGTACGACCCTGAATTCACTTACACGGTGCGTGTAGACAGTGAAAGTAGAGTTCAGACACTCATATGGACAACTGGGAAGAGCAAATTGCAGTACCACTACTTCGGTGACGTTATTACATTTGACACTACCTATAGGACAAATCTTTATGACATGCCGTTCGGACTTTTTGTTGGAGTGAACAACCATTTCCAGAGTGTGATATACGCTGGTGTGCTTATGCGTGATGAGAAGGTTGAGACCTTCAACTGGGTATTTTCTGAGTTTGTAAAGCTTATGGGAGGGAAAAAAACAATTACAATTCTAACTGGTAAGTAGATATATTTGGAATGCTCAAATTATCTCAATGGTTTGTTTAAAATTTTGTCTGATGGTTCAAGCTGGTTATTTATAAAATGCAGATCAAGCAAGAGCTATGGAGGTCGCTATAGAGGAGGTTTATCCTGAAGCAACACACCGTTGGTGCAAGTGGCACGTTTTAAAGAAAGCAAAAGAATCTCTAGGTACTCTGTACAACAAACGCAGTGAATTCAGGGATGAGTTTCACAAGCTAATACAGGATATGCTCACGGTGGAAGAGTTTGAAAAACAATGAAAAGAGTTGATCGACAAACATTCACTGTAGAAGAACACATTCCTCATACAAACTTATGAAAAGAGGCAGATGTGGGCAAAACCTTATTTTGCTGGGAAATTCTGTGCCAGAATGACTAGCACACAACATAGTGAAAGTGCCAATCACATGTTGAAGAACTACGTACCTCCAGGATGCCCTATGAATTTGTTTGTCAAACAATATAGCAAGCTCCAGTTTGACAGAGATCAAGAAGAAGGGTTTCAAGAAAAACGCACCAGACTGGTAAAATTTTGTATTTATGTGTAGAGATTAGGTGTAGGAATAATTCTATCTTCAATAAAGTTATAGTATTAATCCAAATCGTCTTCTGAAAAATTTCAAGGGGGGGGGGGGGGGGGGGGGTTGTTCTGAAGGCAAACATTCTGTTGGAAAAGCACGCAAGCAAAATATACACCAGAACAATGTTTGAGATGTTCAGATCACATATGTACGCAGCAGGGTCGTACACTATAGCTGAGATAACTCCAAAGAGATTGTACACCGCTACTCATGTCAATGCAGAGAAAAGGAGCAAGTATTGTAAGACGGTTTTTGAAATAGGAATATCAGATGACGGGGAGATTTATAAGTGCCAGTGCGGACTGTTCGAGCATATGGGCATGGTTTGCTGCCACATAATAAAGGTATGCAAATCATATGAATCTAATAGAATTGCTTGAGAACTTCTTCTGGATTCTGCTTCAGTTGATTAAGTTTTGTTTCCTAATTTGGCAGGTCATGATGGTGCTGGATGTTAAGATGATCCCACAATACCATATCATGAAGCGTTGGACAGTAGACGCACGGGACATCCTACCTGAACACCTAAAGCATTACCAGAAGGATATGGGTCCTATTGAATCACCTACGTACCGGCACTCAGCTCTGTACAACGCAGCTCTTGAGCTAGTAAGGCTTGGCGACACTAATGTACATAGTTACGAGTTTACTATAAAGTACATCAAGGACGGTTTATTAAAAGTGTCACCTCTTTGCGACAAAGGAGATGGCATGAGTGTATTGGACAAAGCATCCAGCATAGCCAGGTCAAATGCAACTAGCCAAATCAGGGGTGATCTTAGCATGAACATGCCAGCCGATGCACAGGAGCTTTCTGAATCAAGGCACCAAAACATGGCGAAGCGTACAAGGTCTGAAAGTTCATGCATGAATGGCGGTGGCGCAGGCGAAGGTGATAGTTCAGAATCAATGAACGATGTGTTCTCTCCTGATAGAAATCACCAAGAACTATCAGCACCACCTCCTAAAAGGTTAAGAGGCAGACCTACAACAGCAAGAGATAAGGCACCTTATGAGAAGAACATTAAGAGGACTCGATTTTGCAAGATTTGTAGGGGTGAAGGACACAAGTGCACCACATGCCCAATGAGAGGGGATGCTCCAGTTAAACCAAGGAAGCAATCAACATGCACCAATTGTGGAGTAGCTGGACATCGCAGGAACAGCTGCGGGAAAAATAAAATGTTCAACGACAGGTTATCTATTGAGTGAAGGATGATATCATGCAGAATAATGATGAAGCCACGTTTCTTGGATTTCATATAATGAGCGTGTATTTGTAGACCAATTTTATTTGATGTACCTGGACCTCCATGTTTTAGCTATAAGTATTAACAGAACCAATGTTTACTTATTTAAAAACATTGCCGTTTTTGTTTTTTAGGTGCCAGCTTTAATATTTTGTAAAAGTATTAGAGCTAACTTGTTCTACGCCACCAAAGTATCCCAAAAAAAGTACAGTACTTATTAAAATGTTCAAAGAAGGCAGGAAACTTTTATGAAATGAAACATGACATAAATTGCAATCCTCTAAAAGAATTAACCGTTAAATGAATTTTAATATAATTTAAAAAATGTGATCGGGACGGATTGTACTAAACATTATATATTGTAGTCATACCGTTGAATTTGATTTGCATTTAGACGCCTAGAATTGTTTCTTCGCCAGACATTTTTTACTAGTACAATACGTAGTGATATAATGTTAGGAAAACAAAACAGGTATTTATCACTTGTTCGAAAAAATAAATTAGTTGTGAATTTAGACTATATATTTATGAATAACACAATGAAAAAAATAAGATTTTCTTGCTGCATAACACATATACATTAGAATAATAATTTTTTGATATGCAGGTACCTCCTAGTGAGTGAGTGCATAACAAGCTGAAAATGTCATAACTGTTAATATGGGCCGTAGTCCTTTATACCACGACCAAAAAACTGCTTTAGACTGGTTGGCGGGTCCCGGCCCACGTCAAGGGAGCGGGCCAGTTGCCCGCAATTAATACGCCCACTAGAAGATTCAAAATTCAAAAACTACGGCAGAACATGCCACCTTCTGTTGGTCTCCGTTCTATATATACATCCATTGCCCGTGCTTGAGGCAGATAACCAAAACGCACAAGCGTCATACAGTTAGATCATTGTATTACAAGTGTAGGTCGATCAGCTTCCTCTGCAAAGCAAGAATGGCTAAGAGGATGAGGTCGGTTGAAGTGATCCGTAAAGAGGTTAGTGAAGTTAGATTTTGTTGGTACCGACAAGTAGCATTGTAATTTTTTCCTTGCATTTACGAATTAACTTGTCCGGCGCAGCCGAAAGAGGACATCTTCCCGATGTCAACAGTGATAGCTAAGCTTGATGCCGGAGAAAATGTTGATGAGGACGTCTCGGGAGAGGTGTGAGAAGGTTCTTTCTGTTATTTATATTCATTACATATCTAGGATGTATTATATAATAAAAACTATATGCAAACATCTTAGGAATCAGTGTGTTTTGATGGGATAAAAAAGTTTATTCATTACACGATCGAACATACTTCGGTGAAAGCACAGGTACAGAATTCCAAACCGTTTGTTTAATGATTTAATTATTTTGATGCTCATTTTCTTTAAATGAGGTTGTACTAAAAACAGTGTAAACGTTTTTTAGGAACCATTGTGTTTCGAGATCGAAGAAGGATACGGCGAGACCGATCCATATGTGTCAACTTTGTTTGATGAAATTTGGTACGTGGAAGACGATCATGACTGCTGTTCGAGGGTTTCTTCTAAATACCAAGCTGAGAAGGATTACTTTAGTGATGATGGAGATGAGGTTGACAGCTTGGCATGCAAAAGGATAAAAATTGTCTAGGCAGGACGTACTCACTGTCGTTTGAGCTAGTTTTATGTAAAAGCACGTGCCCATGGTATGATGGATCTATTTATGAGAATAAAAACTTGCATTTCAATTCTTAGGTGTGTTTAGATTAATTATTACATCTATGATGTAGTTTGATAAATGTTACTATTTCACTGATTTGAGTGACCGTTAATTATTTTTTTAAACCCTTCATAACATGCAATAATATTGTAATGAGAATTATGGAAAGGAATCTTGTAAATTGAAAAGATTTCTTAAAAGATCCTATCGTTCGGACAAAACTAAATTCTCCTTGTACGATGGTAACGGGGCATCTCAAAAATTTAAAGGGGAGACTTGGGGTCGTCGCATATGGATAGAGAATGCAATGGATATAAATGTTGTGCATTGAAACAGCAAGCGTGTAGGCAGTAGCCTGTTCTGTCGCTCGAAAAGTCTTCTGCCGTACCAAAAAACAGCCGGCTGAACTAAAATGCTAAATATTTTTTAATATTTTGATAGAGTTTTTCGACAAATATAAAACGTAAAAATTAAAAAGCCTAAATTCAATGTGACTGGGGACAGGTGGTCAGCATTCAATTCAGCTTTCATTGCACTGGCACAGTCGGAGGAAAACAGTAATATATGTATGCAAACAAACCACCAGGAATGGAATGTGTCACGAAGTTTCCGACGCCTCTTATTGCAACAACCTACTAGTAAAGCATCTGTGTTTCCCCGTGCGTTGTTCTTTTGTCGGCAGAGGTTGGTTCTCACATGGTTGAGAAATTCAGATCCAGAGCAAATCTCTCGAAGGAAGCGGCAACAAGGTTAGTTCTTCTAAATATGAACTTGTATGAACCTCTCATGCTTTTCTAGTTGCTGTTTGAGATGTTTTCGTCTGAATGTGTTCCTCTAGATATTTGACATTTTAAATTTGCAAAAACAGATCAAGGGCAATATCTTGCAGTATGTCGAACGTATCGGGCGGTGGCTGGGGCCTAGGGGACGTCTCCTTGATGGGTGTTCGTGGCCGAAGTCTAGTTCTAAGTAGTTTCTCACCAAAGGATATCACTCTTAGTATCGAGGGGTGGTGTGAGAACAGGAAAGCTCTAATAAGATCCATAGGTCTAGGTGGTATTCTTACCATGCATGATATGCAGACCTTCAATCGAGACTTCACTCAGTGACTGTATCAAAGAGTAGATACTAATGAACGTTGTCTTAGAGTTGGAACGAAAGAAATTGTGGCTATAAACGAGATCCAGGTATCAAGGGTGCTAGGAACTAGATATGGTGGATCTGTCACGATTAGCAGAGAGGATGGGAGCCCTAGTCTTCAACTAGTACAATACACAAGGAGTTTGTTGTGTATAGAGAAGGATGGTTTGGAAAATACGAAAGAGGTAACTGTGGCTGAGTTGATCGAGGTGCTACGTAGACAGTGCAGCATTCCTATGTTGACTGCAGAAGAGATGATGACAAAGGTTGCCTTTGTTATGCTGTGCACCGCTGTTTTTTTCTGCCCCAGGGAGAGCCGGACATCGATCCCTCTAGATGCATACAAAATGGTGAATGATCCTTCTGTTCTGCACAAACTTAACTGGGGGGAGTACATAGTTGTTGAAATATTTGACGGTGCGAAGAAGGTTCATCATTCTGTTAGAACTGGCAAGAAAAGATTCCACGGATATGGATGCATCATATTCCTGCAGGTGATTCCATCGTACATCTACCATCTTGTATATCTTTCTTTGCATCCTCACATCAATGCTTATTTAACAATCTGGTTGCAAACTTGTCGCTGCAGATATTATATTTTGATACGGTGGACACTGGTTTCTTGACAAACTCTCGAGACCAAGGATTTCTTACTACAAGGGTGCATGCCTAAAGGCACTAATTGAGGAGGATACAATCGTAACGAACGGCAGAAGGTTATACGGTGCCATGCAGGCAAGTGAAAAATATTGGAAAAAATGCATTATAATTATAATTTTTATATTATATATAGTTAATTAAACGGTAATGCAGGCTAAGAATTACAACAACTTAAATGATCGGATTCAATGCCACGTGGAGTATACAACATTGCAGGCAAGTTACGTTCGCTTTCGCATTTGCTTTACATGAAATAAAGCTTTATATGTTATAATTATATATTTTTGCACGAAAAAAATCATAGTCCAAAACATGGATCTCTGAGAGGATCGAAGAATATCGGAAAAGCATGGATGATGGAACCAGAGATTTCTACGATACCGGTGCATCGTTAGGTGCCGTCACTCTAGAGGGAGTTGCTGACCACGAGGCTTTAATGATACAGAAGGCTGCTAAGGACATATTAGAGCTGGTGGCCTACCTGAAATCCCATGGGTACAATGATCACATTGAAAAATTGCAGTCTAATTTTGATCAAATGTCATCCATGATATCAGGTAATTGATTGTTAATTGTGCTTATTTTATAATATGAAAATTTTGATTGTGTTCATGAAAAAAACATTATGATGAAATAATTTTGGTTAATATTCTAATAAGTGATATTAAAATTGTTACTTGGAAACAGGTTTGCGTTTTACTATGGGAAATTATTTAGACTCGGCGCAAGACGATGTACTTGCAAACGATGACAATGGAGAATCAGGTGTGAAACCAAAAACAGAACACAACGTAACACTTTTTTTATGTCTTAAGAACGTTAAAAAAATTTAATATATAGGACGTAGTGAGTGAGTCAATGTGATAGGGCGATTATAATTATAATTTTATTATCTTTCATTAATTTATTTAAAGCAATTACATTAATTTTGCTACTGCTGCATCCCTAACAATGAATACAATTCGTAGCTGATCGACATGGTGGCGTTAGGCATACACCAAGTATCTTATCACAAGCGCATCTTGTTGGGCAGAGTGTTAAGAAATCTAAACTGTCACCAAAAAATATAAAAAGGAGAGGTCATCTTATAAGATATGGATCAAGCTCAGGTAATTTGCACAGAAAGAAATAAATACCGTTTATTAATTATATTATATTACTAAGATATCATTTGCAAATAACAAATATACAAATGCAGGTTTTGCCGTGCCCGACCTTAACAATCCAAATTGCGAGAATAAAAAATGTTTATTACTGGAGTCAACTACGGAAGCTCAAATATGTACAAACAGAATGGATTTATTGAACAGTGAGGGCAATTCAGAAGAAGATATTGTTTACAGACCGGACCCTACTAGTAAGTTTGATCTTGGATCTATAAAAATAATACAGGAAAATATTTTTGAAATCAGCATTTGTTTTAGGGAAATGGTGTAACAAATTATTATTTAAGTTTTTTAATGTCGTGATAATAAAATAAATTTAAACAAATATGTTATCATTAGTGTCATAGCACATTCTATTGTAGCACGTAAATATTTGTGAATCGATGAACAAATCTCAATTTGACGAATGCATATTAATTATTAATTAATTGAGAATTATGTAGTGGTTATAAACATAATAAAAAAAACATAACATAAATGTAGGCCAAACAATGTAGTTGGAATTGTCAAATATCTACATGTGGTCGGATTGCATGTGCCGTTGTTGTGGTTCATTTTTGCGTCTCGCAATATAAGAACATTTATAAGAACATTTTTTGCTATATGTTATTATATTTGATTCATGGAATGTAATGATGTACTTAAAACAATCCATAATTAATTCATAGTTGTATACAAATAGATATTGCTTAAAGAGGACAGATGTGTTTCTTTTAGGGAAAAGGCCACGTGTTGTTTCTTCAGATTTAGATGAAGACAGTGATGAATTTGATATTGAACTAGTGAAGAAAAAACAATAAATCTGAAATGTGGTACATCTCCTTTCGACATGGGTCTGAAATTTCCAATATTTGGAAGCGGTGGTGAGGAGTTAGGTTACCAGAATTTAATAGATTGTTCTCATACAATAAAGTCAAGGTTAGTCAATGATTTTAAGTACTGGTAAATTTCCATTTATAATTAATGTACAATTACAATGGCTAATTAAGGGTAATAAACAGGGTATGGGTCTAGCTAGAAAATCCTACCGAGATGAAGCTAGATGGCAATGCAATATTTGAATTATTGAATCCTGGTGGTAGGATGAATTATGTTGGATTTGATCTATTCTGCCGGATGAGCAGGGAGAATGAGTCGAAATGGTGTTCACCAGTTGATAAGAGCCGTTGGAGACACTATCTTCATCCAATGTTTGCGGTGGGATATAAATTAAACTAATATTTACTGTTATATTGAAATTAAGAATATTGAATCAAAGTAATTTATAATTTTGGTTAATAGGGGTCGATTCTGCACACGACCAGCTCGTGGTTGAGGAAGGCAATAAACGACTTGTTTGTCGGTGAGCACATTGGCTACGACGTGGAGTCATGCAAAATGGTGAGTTACGATTTAAAAAATTTATTGGTATGCAGTTTAGAAAATGTAATTTGACTAATTCAAATAAGATCACGTTTTGAACAGTTGATTGCTCCGTACCAGGAGAATGACAAGAGTTGGGTATTGTATATATTTGACCGTTTCGGCAAGAAGCTTCATGTTTTAGATCCAGTAAGGTCTTGCTTAGGGCCTATATCTGTTGAAGAACATCATTTAGCTAGATGTTCGGTACTTATTAACGGATTGGCGATGTGCTTCAAGACTTATTTTGAAGGGATTGAAATCGACACGAATGGGTGGGAGTACATCTTCCATCCAAATTTGAATGCGATGGCAACTATGTGAGTACATTTCAACATATATATTGTATATAATTTTTGGTTGCATATGTGATTTTTTTAAATTTAATGTAATGCAAATTACAGAGCGGTTACTATGTGGTGCACTATATGACGAGTTTCGATGGCTATGTTGTTTGTGAGAAGATTAATGAGGTATGTTAAGAAAATTTTAATGTATGGAAAATTCGTTATGATTTTATAATATCGCTTCACTCTTAAAAATATTAATTTCCATTTGTTATTTGTTGGCCTCTTACAAATATTAGTTTCCATTTTTTAATTTGTGATTTTGCAGATGGATTTGTACCTAATAAAGAGGAACCTTCTGCAGCTAGTTTGCAGGATGGAAGCAAGCATGGTCAAAGCACCAGACTGTATCATCGGGTTTTGAGACATATTTATCGGTAGATTATGTAATAAATAAACAATGTACGAAGGAAACTATATGTAATACGTTAAGTATTTGTAATCGTTAAACAATATTATTCTATTTTTGAAAAGTATATTTGTCATCGTTAAGTTGCATTCCATGAACAACCATGGGAAGTCTCTTGACCGTCCGGATGCATTGGGAAAGAAAATCCTCTTTTGGTTTGACCATGGTTGTGCTTGGTCATGTGGTGCAGCCTTATGGAGTTCGACGGCACGCGTGGTGCAGGTTGACAGCTGGGTATCGTACGACGGGTCATGTATACAGGGGTGCAACGACCCCTCAGGTGCGACGCGACCCGCTTGAGATGCGCATGGCACATACGTGATGGGTGTGGGTGCACGGCGAATAATGTGTGCCAGACGTGACAGTATGCGTGTGATGTACGCGTACTTGGCTGCAGTAGAGGCCAGCGTTTGCATGCAAAACAATAGAATGGAATAAAAGAACTATCAGATAGTGTGTAACAGTGTTTATTCTAGCAATGTAGGATGTACAACTGGCGTGCTGTAGCCTCTGCATGGCTACACCATGAAAGGATTAAGTGCTGCTCTGTCCCGCAATTGCGAGGCGACGTTTTGGCAGGGAGAAAACTTTGCACACGAAATTGATTGCATCTATACTACATTACCACTCCGATGGATAAAGGCAGCTGGTGTAGACTTGAAGACGATAGCCGGTGAGACTAGGAGGAGCTTATCTCTTCAGGAAGAACCGGAGCGCCGGGAGCGAGTGCTACTCATCCGGTTGCTTCGTATCGTCTTTGAAGGTAATTTTATTTAAAAATCTTGATTAAACCTTGGCCCCTGTCTTCTATTCTTCGATTGATTTCTGTTGGTTGGTTTCCTTTCAAAATATGTTAGGGATACAATGCAAAACTTGCTTAGAGGAGGCCATGGGTACGTTGGACCTGAAGGGGGGCAGTATAGGTCGGGTTCAAGCAGTCAGGCTTCGTGGATTAGCCGCAAGATAAAAAATGATCTGATTGGAGAGCATAATGATGTTGTTACTGTCGATGGTTGCATAGTTAGGAGCAATTTCACGCTTGACAAAGTTGCTTTGGCTTTGGAAAAATGGGGGGAAGAGCAGAAGCAAGTAGTTCATGCCATTGGCCTTGGAGGAATATTGAAGCTAGGAAAAACTGGGAAGAACTTTATCTCCTTCACTCTTTCTCTGCTGGAAAGAATCGATCCGAGCGACAGTAGTATGAGGCTTTCAGGCGGTGTGAAGTCAATCTTGGGTGAGATTGAGATTTGTTCTTATATGGATTTAAGAAAAGGAGGTCTTAGTCTTCAGAGGCAGGTAGGACGGCCAAGCGGTCAGCAGTGCGTGAGGGCTAGGTTACTACTGGGCATGGAGCCGATGGAAGCTGAGCTAACTGTCGGAGATCTAGTTAAGAAACTCCAAGAGCCGGTTGACTCGACAATGAGTGCACGGCAGAGGCTGAAAACAGAGTTGGGGAGTGCTATGCTTGCTGTTGCTGCAGTGTTTGGACCAGGGGATGGTCGAAACCACGTCCCAACCGATGCTTACCAGCTAGTTGACGATCTATCGAAGATTTATCATTGGAACTACGGTAGATATGCTTTGGAGGAGATAATAAGAGGTGCCATGAGCCTGGCAGAGGCGAAAATGAACGGATACAAATCTATTTGTCTCTATGGTTGTCCAACCATCCTGCAGGTACGATGATCAATGGCACTGATGTAATGTCTTTAGTACATTATTTTGTTTCATCTTGAACCGATTTATGCTTAATGGCAATATGATTGCGGTTCACTAATAAGTTGCTGTTACAGATACACTACTTCAGCTCTGTGGATACAGGGTTTTTGACCCTAGACACGTCCCAATTAGCTCATGTTAATCTATACTCCTCATCAGTTGTGCGAGCTTTCATAGAGGCAGATACCTTAGTCGAAGCTGGGGATATGAAGTTTGGAGTATTGAAGGTAAGCAGATAATTATTGTTTCTATGCAATAATTTTCCAAATTCTATTTAGTACAACACCATATATATTTAATTACTATGGATGCAGGTCAAAGTATCTCAATCAGCCATACCATCGGGGGGCGGTTGTATTCACTCTGAGGTGTGGAGTTTTAAAAAGATTGCGAATTGTGTTGATTATATATGTTATCTCAAACTGTTAATTTGATTGTAAGATATTTGTGTGGCCAGGCTCTTCTGTATATTAAAGATCTGTTTAGGACTTCTAAGGAGAAGGCAGACTCAACTAGTGATGAGTTCACTCAGGTTATTTCCAAGGTTGATTCAAATGATGTGGATAAAATAAGGAGTCTGATAGAACAGCATGAAATGGCACAATGTATCTATAGGCTAAAAGATTGGAAAACTATGGATGGCGTAATAGGAAAAGCCTTACAGGGTAATGAGAATGTTGGCTGTAAATTAATTTTTTGTTTATTTTTATTTACCCCAAGCAAATGACTGTGCATGCTGCATAATGTAGGGAAATGTGCAGGGATGCCAAAGTTGAAAACTCAATTACTAGAAGGTAAAATATATAGTTTAGGATGATTTGTACGCATTTCGGATACAATTTATGACTTGTTGAATCTCTGTGTAGGTGTGGTTCTTGATAGCGAAAACCCAAAGGTGGTTAATGAATATAATCAAGGTGGGGCAAGCGTTATAGGTGAGGCACATTCGAGCATTGACAAATTTGGCATAGCTGAACTTTCTTTATATGGTAACCTATATGAGCTGGAGTAGGTAGGATGATAGCTGATTTTACTCATCTTGTACTTCACAGGATCCGTATGTGTTCATGAGGACCATGATGTGAAAACGGTAGCAGAGGTACTGGCTGGAATGAAAACAGGTGTGCTTTTTGAGCTAAGCACATGGTGTACACTTTCTTCAGGATGCCCATTTATAGATGTGTGTACTGACTTGCAGGCTTGCTTGGGCCCGACTGGAGCGGCGCTAGTGCCAGGAGGCAAGGTACAGGGGAGATTACAGTAGCAGTACATTCAACAGAACATTCAGTCTTGCCACATGATGAAAGTTCAGTTATCGAAAATTCAGGGATGCATGGTAAGAGTGCATTTTCCTGTAATGATGTGGAACAAACCTTGATATGCACTTGTTGGGCTTAATTAATTTGTATTGCACAATAATAATTGCAGTTGTTAGCACTAGGACGAATATTATTGGAGGTACACATGCTGGTCGCTATGAGACGGCGCAACCAGGTTAATCCTTTTAACTAGGACGAATATTTTGTATGAAAATAAAAATAATAGCTTGAAAATGCATGAATATGAAATGTATTTAGTTTCTAGTTAAAAGGATTAATTTATTTAACAATTTAGAGAAATATATCATGTTTATTTTCATACAATGTCGCATTGAAAATGTATGCGATGCTTGTTGAAAAGAATGCTAACACATTTCAAACAATGCTCTAGTGTTGAAATTCTATGCCAGGAGGCCGGTGAAAAGAAGAGAATTTTTTTTGGTTGGTGAAAGAACCAATGAAGGATGTACCGTTGTGAGTGAAACTGTTAAGATCGACGAAACATACAATGTACTTGCGCTTGAGGCCGTCAAGGTTAAGAGTTTGGGTGGGTTAACAAATAAATAAGTAAATAGGATATAACTGTTATGTTTGATATAATTTTTAACCTAATTGTAGTTGTGCCTTTTTTACAAATATTTATGAAATCAGATGTTGGATTACCTGCGGCAAGCGTTACAGCTGGTGAGCAGCTACATCCTTCAGGTGGAATCATGTTAGATGATGATCCACATAGTGTCAAGCAGAAGTCGATATCTCAAATAAATCGACTAATTGAAGGTTAGATGGATCATATTTCCTCTATGGCGAACAAAATTACATGTATGTTTTGTTGTAATCCTGTGTGAATGTTTTTGCAGTATGTAAGTGTCAAAAGGTTGCTGGAAAGTCTGTTGTAGCAGGATCTGTAGCTTATATAGTCAGAACTAATGATGTACTGAAGTCATGTAACGATGCGCTGCGGAAATCAAAAGGAATGGAACTAAAGAGGTTAGTAAGTCAACTTCCATAAAATTCTCAATACGTAAACAAGTGAAAATAATTTGACAGTGCCAAACGTTCTTATGACAGGTGTTGGATTGATCACCCATTCCCAAACGAACTAAAGATTTCTGGAGCTGAAATTAAAGCAATGATGAAACCAGGAGCAGAAGTTAATACTAGACAATTTGAGATTTTTAGAAGGCTGGTATATTCTGAGGATAAAAAGCTTTATGCTCCTGGTTCGTTGTTAAGGCTGGGAGAGTTCTTCATCTCAGCTTTGCGGTGAGAAAAAACAATCTAGAACATAATTCTGAAATTGCAGTACGCCTTATGGAGTTATGTCATCATGTGGCACCTAAAATTTCGCAGGGGAAAGTGCTGGCTGGTGAACCTTTCAAGAATGATGTTGATATAACGGCTAGCTTGGTCGGTATGAACGGAAAGTTTGATTTGAGGACTTGCAGGATGGTAAGAGTGTTAGAAAAAAATCCCATGGAATTTGTTATTTCCTTATTACTTCACATATTAAGATCTGAAAACCGCAGGTTATGGCTCCGCACTTCACTGTAGAAGGGTACTACATTCTGTATGTACTAAATATGGCCAGCAGGGTGTGCCATGTGTTTGATCCTTCACACGCATGGCAATTAGAGACAACTTTGGAGAAAAGGCATTTCCAAGATTATATGGTATTGTTGAAGGGAATGTCCTCATTGATAAATCCTGTATACCCTGGATTTCATCTGGATGTATCAAAATGGACAATTAAATGTCATGGTGGGTCGACTGAAGACCGTGTGAAGAGGTAAGCAGGAGAAATATTATGTTTGTCATTATTGTTTGTCCTTACATGGTGAAGTGCATTACCAAAACTGCGAATGTGGTGGCAGGGGTGATAGTGCATTCGTTGTTCTGCAAATCATGTTGAGCTTTAATTGTGAACAAAAAAACGGAATTTTCCAATCCGTGAGTGAACAAATCACTTATAATATTATTTGGGAGTTTGGTAATGTTTTGTTGTGTTTGGAATCAATTGTTGATGCTTATTGTTTGCACTGCAGAACTGTGTGGCGTTGTTCAAGCTTCATGTGCTGCAATGGTTAGGGAGAATGGAGGGCAACAGATCATGGCTCCCAAGTACAATCATGCCATGAAAAAAATGTTTATGTGTCAACAACTTTATTGGGTAGAACGGTACATTCCAATGGTATTGTTAATCCCTGCGTAGTACGTATTTTATAAGACAATGTCGAACGGTCTGTATGTTTTTAAGTGGATGACAGTTATTAAGTACTTGCTATGTATTCGGTTCTATTCAGGTTGTCAAGTACTATGGATATGATGTTGAAGGAATCATCAGTGGGTAGAATGCTTATTTGTTTTGCTACATATAGCTTTGCTACATATAGAATATTTGTGTTTCAATTTTTTTAGGGAAATAGGAATTGTTAGGTTGGAAATATTTGTTATGAATATACAGGGAAAACTTTAGTAGAAAACTAGTTAAATAAATCAACAGTGCAGGATTGAATAGATAATTATAGATTTTTCCTTTGTATATTATATTGTTATGATTGAAAAAATAATGTATAATATGTTGTATACAATTACATAATAAGAATGGAAAATAAAGAATGAACATCTGTATAAATTGTTTAACAATGTTTTAAAGCCTATGATGGAACTTGTAATTATACAGAGTTATGTGCTTGGTTAACTATTCCATGTATATATTTTTCCGAAATAAAAGAATGGTTTTTTACATGCATGTAGTTTTATAAAGGAAAATAAAATCATAGTGTTGTATCATTTTTAGTAATTGTGCAAGGAAACCTCGAATCGTTTGTAGTCAGTTTTCTAAAGGCAAAAAAGCACGGTAGATACGACGAAACAACGACATCGATTAGCAAAGAAATAAGGTATTATAATTATTGTTACTGGCAATTGTGTATTCAAATTAGGTTGTTGTGTTTTATTTGTTCGCCTTGTATCGGGTTATTATGAATTGAAAGGAAAAGGAAATCATAGTGTTGTATCCTTTTTAGTAATTGTTGAAGGAAACCGTTTAAGAATCGCGTTCTGTTGGACATGAAATCGTTTGTATTAGGTTTTCTGACGGCAAAAAAGCACAGTAGATACGCCGCGACTACGACGTCGATTACCAAAGAAATTAGTTATTAGAATTATTGTGATAGGCATTTGTGTATAAAAATATGGATGTTAGCGTTCTTTAGGGTTATTAAGAATTGGAAGGATTGTCTTCATGAATGAATGGACAACAAGAAAATAGAATTTAGTATTCGGGTGTGGGTACTGCTGTTTAATTTGTATAACATTTTAGACATTAAAATAATATGTTAGTACATATTAGTTAGCATATTTGAATAAGGATAAAATGTGAAATCAATATTCTATAATGTGGATGAAATTTATCGTAATAATCGTTGTTGTATCCATAAGTGTAAATTGGTAGGGCGGTATGAAAATAATGTCGTAAATTGTTGTGCCACATACCTATATTTATAAGATTGTACGTGCAATAAATTGAGTAAGTTGGAAACATCCGAAATCGGTATTATATGTATTAAATGAATTAAACTATTTAGCTGGTCGATTTAAAATTGTGCGATTAAGTGGTTACGGAATGGAAGTACGTTTAATGATTATTAACAAGACAACACGGGAAGTGTTGCAAATATGTGAGAAGTGGAAAGCACATAGGTTATGAATAATTAGGAATTAGTAATGAAAGTTAAATTAGGTTATGACTAAATTGTGGTTGACTGAAATTTTCTTGCATGTAAATAATTCTAATATGATAATTCTGAAAACGGTGCAAATGATATATGTTGTTCGTGAAGATAAAAATTAACGATGAATAGCATCATAAGGACGAAGATAAAATTTAACAATGCGTGAGAATAGCATCATAAGGACGGAGATAACTATATTATCATTTCAAAATGGGAAACTAGTTTGTAGGGCCGCAAGTAGATTATATTGGAATAAGTGGAGTTTGTGGATAAGATATTGCATATAGGTGAGAAAACAATATGACAGCATAAAATAAAAAATCTGAATACTACATTGTGAATTTGTTGAATGCGTAATTTATTGAAATGATATATGTAGTCTTAATGTGTTGAATGCCGAAATCGTAAGGATATGCGAAATAGAAACGAAATGATAAAGTAATAGCTGAACAGAACAAATAGAACAGAAGAAATTATAGTTTGTCTATCGGAGAATGGCTTGTAGATCGACATGGGGGTTGTCCGGTTTTGTCATGAAGTTTGGCAAGGTGTCGAACGCAATTGATTTATTCAATCCTGACATTAAGCTTATATTGAAGTAAAAATGTAAGGAATTTCCGATCATGTGTGTAATTTATAGATGATAATTAAAAAAAGACAAAAAAAACATAGGATCTATAGCTACGTAATGACGAAGGGAACTTAGTGGATAAAATCATGAGGACAGGTCAATCCAATTGCCTTGATTCGGAGGTGAAATTGGAAGGAAATGTAATGAAAATTGAAAATGGCAAAATCAGTTATAGGACCGCAGGAAGAATATTTTGGAAAGAGTACATTTTGCTAAAGGATATTGGACATAGGAGATAATTCTATATGAAGTAATAGAGTGAAACATCTTTAAACATTAAGAGGGGCGTTAGGGATGACGATTTCCGAAAGGATATGTGAAATAGAATGTTAGTTTTGAAAATTTGAAAATATTACATTCAAAAGTCGTAGCTTATTGAATTGAAGTTGTACAAACAAGAAAATGAACATAACACACGGGGGAATAGAAATTTAAATTAGTCTAGCCGACGATCGCTTGAATCTCGACAGGCGGATCTCCGGTATTGTCAGGTAGTTTGGCAATGTCTCCAACGAAATTGATTTTCTGCATCCTGACATTCACCTGATATTTATGTGGAACATAGTTAGTGTTGGGTATTGCTAACGGCATAAAAAATGTAACATGTTAATTAAAAACATCACATTTCAGACACAAGGGAAACTAAAGAAAAAAGAACTTGTTTATTTATAACATCGCAAGTATACGTGGTTGTGAAAAATAGTTAAAAGGGTGGGGAAAAAGGTGAATATTATAGGGGCGGCAAATATATTTGTAAAATGCCGTAGAACAAGGTATAATAAAGAAAATTTTAATTTTGTATTTAGAACATGAAATGTATATATTGTATTACCTTGTTTAGCATTTCAGAAACACCAACACCGTTGAATGAGCAGGCCATTTGAATCATAGCCATGCCAGATTCATCCATGTGTTAAAAAAAGGAACAATTCAAAAAAATCAATGTAGTTCACCGACATGTAGGATGATGTACGGGAACAGATGGCGTGGTTTATAAGTACACACCTGGTGAAAACATCTGAAGCAAGTATATCATATACTTTCTTCCAATTCAAGCAGTCGATGTACCATGTATTGAAGAATTTGAATAAACATGAGTAAAGGCCAACATGCAGTTTTTCGGCGATGCAATCATGGGTGATCTTTAAAGAACTATATTGGGATGAGTCGGCACAAGGATTTAGGATGTGAATAAGTTTCCGTTGCATGTCCCATGCGTAAGCACACCATCCAGTCTGTAGCATTGCGGTCATGATGAACTGTGAAGAACGGATAGGAACTGTTATTTGGTATCTTACTAAAAAAGCACAAATTGTAATGAAAATATAAGATTACCAGTTTACAATTCGGTAGATGACTGGACCCACGTTGAGATAGGAATTGGTTCTGGATGGAGCGTACTTCCCATGGATTCTCACCAGATAGAATACATGTCTGCATAAAAGGTAAGCAATAAAATACCATAAATATTTAGGTAAATGGAATGGTTATATGAACTCACCGATAAATCAGGTTCGAAGAATACACGCTAGAAATCATCTGAAGGGTATAGGAAAATGCTATCATTTATAACAAGAGTCCTGACGATTAAAGAGCATACTTCATGGTCTAGTGGTGTATCACCAACTAACTGATCTCTAATGGAAGATCCACTGATTGAAATGAATCTTGGATAATCATGTCTGACCCAAGCCCTAGAATTGTACTTGTGTTAGTTAAAGTTGTATAGTAAGACGTGAATAAAGTTTTAAATGTATGTAAAGAGTCGCATACCTCGTAGCAACATCTTCAGATAGTCTGTTCATGAAGTCTTCAAGAGATGCAAGGCGGTCAATACTAAGTTTTGGCTGATTAGCATGTGATGTCCAGTGGTCAGTAGCATACTTTATATGACGTGCTACTGATTTTGTAGGCAACTGATGAGATATTTGGGCAAACGTTACAACTCCATCAGGTATGATGTGGTCATCATTTAGCATCAAAACACCACAAGCAATTGTGTCGGCCCATGTCTTTGCTAGCTGTAGTGTGGACGGCTTGTTTGTAGGTGTAACAAATGACGTATGTGCGGCGGAAGTAGCTGTTGATTGAAGGATGATTCATGTGCATGCGAAATTTAAACTTTAATTGGTTAAAAAATAAAATGCAATATATTATCTTAAGTTAAGCAATGATAGAACATCAAACCTTGAAGGGAGTTCATTCTAGGTCGTTTCTTGGTTTGCGTGGGTGGTACGCAATGTTTTGTAGTTCGGTTGAACAAAGGAACCTTGCTTGTGGAGGAGGAGGTTTCACCTAATCAGTTTAGAAATGATATGTTAGGGATGCACGGTTTGGCCAAATCGTGGAATTCTGAATCATGTACGAAAAGAATGTAGTAATAACCTTCTGAATCGGACATGTCCAATTTACGACCACTTATAGGTAAAAATGTAGGTGTTGTGCTAATAGGAGGTGAATTCTGCATTATACACGGCAGAGACCTGATACTGCAGCATATACAACTAGAAGAAAGAATTGTCATTAGTTTGTCAAGAAATGTCGTGTTCTCCTGTAAAATTGAACTGCGCAGTGATGTTGCTTCTCGTGTTACAATGGCATTGTTGTGTCTTAGAAGTATACCAATATCTGATGACACCTGGAGTATGAAATTAGTTATTAAATTTTAGTATTGCATTTATTAAAAACATGAACGCTATTGTTAAAGATGTAGCACTAACCAAATGAGGATAGTTTGACTTCATGTAGTTAGCAAAATCGTGGACGGTGATATGTCCCACGGTGGGGGTCGACGGAGATTGCGGTGTCTTCAGAGATACTGAAGGAGAGGGAGGTATGATAGGACGTAAACATGATGATTGATTACGTTGAGGCATTGTCCGGGGATGATTTTCAGCGGCAACGTCAAATGTACTCCTTGTGTAACAATTATCATGTGATGATCGTATCTGCAGACATGTACATAAACAAATGTTTAAATGCATGGGAAATGTAAAATGCCATCGTATACAGGGGAAGCGGATTTGGAGCACTAGGGTGCTCCACCACCCAAATTGTAAAAAAAAGGAGGACGAAAAAATCATTTATAAATTTATGAACCAAAGCCTGAACTCTCAATCCCTGAAATCAGCACACTAAAAACTCTAATCCAGGGGTATTTTAAACATTGAGGGGACTTCCTAGTATTTGCTGGATTGGGCCGGCCCAGTAGCACAGTAACGAAACTCTGAACTCTCAATCCCTGAAATCAGCACGCGCACTAATTTGTTTTTCATAGTTTATTTCATTTACACTTTTTCCTTTTTCACACATGTATTATATTTTCAAAACCAAATATATATTTGTAACGCACAAATTAAATATGTGATAAACTTTTGATATTTTCAAATACATTATGGAGATTTTTAAATTAAATGTTTTTGAAATTTGTTTGAATAGATGGTAATATATTTTGGAATACATGTGTTACATTTTCTTAATGACAATAAACATTTTATAAAACTACACAAACAGTTTTTTTCATGGTTCACCATGTTTAAGCTTGCATACACTTTTTGAAACACATGTCACGTATATTGTCTTAAGGTTATGACACATTTTTGTACAACACGCAAACATTTTTTGACATTGTACAAAAAGTGTTCGAACTTTAAAATGTTGTTTTGGTTTGTGAAGAAAAATTATGTTTGAAAGAGTGTTTTCACTTTAAAAATATGTTCATGTATAAGAAAATGTGTATGTTTCAGAAGGTGTTCTCTTTTTGAAAGTTGTTGGTTTTATAAAATTATTTAAAATGTTCAAAAACGCACTCTTTTAATTATGGTACAAATGTATGGACATGTAATTAGTTACGAAGTGGTTTAAAATGTTTAGTAATTAGCATGGCGCGAGATTGTAGATTAATTAGTATTTGTAGTTATGGTAATGTTTGGAAATAGCGTGTGCATTATTTTTAGCTTGATTTGAGAGTGCACTGTGAGGATAGATAATAAAACAGTTGTTTGCATAATAGAAAAGTTGAGTTTCATTTTTAAAACCATTCACTAATTATTCGTTGTAAAGGTAAAATTTCGCCGAATTTGGTATATATATATATATGTGTGACTGCGTTTTATAATATAATCATATTTTTATTAGTACGTAGGTAGGGTGTAGGGTTGCTGTTTGTCTAAACTTTTTTGTAAGATGTTAAGTAATTATGAGGAAGTTTAGTTGAATAGTCTTATGTGATATTTCATTGGAAATAGTACATTTTGGTGTTATGGGAAATTTTGTATATATAAATGTGATGCACATCACGTAAAAAAATCGGAAAGTCTGAATACAAATCCATGAGTACGATTGCGACTGGATGTAAATTATGTATTATAAATGGGAAAAGCAAAAACATAATATAAAACAGTTTCTTAAGTTAATTGAAATGAATAAGAATTTGTACGTAGTAATATGAAACATGTGGATGCATGGATAAATTTGTCAGTCAATTGTATAGTTGAGATGATATTATTATAAAATATAAATATAGTGCAATAATTTTAGTACCGGAGCACAAGAGTAGTCCCATGCCAACTTGTCTGTACTTGTGGTAGCCAAGATCATGCGTCGTAATTTGGTATCATCGAAAGAGGCAACTCTTGGATATGTGTCATGAGGGATGTTGTTTATTCCTAGATTAAGGTTGCCCAAGACAAAAATCTGCATAATGTGAATAATACTTCAAAATGGAGTGCATGTAATTGATAAGATACGGAAAGTAAAAATTGTAAATGTAGATTTAGGGATGATACCTGGAGAAAGACGTGACATCCTTGAAGATGAGTCTTGACCTTGTTATTGCGCATGTCTGCTTGAACTATTTGTGATGCGGAAATCAGATCGGACAGTACGTAGTTGCACCAATCAAAGTCAGCTATCCTGTCAGTATTGGCTATGGCTCCCCAGTAGTCAATTATTGACGTGTCGTGCTTGTTAGATGGAGCCAGAAGGTGACCGATTACAAAAATAACGAAATCCATCTTGAAACAATCTTTTTCTAAATTACTAGAACCATGCTCGGACAAAGGACGAGTGAGGTTGGATTCAGCAGATTTAAGAACCTGATTTCCTTTCTCTGGCATTCCTAGAACAGAATGTAGGAACTGGATAGTTGTTTCGGAGCATTGTCCATCAGGACCAAGAATGCTTTTGGGCCCACACGACACACCAAAAACTTTATGAACATCTCCAGGCCAGAAACGCAGGCTTTTATGATCGTTTAGGATTACAGACATGGAGGGGCCATCAAGACGGCTCATGCACCACTTGCTAAAACGTAGGTTAAGACGAGCCAGTGATGGGAGCTTAAGTATCCCTCCCCAACCAATTTCATTAACAAGAAATCTTTTGTACTCGTCGAAAGACGAAACAAGAGAGACAACTTTTGTTACCGAAGTGTGTGATGTTGGGGCTAGACCTCCTGGGTGCGAATCTGAGCTGTCATCTAGTTGGTCAGCTGCATCTAGCACCTCTTCGAGCAAGCGTGACGAACTAGGACGTGAATATGACATCCTGGAAAATGAACATATTGCGAAAGTTAAGACGTTCCGGCTTTTGGTTGCCCACTGTCATGACTAAACATAGGCGCTTGCTTGAGACATACCTTGATTGAATGATGAAGATATCAGATGTTGGGTTAGAACCAGCTCATAGAGTGCATCGAGTAGCGTATGATATGGGTGGACCGAAATGTGTGTGCTTGCAATGGAATGGACTGGTGCAGCGGGGTGGTGTTTATAATGGGAGCACGCAAGCGTGTGGGGGCACCGGGTCGGCTGTATTGATGGTTACACAGTGGCAATTAAGACTGTTGGAGCAGGCTTTTGGGCAGGGAACCGTTGACTAGGGGACGAAATGAACAGTAGGGGTAGGAGTTGATTTATTGCGAAGAGGTACGGTGTGACGTGGACCAACATTTGGACGTAAATTATAAACATTTAGGACGGATAAGTTAAGTGAAATAATAACTGAGAAGGTAGATAATGAAAAAACTAAAACATACATCTGGTTACGAAATCTGAGGGGAGTACAAGTTGTGATACATGATTACATTGGATGACAAGTGGTTAGGGACGATACATAAAAACATATTGATTCATTCATAAGCGGCTACAACTTGAATTGCAGACACAAGTCGGGAGAGATAACGGCGCATTCAAGCCACCTTGCAGCATACGAAGAAAAGAGCAAGCAGATTGACTAGGAGGAGGGCGATGATGATGCGGTGGAATTCCCTGTCTTCGCGGGATGCAACAGTGAACAGCCTGGGCCACTTGGCACGTATGACGTTGATGTAGTTCTCCTCCCATTTCCAAAAGTTGCATTTACGAGTCTTCAAACAATCAAGAAAACAGGAAGATGGGTTCATGGAACAGAACGGAATTGAGCGCAACAAAACGGTACTGAATAAATGATAAATAAAATGACATACCCACTCGTGCTCGCACTTGTAAAAGTGCTTGCCTGGATTGTTTGTCGTGCGAGAGACCCACCACTGAACCATGCCATTGTTGCAGAAAGGGCAAACCATGAGTGGAAGTGGTGGCTGCTCCTCAAGAGAAACAAGGGGGGCGCTGGAGCTTGACATGGGAGTGCTTGAGCTTGACATGCCAATGAGAACCATTTACAAGAGAGGAGGAAAGTGAGAGAGCTAGATGGTGGATATGCAATATGCCGGAATGTGCAAGCTGCAAGAAGTTTATAACTGAGGAGAGGAGGAAGATGACCGTTGTACTGAGGATTGAGCCGTTGTGAGGAAATGAGGAGCGTGTGCATTAAGTTCAGCTGGGTGGTTGGATGTTGGCGGATGAGAGGGGGTGAAGGACAGGAGGAGATGCATTTTTCTGGACTATGGGAGAAAACGCGTTGTACTGTTCGGGTGATATACCCACACTGTGCGCAGGAATACTAAAGTTGGAAAGCAGTGAATATGACGACGCTATTATAGTGAGTGCGAATCCCAATGCTAGTGGATGGGATAGATTACAGTGAGGGGGGTCGCCGAGAGCTCCTACGCAATTTCGGTTATTACAACCGATATACTCGCATATTGAATGTAATAACATTCAAACGGAGGGAGTACTTATGATGTTCTTCTTACAATCTTATCTATTTGTTAATGTCTTTTTTGTAGATTTACGTCTCTCATTTTTCTAGGATGTGCCATGCTTCCACATGTTGAGATCTTTTCATTTTTCGTCCACTTATATTATTTTCTCCTAGCTTAAGGATCTAGGCTATCCATGAGTTATTGGACATGATACAGTCTCACTATGAGAAGCTTCTTGATCCACGATGCTTGTTATTGTGAGATTGATTGTTTGCTTTATTTATTAATTCTTTGTGATTTATGTTCTCACTAAAGTTGCACAAGCTCGCTAAATGTCGTGTTTCCTAATGATATTGTAAAAAGATATATCGATTCTTTTCCTTTGTGTCTATCATTAAGTGGCTTGTAATGTATTTATATTTATATTAGTCAAGACACCCATTGCATGCCTAATTTTATTATCTTGGTAATTAATTGATGACAGTCTATACGTGCACTTGCACGTGCAAGCTTACTAGTAGTAATAATAAAGCGATTATCGGTCCGTCGCGCTAATTTTGCAGAAAAGTCCCTGTGTTTTATGATAATTGAACCCGCAGTCCTCTTTTAAGTGACTAATATGAGAAAACGTTTTGGTTTTACAAAAAGGCCCGTATATTTTTGAGTATCAACCCGCGATCCTTTTTTATGCGGACCGACTACACACGCACGACGCTTGAGCGCACGTTCAGATCGGGTTAACGCGGCCGGCTCGAGCGGCTGCGCGCTGCGTGGTTGGGGGGGTGGATCCGGCGGCGGGCGACGAGGCGGGGGTCGCCGGTGATGAGGAGCAAGGCTGGAGCGTGGCTTCACGGGCGGATCCATGTCATCCGTGGATCCAGGGCAGAAAGGAGCGAGGGAGGTGAGGGAGAGAAGAAGGGAGAAAGAACAGTGTACTGCTTAACTTCAGATGTAGATTATGCAGATATAGAAAAGTTCAGTACCCTGTTCCTCCTTCCTAGATTTGCTACATAAGAACAGAAAGGCAAATTTCTCAAGTTCAGTATCTTGTTCAGAACAGAAAAACAAATCTTCTTAATTGGGATGTACCTTATGCATATGTATAAAAGTTCAGTACCCTGTTCCTCCTTTCCAGATCTGCAATTCCTTTCTTTCCAAATCTACACTGCTAAACTTGTGCTGCTTGCCATTGAAGAGATGGAGGCAGGGAAAACAAAACCATAGAAAACATGTTGATTATGCTGCTTGCCGTGGAAGAGATGGAGGCTCAAGATGCGGCCTGTGTCGCTGCCGTGGAAGAGATAGAGGCTCATGGGCTCAGGAGCGAAGCACCTTGAGCGAGCATTTGAGGAGGAAAGGGACATGCGTCACTGCTGGCCGTGGAATAGGAGCGAGGAATCCACTGGAGGGAGGGGTACCGCCATACCAAGCAAACAACGCCCGTCCGCCGTCGCCCGGCTCCGGCGAGCTGCCGTCTAGGGCGCAGCACCGCCCGTCCTTTCTCCCTTCTTCTCTCCCTCACCTTCCTCGCTCCTTTCTGCCCAGGAGCCGCGGATGACATGGATCCGCCAGTGAAGCCACGCTCCGGCCTTGCTCCTCATCACCGGCGACCCCCGCCTCGTCGCCCGCCGCCGGATCCGCCTCCCCAGCCATGCCGCGCGCAGCCGCTCGAGCCGGCCGCGTTGACCCGATCTGAATGTGCGCTCAAGCGTCGTGCGTGTGTAGTCGGCCCGCATAAAAAAGGATCACGGGTTGATACTCGAAAATATAAGGGCCTTTTTGTAAAACCGAAACGTTTTCTCATATTAGTCACTTAAAAGAGGACTGCGGGTTCAATTATCATAAAGCACAGGGACTTTTCTGTAAAACTACCACGACGGTAAGCAGGCGGGCAGAAGCGATAATCGCTTTATTATTATATATATATATATATATATTATATATATATATATATATATATATATAGGACAAATTTTTCCTACTACCGGGTGTAGTTACTCCCACTTTTGTTTCATATGTTTTAGGTAGTATCTATCATATCGGAGAGTATGTACGCGTAGTATGTAGTATGTAAGAATGTTTAGATAGTATATATACTATTTTTTATGTAGTATGTAGTATATTTTGAGCATACTCCTTTTTACGTATAAATATGTACGTATTTCACAAATATTATAAAAACATGGGCTCACATGCAATTTTTTCACATAATTCGCTTTGGAGTATCTTAGATATAGTATATGAGCATACTAAAAATAATAAAGTAGAGTATATACTACCACATGATAGTATATGAGAAATGGGTGTAACTACACCCGGTACTAGGATGCATTTTCCCTATATATATATATATATATATATATATATATATTATAATTATATATATACTAGTAAACATGCCCGTGCGTTGCAACGGGCCCGATAAATACGGCTCAAGACCCCCACAATTCAACGTCTTCTATTTCAACACGGTGTCCCACCCGTGTCACCACTTGTCTTAGTCCCTCACCGACACCGTGTCACCACTTTTCTTAGTCCCTCACCACCGGCGATTACCGCAGTGTCCTCTAATCACAACATGTCTGGACTTCGTCAATCCCAGCCATTGCGACACACATGTCATTAACGTGCAATCACAATGGAATGTTTAAAACATTAAAAACTAATCTTGTCGAGCTGGACATGAGGATCGCTCTCCGCAAGCTATTCCCTACACTTGGTCTCACGCATCCCGCTACAGTGACAACATGGAGGCCGTCGTGGAAGGTAGCACCCTGAGTAGGGTGTCATTGGCGGCCATCGCAGTGCTTCACTACCATGAGCGGGATCAAGGACTTGGGTTGTGGAGGGTCACTCAAAGTCTGATCTGTTGTGCATTGTTGATGGGTGCCAACGGCCGAACCGGGGATTGGTCATCACACTCTAGCACGCGGCTTTCATGAGCCCCTTCCTACACCGACTTGTAATTATGAAAATTTATAATGACGGTGGGCTTCGCCCTAGTCTCATCTAGCAGAAGACCTGTGTGTTGCTATAGGCAAAAGGTGAAAAATATCTCCGCATGCACCATCGAAAGCGTCAAAATCATCTACTTTTTGCCTCTTTGTTGACCATTATGCGGTTCACCGATCTAAGCTCCATCCTGCGGAGACACGATGTTGAGTGAGAGGATGCATCAATGTCGACGGTCGGGCATGCACCTCTCGCAAAAGTGAATTGGAAGTAGATGGCATGCAAGGGTAGGTTGACGACAGCAGCTGGCAGAAACTTCGAATATGGAGCAAGGATAAATAGACAATCAAGTCATGGTCTCCTTTTCTCTCTTATTACTAACTAACTAATTCAAATTTTTTTACATTTATCAAAAAAACATCTTAAGAAACAAATACCCTTTCCTATTGATTTTAGCTCTAAAGCTTTTTGTTGCCTCAAACTCACTGACCTATATTGAACCATTCAATATATAGCACACCCTTTTTTGGGGAGCGGATATATACTCCTAGAGTCTATGCCTCCATTTTTCTATGGTTCTCATTGACTGATAACTACACATCAAGTGCACCTTGATACTGGTAGCAACTGGTCGCGCACTCCCACACTCGCTTTTTTATTATAGGGCCAAGATGATACGATCGAAAATAATTCAAGCCCTATATCTGCACAACAAGATGTAACAGAACATCCTTTCATTTCATTGATCAAAGCATATTTGTAATCACTCAATTCATAGTTTTGAACATGTCAATGGCAGGACTGACACGTCCAACAATCATACATATGTTGTCAACTCTCCGCTTCGATGGCGGTGGCTAGGTCAACCTAGGTGCTAGGTGAGGAGACCATCATACGCAGTGCCAGTTCCTAGAGGGCATCCGAGGAGGCCGGAGAGGCTTGCCTCAGGCAGGAGCCTAGAGACGTCGTCCCATGCCCGGCAACGCCAGCCACTGCATTTCCTCGCTTGACAACTCGGCATTCTTTAAACAGCCTGAAATAATTCGTAGTGTCATTAAAGACTGAAGTAAAGTTTAATTTAAAAGTTTCTTCAGTGCTATATTTACCACTGGTATGAGTAAACCTTAGCAATAAATTAATATGGTCGGTAAGATACATATGATTTTTCAGTAAGAATTCACCCTTCCAAAGCACGAAACTTGCAGATTGCCACCCATCTTCAGTCACACTTGAGACCAGAGAGACTGAAATTGAAGGCGCTGGAATAGACCTCATCTTCCTGGAGGTAAGAGTTATTCAAGAGCTCACTTGCAGGAAGTCTTTCATCTACAGGAGCTAGACAGATTTCTATATTCTACTTGTGTTCCTGACTCTAAGTTATACCTACTGAAGTATTTTAGCAGTAAACATTATGTTAGCGTCAGACTTACATAGTTGCTTTCGAAGAGCAAAAAGTTTAACGCAGCTGTATTAGCAGGTCAAAAGTAACACCCGTTAACTCCATAATCCTAAATCTCAAGAAAAGACTCACCAAAAAAAGAAATAACATGTAATAAACTGTTACCAGGAGTCCAGCATCGAGGACATCGCCTTTTGAAGAACAAATGCCAAGTGTATGTGAGCTAAATATACTTATACAGATCTAGGGGATACGATGAGACTATGCTTCCAAGCACAGAAAGAAGTACATGATCGGCAATGGCACAAACAAATCTGCACATAGTAAATAATCTGATACAGTATAGACTATACACCAAGGGAAAGCGGAACAAAGCGATTCACAAAATGTACAAACTTTACTCTACAGACTCTGCAGGCTATAAAATCAGAACATATATATACTCAGGTGCAGATTCTTCAAAATAACTTCAATTGGTTGCACCTTTTCTCAGATCAAATACAAATAGTAGCTGCATTTGTGTAGAACAAAGAATGAAGCATTCATAGCTTAGTTGCCTTTTGCTTCAGTTAAACAATACGTGCTAGCTTGCTAGATGGTTGTGCCCAAAAAATCCAGAGTGAACAACTCTGAACCTGGCTCTAGCTAAAAGAACAAAATCATTGGTTTAGGTAAGCTTTACTCAGGTTGCTTGATGGTTGTGCCCCAAAAATTCAGTCAATAACTCTGAACCTGACTCTAGCTAAATTACAGACACTGTGACATGAGTAGCAACCTGAGTAAAGCTTACCTAAAAGAATAACATCACAGAGGCCTCTCACCAAGGACCCGGGAAGCATGCGTAAAACTGATGCTCCTTTCCATAGGAGAAATATAAGTGAACTGACAATCAACTATTCTAGTCATCCATGCTTATATATAGTATAAAAATATGGTGAGTTCAGAAATTAATCTTTTCTTTAAAACTAAACAAAGAAGGAAAAGAAACATACATGTGCGACCGATCGAATAGGGAAGACATGGCATAATTGTTGTATGCATGTACCCAGCAGTGGGCGTTTCAGGCACCCTGCAGGTAATTTTGTTGGACACTTATCCATTAACGGGAGCATCAACAATGGTACGGAGCAGGAACCGTGGCTATGAACAGACCTTGCAATGAATCTCGGTGGAGGCAGCGTCGAGCGCAGAGATTGCGCATGTGACCGCAGACGATGTGAGCACGGCCCAGTTGCAGTGATGCAGGGAGGATGCGAAGGGCAGCGGTGTGCTGCTGGATTGACAGAAGAGGCTGCGAAGGGGATTGGAATACCCAAGCAACTCATTGTATTGCCAGTGAAGCGTTCTAGTGCCATAAAGTCTAATGCGCCTGCATTTTAACACAATGGTTGTTAGTACACAACTAAAATAAATTTTTAAACAAAGTAACCTGAGAGTGTATCCACAGTAAATAGAATAGGTATATTTTCACAGATCCGTAGCTGTCAGAAAAACACAATGTCACACACCTTTGACACTTTGCTTTTTCCATTGATGCAATAATGTCGCCAGACCATATAGTCGCCGATCTTCACTGTTCCATCAGGACTATTTATGAATATATTGTCACACTTTAAGTCGCTATGTATATTCGTTGGCGCCGGACTCTAATGATATTCCAGCCCTGTCAATATCTGTATTGGCCATCGTCTCATAGCTTTCATACCCACTTTCTTGTGCTTCCTACAGAACCTGGTCATTGTTTCAAATTTCAGCAATCAAAATGTATTGAATAGAAGGGCGATAAGAGTGAAATCTATCTGTGGTTAATTTTCTAGATGCATTTAAGATGTGCGGCCAATCCCAATCTAATTTCCTTTGCACAAGAACAGACTCCGGTGTAGTTAATACGACACCAAATTAATAAGTACGTCAACTTGTAAACAAAATGGGTAATCCATAATAGAATCAGGCAAAGTATTACGAACGCTCCCCGGTAGGAAGAGACATATGAGTTGTGCTAAAGAAAAAGGGACATACTGCCTCGCATGCGAGATGTGCAGGGCTCTGTGATGATGTTAACTGTATTCTTGTTCTCACCAACCCATTAGGCGAACAACTCCTGAATGTTCTTGTCCCTCGGCGTCTTCAACAGTTGGATCTCCATACTCATTTGTTCTATCTTCTCTGAGGAACTCATGACAGAATCTTCAATCTATGTTTAGCTCCATGTCACCTCATCACCCTCCAGCATATCGAAGGTTTAATAGCTATTGGCACAATATACATTAAGGAACACGTGGTGAGCAATTTCCAGTCTTACATGGCCACTGATAAATTCCAACCCAAAAACGGAACTGAAATGTTTAAACTTGATTAAAAAAACTGGGGTTTATTATAGGCTATAGGTTTGAATTTGGAGTCTAGCAGGCATACTAATAGTGCAGCAAAGCGAATCAGATGAGCAAAATTAAATACGTTTTCCATGAATTTGTTGAGGTTCACTAAAAGCATGAAATTCATCAGTGGATATTGTAGAATTCAAGCATGAAAGGTCGCACTTCATAGATGATTGGCTGAAAACAAACGTGTGAAATCACACTCTAGACAATGGTCAATGACACAGATACGTAGAAAAAACATCAGATAGTTCAATTGAAAGATACACTGTGTTGGCCACGGGCGCCTCATGGCTTGGCTCGGCTTGTTCGCCTCCTCCAGAAGCAGGAGGACCTCGCCCAGGCGGGCGTTGCTCCAGTACGCACCTATGCCCGGCTTGGGAGCCCGTGGCCTCGGCGGACCTAGGACGCGCAGGATCCACGACGGCGCTCCCGTACGCTCCTACGCCCGGGTTGGGAATCGGGAGCTCATGGCCTCGCTGGAGTTTCGTCCAGGCTGCGGGGGCACGCACACAGGGCCCATCTCCGTCGAGCACAACCAGTGCATCCGCTTGCGGTCCAGCGCGGCAACCCGCGTTGGTCCGGAGGCGGCGCTCCGGTAGCCGGCCGGCGTGGGGTGGCGGTCCGGCATGGAGATCCAACGACCATGGCTTCCGCTTCCTGTGAAGGGAGGGAGAGAGAGGGATGTGAGAAATAGAACCAGAGGAAGGGAGGGAAGAAGGAGAGGAGGGCAGGGCGGCGCGTTGGTACGGCGGCGGCGCTCCGATGGCCGGCCGGCGCGGGGCGGCGATCTGGCATGGAGGTCCATGGCCATGGCTTCCGCTTCCTGCGAAGGAGAGAGAGAGGGGGGGATGTGAGAAATAGAACAAAAGGGAGGGGAAGGAAGAAGGAGAGGAG